>NC_047174.1:20730164-21082826 GCF_009819705.1 Hippoglossus hippoglossus
TGTGTGTGTGTGTGTGTGTGTGTGTGTGTGTGTGTGTGCGTGCGTGCGTGTGTGTGTAGGAGAGGGGTTATTTAAGGAGTGGTGGTTCATGGACAGGACAAGCTACAGAGAGAGACAATTTGTTGAGAAATGGACAGTAGCTCAGACGAGGACATATGGGCTGGAGGTGGGGCTCTCTGTTTCATTACCTGGTGATCTGCTCCTCGACATAATAACTGCAAGCTATTTGGCAGGTGCTGCCAAGTGAACTAGGGCATGGCTCACTGAAATCAAACACACTGATTTAACAGTGTTGACACTGCACTGGATGTAGAAAGTATATTTTCATTTCCTTTCATTCCCTGCACTCATGAGGTGAATCCAGATAAAGAGCCAAGTGGGGCGAAAAGCAGGGCGCTGCTTGCTTTACATTAGCATGCATAGACATGGTTCAGATATGCAGGTAAAATGTGTATAGCTGTGCTACTTTTCAGCTCAAGCACCAGTGTCAGTTAGGTGCACACAATTAACAATCATCTACCGACCCCATCTTCATCTCTCTTTCACAAACACACAAACACACACACACACACACATACACATACACGCACATACACACAATACCCCATCCTGCATGGCATCCTATGTCACACTCACTGTACTGTGCTTCCTCTTGATCTATTTATATCTGGTGTAATCCAGCAGTCACTATTCTGAACCTCATGCTGTTTTATCAGAGATGACTGGTAGAGCAGCAGCTTTGCTGCGTGTGTGTGTGCTACTTGTACTTATATATTTGTGAGGACCATTTTGAGCATAAACATTTTGGAAAGTGATATTTTGGCCGTTCCTCATTTTTTCAAAGGCTTGTTTGAGGGTTAAGACTTGCTTTCAAGGTTAGGGTTAGAATTAGGTTTAGTTCAGGATTAGGATTAGGGTATGGTATTTTAGTTGTGATGGTTAAGGTTATGGTAAGGGGCTGATAAATGCATTATGCCAATGAGTGTTCTCACTAAGATAGGAGTACAAGTGGTTTGTGTGTGTGTGTGTGTGTGTGTGTGTGTGTGTGTGTGTGTGTGTGTGTGTGTGTGTGTGTGTGTGTGTGTGTGTGTGTGTGTGAAGAATCTGTCCCTAAAGAACAAACAAACAAAAATTGCAAAAACCTGCAATAGTTCGGTAAAAAATATATATATATACAGTATATATCACCTCACAGTACACTACATAGCCACTGTTCAGGGCTTTCCTCCATTTTCAAAAACTGTAGTGCTGTGTTAAAGTTCCATATGCTTCCAAACTTGATTGTGGTTGGTTGATTGGGATGTCTAGCTCCTGACTGTCACATGGTAGACATCATAAAGATTCAATGTTATAGATATTTATGGAATATACATGTGTGTCTAGGAGATTTAGATAATTGAGTTGATCATTTTGCATATGATGGCTGAAACAATGAAAAAATGCTCTGAAGTTGTGAAGAGTAGAACTATTTCACTAAGAATCAACTTATCAATTTTGAACAGGAAGCCTGTACCCTCTCTTTAGCACACATGTGCCAAAGAAAATAAAAGACATTTTGAGATTTGAACATATTGTTTTAAAAAGTAAATACTGTCAAATGCTTGCTGTCTCTGATTAGTGTCTACTCATGATGTGTAGCTTAACTTTAGGGGCACAGAATGAACGGGTACTTATAATGATGACAATATCAGGTACTACTCAGTAAGTACTCTGTGTTATGGAAGTTTTCTGGAAGCTGGTGAAAGGAGACCTCAGGCAGCAGCTGATGTCTTATGCAAAAGATTTTAATGTAGACTTGATGCATCAAGGAGACCAGAAAGTGAAACAATATACAAACGCTAACAGAGTAACATGAGCAATTTCTACCCCCAAGTCTAAAGATGTCTTCCACAGCATCCCCATATATCTTCCTCTACTTGCGTCACCTATTCTGCAACAGCAAATCCATGAATAGACATAGACTATGATTACAGCAGGACTGCTTGATATATAGTATTTCTCCTCGGATCCTCGACCGTTACTGACAATAATCTATCAATTCATTGACCTCCAGTTATGCTTCAAAATGTTTATTCTTATCAATGCTGCTAAAACCCTCATCTTGGTGATGTTCTCCTTTACACTTGACATCTATTGCACTTCTGTCCGTCCTGGGAGAGGGATCCCTCACATGTGGCTCTCTCTGAGGTTTCTACGTTGTTTTTACCCTGTTAAAAGTTTTTTTTAGTAGTTTTTCCTTACTCTTGTTGAGGGTTAAGGACAGAGGATGTCACACCTTGTTAAAGCCCTATGAGACAAATTGTGATATGTGAATATGGGCTATACAAATAAAATTTGATTGATTGATTGATGAATGGCTAGAATTGCTGTCACTCTCTATGTTACATGTAGGTGTTTGCATCCTATTGGATAGTTAAGTCTAAAGCATGCATACCTTAATCACAGTTTGTCCTTGCGTCTTGCCACTTATAAAATATGCAAAAGAGTTAAAGTTGGTGAGAGTTGAAGTTGGTGCCTCTGTCTGGAGCATCTGAGTTAGATATGAGAGTCCCTCAACGTAGACACAACAATGTACTGTTGGTTGGTCCTTTATCTATAACCTGACCTTTGGTACTGCTCAGAGAGAGAAGGGAGTGTCTGTGGAATTAGACAGGAACTATTCTCCTGTACAGATATATATAGTATATATATATATATATAGTATATGTAAAATATACAATATACATTAAAATGTACAATATACATTATATACATAATATAGAGTGTGTAAGGATGGTCAAAAATTCCTCAACACTCAGTATGTGTCACTGTACTTACAGGTGCACATAGATTGAGCAGATTCGGCTGCTCAGCAACGGATTCAGTTAATCCGGCATGACATAATAAGAGTGGGCATTACACAGATTATTACAATGGACTATTATTAATCAATAATGATACATTAATGAAATATCTCCCAATTGTGTAACAAGTAAAACATTCAGTTATTCAGGGCTATTTGGGGGCTACCCATTATTGGGCATTATATACAACCTATATCTGACATATGGTAATCTGTTCAAATCAAATCTATTGAGCGATTGGATTAAAGTCACATTTTTTAAACTGTTCATTAAAACAAAAATAATTGAATGAAACTTCATCAGTCACATTTCAGCGATGTTTCTGTCAGTTGCTTTGGGATTGTGTCTTTTTTGCTGCTTGAGCAACACCTGGTGGCCTCAACCTGAACAGCCAATATCCCAAATTGGGGTCAAGCCACATAACTGCACATATAAGTCCAGTCTTATATAACTGGGTCAATGAGAGGAGTGAGAGAATTGTTAATAGGTTAATACATCAGAGACATAAACATTATGAGCATTAAAACTGTATCCTAAGCAATGAACAAAACACTAAAGAGAGGTTTGGTTAGAATAAATTCCCTTTTATCAGAATAACAAGGAACAACAAGTTCAAATCCCAAATACACCACTCACTGTTTGAATCAGATGTGAATACAAGGAGATTCAATGTTTCAACCTCACTTTTCTACGCAGACCAGCTTCACTCACACTGCTCAATATGGAACTCCCCCAAACGATAAACACTCAGAACAATACACACCCAAAAACAGTGATGACATGTACAAAGCAGACGACACAGCACAACATACAAACATTTAAAGTGATGCTTTGACATTCAGGATACATCAATATGAACTTAGAGGACAAAACAGGTTTGACATCATGACACTCCACTGGACACGGTACTGTACGCTGACACATCCAAACACACAGACACATACATATATAAGGAACACATAAGAATGGCAACAAGTGGTTATAACAGTTGCAGGATAATTATCAAATCAAACATTTAGTGCAAATTAATCATTTACATACATTACCAACAATTTACAATTCCCTCTGATAAATGTGATAAATTTCAACTTCTCACTACACAACACAATGTTAAATAACTGTAGCTTCATCTGATAGTAGGATAAAGACAAAAGCTGAACACAGATGATCCTCAGATCGAGGAAAAGAGGTGAAAAGCAAAGATTAGAATGACAGACTATTTAGCTGAGACTCAGGTTTAAAGGAAGCAGTTTTGGGACAGTCCATAATGCCTGGGAGTCGCTCTTCTCCGGTTGTCTCCACACAAACAGACTGAGCCCAGAGTGCATCAGACAGCGTTAGTGCCCATGTTACAAGACTCTTCTTCAACATCCTGTAGAATTCATCCTCCTCCTTTGAAGACTCTACTTTGAATACTTCAGGGCCAGCTGCATGGAAAAAGAAAACACCTTCAACCCATATTCAAATATGAACTATAACGTTATCATATATTATTAATTACTTATCTTGTAGAAAACATGTAATAGCTGTATGTTAATGTCACCTTGTGAGCAGTGTCTGCAAACTGCTGAGTTTTTTGCATCAGCTCCACAGTCTTGTCCTCAGCACGAGTCAGTCTGTCTCCACGCTCCCCCAGAGCCACGGTCACCCTCTGGACTACATTACCCACAGTGCTGCCTGTGACACGCTGCCCAGGCTGACCTATTCATATGTATATATATACACACACACACACACACACACACACACACACACACACACACACACACACAGTGTCAAAAGAAGTGTTAGAGGAAAGGTCAGTGGGTCGGGGGGGGGGGGGGGGGGGGGGGGGGGGGGGGGGGGATATCTTAACAACCAGAGGCCAAATTGTTGATAGATGGACAGACAGACTGAAAGAGACCACTGAACCATCACAGCCCAGGATGCTGTGTATAGATAGACAGTTTGACAATACTATTACTATATTACCTTTCATGATCTCAAGATGTCCCGGCTGTTACTTGAACGTCTATTTCAACTTACTTGCAAATTCCCTGCTGCAGCTTCAAATACATAGAGGCACAGTTAAACTGGGAATTCATACTCAAATCTAACTACAAAGACAAAATAATCTACCCTGCACAATCAATAACGCCACTTGAAACAGGTCGACTGAGGTTACACATGAAGCACTGCTGAACGGTATCTTGGTGCTTTGCTGCAGCCTGGCACGTCTCCCACACATTACACTGCCCCAGTCAGTGGGTTCAATGGTGCACTGGGCACCCTCTCAGTCTCTTCCTAAAGAACGGCTATTGTATTCACCTCCCCGAAATAAACAAAGTCTCCTCTCATCTGACCGCCACATCACAGGGAGGCCTTTCTGCTGCAGCAGAGGTGCAGCACAGTGGGGACAATAGACAAAAAGACAGAGGGTAAAATGACCCAGAGTGACACAAGGACCAAGATGATTTGACCTGATTGGTCCTGGTGGACTACAGTAAAGGTAAGGAGGAAACCTGTGACAGGATGTTTGTTGTTTTGACTAAATGTCCCTGGTAAGAGGAAACTGAGTCAAAAGCAGTCTTCCTGTTGAGTGATGAAAATGGGAGGTGTGTTACAGGATCTGGACAAAGACTTCTCTTGCTGCCCATATTCACCCTCTGTCTATTGACAAGGAAGGAATAAGCCAGACGCCCCCTCCACCGTGACCATGATAGATTTACTTTCATCCATTGCAGCTGTGGATCAGGAAGTAGAAAAACTAATCAGTCCACATGTCTATGTGTCCTTGGTCTTTGACAATGAACCTCAAAATAGTCCCTGATTATTAACCATCATTGTGAGTGTGTGTGTGAATGTGACCTTTGACTGGTCCTTAAGACTATAGTAAAGTGGTAAATAAATGCAGTTATTTTCAATTACATGACCCAACTTGTCATCTACCATGACTCTGGCAGTGGTAGCAGTCTTAGCAAACAGCAGAAGAGGCTGAGATGTCCTGACTTTTAATCCCCAGTATTTGTCTCACTCCATATACAATGAACCCTATATTTCCCATAAAGCATCAAATACCATTTTTCAATTGTCACACCCCCTCTTTATCACACAGGTGTCTACTGATATGTATAGCACCCCGATGACAGCACTAACATCCCCAAGGCTATTTTCCCTGACTCACAGAAGACATTATACAACAGGCTCCTGAGCACATGATGTACTTGCCCCTGTCATCACAGTCTTACCTCGACCTGCTGATCGGTTTTGATTTGCAACCATCCTTTTCTTCATATGGTTCAAGAAGGCTTTGCAGCGATAGATGACCAGATTCATGGTGCAGGCATCTGAAAGAACAAGGCCATTTCATTATACATCGGGTCATTCACATATAAACTAAACTTCATGATGTGGCACTACCTCTTGTGAGTTTGGACTGGCAGTTGATGAACTCTGTCTGTTTGGGAGGAATGTAGCTTTTCCGTCTGGCCTGCAGGGTTCTGGATGCAGAGCGAGGTGAGGATCCACTAGGACCAGCTCTGATCTCATCGTGGGTGCCCTGACTAGCACTCCCCTGGCGGCCCATCTTGCCCAGCTTTCCAGTCTTTCCCATAGCCCCTGCTTTTCCCGTCCAGTAGGTCTGGCAGGCATGGTACAGGATCTGGACAAAGATACACTTCTCTGCTGATGAGTTGGCCACCCACTGGTCCACAGCATTGTCAAACACCAGGTCAAACTCCGGGGTGTCCTGGAATCGCAGGGTACAGGAGACCAAAATACACCCAATGAGCACTTTAGTAGGAACACCATACTGACTAATAGTGACTACAATGACACTACACACATCCTCATATCTTCTGTTGGATACTTCCCTTCGAGATTCAGCTCCATGTTAAAATGACTGCATCACATCCTTTGTGCACATTTATCAACTGCACCTTCATGCTGCCAATCTCCTGTTCCACGACATCCCAAAGGTGTTCTCTTATCTGGTGACTAGGGAGTACGCTGAAGTTCAGTGAACTCCCTTTCATGCTCATGAAACCAGTTTGAGAATTTGTCATTGTAACATGGAGCATTATCCTGCCAGAAGTAACCATTAGAAGATTGTAGAATGGGGCCATGATGGGATGCATTTCATAAATATTCAAACCAGCCTAGGATCAAGAATCAGGCCATTCTTACTATCAAATAAGAGCCTGACTTGTATCTGCAGGATGTTATATACCCAGTGTTGTACTGGCCATCAGGCCTATCAGGACAAATCCTGATGGGCCACTACATCGGTAAGTCAGTGTGTCCAAGATCGATAAAGTTTCCACCAGCTCATGTCTGAGTGCTACTGACCTTGTTTGGGTTGATGCCATTGACCTGTCGGAGCTGCTCCACCGTCCACTGGGACCTCCTAGTGAAGGAGGGGGATCCACTGAATCGCTTCACCTTTGTTATGAGGAGCTGATGTGGCCTCGTGTAAGTCACTATGTAAACAGATCATGTACAAAAAATGTTTAATTTTTGCTTAATGAAAAAAATTATTTCAATGGAAGAACCAATTTACATAAAAGCTAAAGACAATTGAAACTCTATAAGTCGTATCTTGTTACCTTTTATTCTTAGACAAATTAGGTCAAATAAAGTTATTGACCATTGAAAGCAAATGGTAATTTCACTTATATTTGGTGAAAAAAGTTCTTCATCACACATAAATAGATGAAATGTATCAGGCCAACAAAAGCAAAGGCTTTGGCCACAATCATATACAGTAGGGCAAAAGGCTTAGGTTGTTATCAGAATCAACAGAATGCAAGACAGCGTTTAGAATGTGAAGGAACACAGAATATTTCAACTGAACTCACTGTGCTGAATCATCACTGTCACCAACTGAGTGCAGTATTTAGCAGTTGAGCTACTCAGTGTCCTACTTTCTGTTTAATACAAATTTTCTGTTTGGTATCCTAAGCCTTTTTAACCATTCAAAAAAACACATTTTATAAAATCATCACTCTTAGATCTAACTGACTAACTGAGGTCTGATTATTACCTCTGCCATGGAGGTTTTGTTTTCACTTCTGTCTGTTTGTTTGTTTGTTTGTTGGTTTGTAAGTAGAATTACACAAAAACACTGGAGGCTTCCACACAACGTGGTGAAGGAATGGGACATGGACCAGGAAAGCACCCTTTAAACATTGGTGCGGAGCTGTAAAAACGGGCGGATCCATTTTTTCCCCCATTTTCTTTATTAATTGCCTACTGACTTCATCATAAGATGGATGAATGTTTTTGGACATTTTTACCAATTTACCAGAGAATAATGCATGGATCTTGATTTTTTTAAATCTACCATATTTAGGGGACAATAAGGGACCATTCTAGTTGATGATTGGGATCAAGTCATTTTCACTCGACAAATATCGTTGTCAAGTAACTTACTAATAATCACTACTGTTTGGACATTATATAAAAAGCATAATACAACCGATTACATTACATAATTACTGCCAAATTCAAATTAGAGAGTCTCAATGCATTAGAAACATGGTTAGAAAAGGCAGGGATTCTGCAGAGGAAGATTTACATTGTATCATTTCAACCTGACAATCTTGCAACACTTTGCACACTGGTGTCACAATAGAAAGGCAAACAGTGGTGCTTCTCTGTAACATGTGAGCCATGCGAGGCATGTCCTCGAAGGGAAGCTTTATTTGCTGCAGCTACCATGTTAGCGCTTTTCTAGTGTTGATGAACACTCAAAGCACTTTACTTTACAGTTTGCCATTCACCCATTCACACACACATTCATACAGTATCAGCAACACTTACAAAGCTGCAGTGGGCGGAGCGTTTTCGCAGGTCAAATGGCACCATGCAGGTATTAATCATCGTTCATTTTTGTATTGATTTATTTTTTCTTTAATTGATTAATGAAAATTAACAGCCCTAATTTCAACACTTCAGTCATCAAGTGTTTCAGGTCTTTCTTCACGTGGCCTCTTTCAAGCCCTCAGCTCAATGCCAACTCTTTGTGGTTGCTGGATTACCTGTACTGCAGCACCTTTCTTGCTCAATTAACCACAAAGTTGTCACTGAGGCTGTCAATGGGGAGTTTTACCTTGTTTTTGTTGCGATAGATGATGATGCTGCTCAGGCCACTTGGCAACTTCAACCACAGAACGAACAGGTGGCAGTTTATCTTCCTCTCAAACAACCTAACAGTGGACAGTGCACCAGCAGTGGCCATAGGCTGATGTGTACTATGCCATGCTACTATATCCAGGCATTGAATTTGGCCAGATAAATTAAAGCTCAATTTAGTTGGTGCATTCAAAATGGATACATCTTTTATTCTTGTAAACATAAATTCAAGTTTGTTTGTTCTCTGCTTTACTTTTCACTGTTTCTGTTTGGACCATGGTTAGAAGGTTAGACAGCTCACTTCAAATGAAGGGACTGCAGCTCACCAGTGTTCACAAGTTAGAGGAATATGAGAAGTTCCAGCTGATCAGATAACAGGACAAGCTCTCTCTGACAAGATGCAACTGGTAACTGACCAATCACAGCTCATGTTACTAATCTGAGGGTTGAATCTCCTTTCATTTTTAGTTTTCTTTGTACGTAAATTACATGAATGCTTAGCCAATGTTCCTTTAAAACAAGTCTACAGCTTCAGACTTTACCTGACACACAGATGAATGTGGCATACTCTGCTTTGGCTCCACTCAGTAGGAGGGACAGTCTCTTCCTTTTCCGCCTCCACACCTCCACTGCCACCAGCAACCGCTCATCACGAGGGATGAAGACCTCTTTGTTGATGGCAGACTGAATGTTCATTGTGCTTCTGTGACCTAGACAGGTGATGGATGGATGTGGATGTGTTTGTTAGGCCTGTTGGACTAATGTTCAGTATATGTCTGAAAAGAGCAAACAAGACAAGGTTTTCTTCCTGCAAGACTCAAAATCAGCTGATCAGAGAAACCAACTGATCTGATATCAGAGCATTGGACCTTATCCAATAATATCTTTTCTTAAATTTTTTCTCAAGATAGTTACTAGATTTTTTACACTGTACATGTCTGGGAAAACAAACAATAACCATCTGTGTTCGGGGGACAGGGGTAACACTGTCAGGCTCGGACGAGTTCAGACAGAGAAATGTGACTTGAGTCTTTTCTCAGGTCTGGATCGATGTGGATACCGACCTGGACACCGTGTGGTGTGACTGCATCTCCTGGGTCATCGCTCTTCTCAGAATCAGAAAGTGAACTTGCTTTTCAGAATTAACAGGCTACACTTGGATGGAACATTATACTTAACGCTGGAGCAGTAAACCCATGCAACATTGGGTAGGTTTCATTTGTAGATATTGGTGTGTAAAACCGAGGAGTGCGTATATCTGCTTTTGAGTGCAAGTAGATTCTGTTTCTACCTAAGAACCAATAAAACATTGGTGAATGTGTGAAAAAAGTAAGAAGATTTTTTTTTACTTTAGGTGAATGAGGCCAATAGTCCCCACAGAAGACATTCTATGAACTTGATATGAGATCAATAAAACAAGTTCCATGAACTTTTCTGTTACAAAATAATTTCTGAAATTATCTGCCAAAATTAACAGAAAATTAATCATGAAGAGTTTATAATTGTTGAAGTCACCCCACTGTGAGGATGTGTCACAGTAAACTGAACAGCTTTGAGCTTTGCTCTGTCATTTGGAAAAAACAAGACAACTGAACGTGTCATCTCAGACTCTGGGATTATTAATATTTCTCCTCATGTCAAATTTTTGCATTACAAATCCTATATCCACTTTTGATAACATTTATACTAATTCCAGCTGTTGTTTTTAGAAAGATAAAAAATAAATATATATTTAAATTTTTGTCTGGTGACCACATGATCCACAGCCACAGTTAAACTCACCTTTCAATAGTCTTACGATGTCCTAGACTTTCATGGGTCATGATTCGACAAATGTAGGTAAAAAGGCTTTTAGGATGGCTTACCTGTTCCTCTTCTCTACTAAAAAGCTAGACTGTTGCTTCTTGAGGTTCCGAGTCGAGGAGGTTGTTCCGTTAGTTTAAGTGTTTAGTTGGTATCCTGTTGACTCAGAATTTCCCAGGTTTCACTCATGAATTAATACCCCAGCACACCAAATGGCGTGCCTTGCTGGGAAGGCACGGATTCACCACAGTCCACCCCATTTCAAGAGGTTGACATGCACGTGGTTAAAGGCTAGAAAAGAGAGAACAATCAGTAGCTGTGTCATGGACAGAGCCAGGGGCGGGGGGGGCATCAGCAGTGGTGGTGGATGTTTGCTGATCTTCTATGGAAACCCAAATTGTTTATTATAATGAAAACATCAGAATGAATAGAGAAAAAAGAAAAAATCTAATAATAATAATAATGAGCTACTATATTATTTACTATATAGTATAGTATCTACTCTCTCGGCGTAGGTATGTAATTTGTTGAGAGGCACATGTTGTTTGGTTTTAAAACTCTGTTAAGTGTTAAATTGCTTCATGAGAAAGCGTTTGTGTGTGTGTGTGTGTGTGTATATACAGAGGGCTGTTTCATAAGCAGGGCTTCCTGTGAAAAGTCTGTCTTGTATGTGCCTCCCAGAGCTGGAGCTAACATATGTGATCAGACAAAATTAAGGACTGGAGACCAGAGGGTGTAGGGGAGGTGTAGTTCCCCTTTTATTTGGGTAAAAAACAAAGCAAAGCTCTATCAAGGTAAAGCACCTCACCATGTAGTAACAGTACAGAGGGCTGGGAGGGTGAGAATGACAATAGACAAAGCAGGACTCATTTATTTCCGTCCACTCAGCTGAGGAAGCTAACCTGTCTCCAGAACGTCTCGGTCTTCGCACGGATCAGCAGCAAAGTAACATTTCATTTAACAAAGAGGGATTGAGAAACAGAATGGCAATCATTTCAACAACAAATAAACAGTGTACTGTCATGTCCTATCACAAAAGATCTTTTCACCATATGTGAATTTACAGAACAGTAAAACTTTACTTTCAGGCTTTTTTCAAAACTTTATTTTATTTAGATTTTTCCCCCCCGTTAATAGTTTTTTGGGGGGGTAGTTTTTCCTTACTCTAGTTGAGGGTTAAGGACTGAAGAGGTCACAACATGTTAAGCCCTATGAGATAAACAAATAAAATGTGATTGATAAAAGTGGATCTGTCACATCACCAGTACACCACACATGGGGTTGCTGATATTTGGCACAGGTAACGGTAGGCCTTGGGTGCTCCACAGAAGAAGATGTAAACAAGGACAAATTAAGTCCTGGGGGGGGGGGGGGCACCAGCTTCCAACTCAACACCAACAGTTCTCCTCAATTACTAATCAATGCAGGCCAGTCCCAATGATTTAGGGTGGGGGTTGTGGATGCCTCATTCATCCTTGTGGCACTTATTATCTATAAATGTATGTGGCTTAGAGCGGTATTATTTGTCCAACTTTGACATTTCATTTCATTGTTGACAGTTTTTACCACTGTAAACATATTTATGTGAGCTGATCAGTTTATACATGCTGCTGTAGAGAAGGAGAGATCATTTAACTAGACAAGAATGTCTGTTCTTAGGAACATCTTCATATTGATGCAAAAATCATATAAAATCCATAACTCGTTTCTAGTCTTTGCTGCCCCCCACTGAGATAGTAGGCCAACATTTTAAAGGAGAGTCTGATTGTTAAATCTCTCTGAATGTATTCACTTGATATTTAACTTTTTCATAAGAAACAATGATAAAGTATCAGAAAATGACCTATGAAATTGCAGGTACTGAATAACAGTCAATGAACAAACAGATACAATCAAAAACAAAATCGCATTTTCAACACAACAGGACTGTTACTGCAAAAGAGTTACATGTGAACACAATTGAAAGGAAATGTGTGTTTGCAGTTAAATATCAAATCAGGCTTTGATCCACTTTTCTTCTAATAGCTGACTGAAGAAAGTGAAGACCAGCTAATTCAGCCTGAGGGGAAAAAAGCAGAACTAGAGAAGAACTACCCATCCTCTGAGGCAGAGCTGTTCTGGAGTCAGAAATAATGTCACTGTCACAACAGAACATCAGTGTACAGAGTCAAGGCCTCTCTTCTTTGCAACTGGGAGTTTTACAGTCTAAACTATGTACATCAAATATGAGAAAATCTAAATAACAACAGGACTTTAAGTGTATCACAACACAACAATGAACACAAATGTAAAAACATTCACATAGAAGCTTCATGTATGGCAGGCTTGAATGTTTCATTTCTACAACACACAGAATCCGCAGGTTATCAGTGTTGGTCTGTGTGCTCGTGTCTACATGTCTCAGCCATAATTAATCAAAGCCAATAATCTATGTACATGGCACATATCCAAAATCAAGCTTTATATAAGCAAAAGTGTGAGTTCAATTCCTTAAAAAGTTCAAATGCTCAAAGATCAATAAATAAATGTGAAAAACTATTCTCTGATTTAATTATTCTGTTAAGGATATCTTGTCTCCAATCACCTCGGAGTCATAGCAACATGAGCTTCTCCTCCAGACCACGTGTCAAAGTGTCCATGGGCTAAACAATGAAGTCCAAATTGCCCCTAATTGCAGATGTGTGAGTGATAGAGAAGAGCTGCATGAATGTGTGTGTGTGAATATGATTCATAGTGTAAAGCACTTTGAGTGGCCATTGAGACTAGAAAAGGTATGTAAATGCACTCCATTTATTGTTTAGTTGTTGCATTACTGAACTATTTGTGTTGACTGACTCTGGTCTGACAGATAGGTGAGGATTAGGGAAGTTGCCTCAGTAAAATGAGCAACACAATATCAATATGTACTAGTTGGTGTTAATATTGGACTGAGGGGACAATCATCTGTCAATGAGCACAACAACTTGTCTGTTGACAAACATTTCAATTGGAGTAAACACGCCACAGGGTCAAAAATCACTTGATGCTGCTTTAACTCAGATACTGACTGTTTCTGTAGAGTATTCAGGATTTAAGATTCAATAGGTCTGTGTAGGGCATTGTGTTGGATAACATGTGGTTTGTATCTTCTCTTTTTAGACATGAGATTTTGAGAAATGATTCAACTTATTTCCCATAAGCTTGAGGTTAGACCTGGACAAAGCACTAGCAGCTTCTCTGTGGCTACAGGTTTTAACAGTCACAGACCAGGAGAGGTCTGTGGTGAAATATTAGCGGTAGCAGGAGCTCTGACAATCTGACACACCAGGCACATGTGCACTTGAAACACGATGGCCTCGGTGAGGGTGAGGTCGGGATACAGTCTGCTCAGTCCATTTCACAGTGTTTGGACTGGGATGCGTAGAACAAATACATGATTTGTGTGTGATTGTGTCAGTGTACGGTCAATTCATTTTCAATTGTCTCTGTTATAACAGTCATTTGAGTTTGCTATTTATTTAATTTCATGTTGATTATGTATTACTGTCAAAGTTAACTGCAGCACATATCCTCAATCATTTTTATCTGAATTATAGCTTCTTTATGCTTGGTGGACACTAGAGGATTTTCAACTCTTAAAGGTTCAGTGTGTAGAATTTAGTGACATCTAGTGGTGTTACAGCTCAATACCCCTCACCTCAGCCTCCCCTTCCAAACATGCAAGAGAACCTGTGGTAGCCTTCAGTTGTCATAAAAACTCAAAAGGTGTTTAGTTTGTCCAGTTTGGACTAGTGTAAAAAACATGGCGGTAGAGAGGACCCGCTCCTGATGTAAATATAAAGGGGCCCATTCTAGTTTAGATTATTACACACTAGTGAAAACATCACTAGGATTATTTTATATTCAATTTTTGCCAATAAATCCCTCTCACCTAAATCTTAAACAATGGACCTTTAACCAATTTTAAAAACATTGGCGACCACAGACATAATAAGAGATTTGACCAATTTTCAATATTATAATAGTCAGACAGCACACACTAGGAGATTTGGCCAGAATGTAAGACCATACACTTGCCATGTCTAGGAACGATTTTCACAGTGGTGATTCCAGAGACTAGGAATCTCACAGAAACTCTTCTTCTTCTACCTATGTTTTCTTCTGGCAGTTGGCAAACACATTTTAGGAGCATTACCGCCACCTTCTTAACTTGAGTGTGGAAAACTTCAGAAGAAAAGCAAATGTGAGGTTGTGTGTTCGGAGGTGAGTTGGAAATGTGTTATTGTTTTTATCCGCAGCTAAGTACGAAATATTCGCTTGGTTTCGCTTCCCAGTAAGCTCGCTCTCATTGGCTATTGTGGGTTGGCTCACAGTAATGGAGCGACGCCCTTAAGTTCAGGCAGCCAACTCGAGCTGCGCTGCTCCAATCATGTGACATACATCATGTGACATGCCTCACTCTCCACAACCATCTATAATACACACCCACCTTATTAGGTGGTCTATTTAAGCAGGGATAAATTTCCCATCATCCCCTTTGCTCGCACTGCTGCTGCAGTATTGCTACCAGTTGCTTCAGCCCCTCCACCACCCCAGCATCCACCTGTAGGCTCCAACGGGGGGGTACATTATTTGCTCATCACTCCCATCATACCTGTGTAATCATATGGGGGAGTGATTAAGTTGGAGCCTAGACGGCAAACACCAAACCTGTTCTACTGCTGCAATAAATGTTTGAACATGAGTTGTCTGAATGAACCCTGTTGGTGGCAATTATCGTAAATATCAAACATGTTTTCAATGATTCAAGATTGGGAAGGCTCCGACTCAATCTATAGTGTTAATATTATTTTGTAAACCCCTCACACTTGAGGATTATTTGTGCAGATAATCATCACCTGCTGGCCTCTAATCAGGAATGACCTCGCAATTGTCGGAAGGGGCGAATCGGGTTTTATCCTCTAGTGTGCAGCAGCCTTTAGTGCCATTCATACTAAGTTAACATAATAACATGATATTGGAAAACAGAGGAGATTTATCTATAGTTCAAATGAAAACATCTTTTAAAATAAGAATTGGTCTTCAAGTATTCCACATTTCCCAAACCAATATTCATAAGATTTAATATTAAATAGTGTATCATTAATTTTCAAATCAAATGAATGTATAAAGAAAATTGTAAAATGAGGAATGAAGTCAGTCAGACTTCAAGAGGCATGAATAGAAAGTGAATTGACCCGAGTGTTAATGATTCCATGCGTCACTCTGCACTTATGTTACGAGGCATCTGGGTTATCTTCTGGATGTTCAAGTGGTTCCTGTGGTCTGTACATGAAGGTAAGGAGGAAAAGAGCCACATCATAAGAGCACCAATAGGCTGTGTGTGAGGTCACTGCTGACCAATAGCGGCTCTCCACCAGGCCCTCCCGTAGCTCGAAATCGATGCGCCTCTCCAATTCCACTGCAACAGAGAAAATGACACATTATTATCCAGCATGTAAGTGTCAAAGGAAGAAAGTAGTTCTCTTTGCCCTGATGGGCAGCTCTGCATTGTAACCCTGTCATCCTATTAAGTCTGTTTAATTTACTCAACAGGTCTTAACAGTACTGGCACTGGTCATTTCTGCTAATAATCCCATCAATAGCACATGTTTTTGGGACCACTATGGTTGAGGGGACTCATTCAGACAAACAAGGTTTGACCGACATCACTGTGTCGGTTTGAATACGATGTTACTCTGCAGAATATTCATATAAATCATAATAACACAAAGTTTTAATCTCTTCAAGAACAAATTATATTATTATTTCTACACTTTTCTTTCACTTTGTCACATCTTTAGGGATAGTCCACCGAAAAATGAAAATGTACTCATTATCTACTCACCACTGTGCCGATGGAGGGGTGGGTGAAGTGTTCGAGTCCACAAAACACTTCAGGAGTTTCAGGGCTAAACAGTTTTTCAGACCTATTCTTCAGACGTGATAAAACAACAGGAAAAAAACGTAACATGCCTCCATACTGCTCCTGTGTGGTGTCATCCAAGTGTCCGCAAGCCCCGACATTCATATTCGACTAAGCATCGTTTACACCATTTTTAAGCCTAAAAGTCCACTACCGGAAGTGCCGATGCTACCGGACGTACCCACAAGAACGCACACCCCGCGCATGCCCTTGGGCAAGAGTGTGTGCGGTTTTCCGGTGTGCCTGTCTGAACCTGAACGTGATATCAGAGGACCTTTAGGCTAAAACATGGTGTAAATGGCGAGTTTCGAGTTGAATATGAATGTTGGGGCTTGCGGACACCTGGATGACACCACAGGAGCAGTATGGAGGCATGTTATGTTTTTTTCTGTTTTATTACGTCTGAAAAAGGGGTTCCATTTCCTTCATTTGTATTTGATTTGGCTGCAACACTGTTTACCCCTGAGACTCCTGAAGTGTTTTGTGGACTCAAACACTACACTCACCCCGTTATAGTGGTGAGTAGATAATAAGTGAATTTTTATTTTTCTGTGAACTATCCATTTAAGTTCTTTTTTTAAAGTGAAATCATTACTTATCTCACAGAATATGTGTTTTTATTATTTAAGTTTCTAATTATCTGGACATTTTTTGTGAACAACAACAAAACAGTTTGCAATCCAGATTGGATGAAGCCACGTAAAATGTTTTGACCATAAGGATCTATGATTTGTAAACATCAATATGACAGAGGCCCAGTCCCAGTGATCCCTCTTACACACTCATCACAACTAGCTGTGGTCAGGAGTGGGCTGTTGAACGGTCATGCCACAGTATGTAGCAGATGCACACAGGCTGTCACCAGCTGGCATCCACCACACCCTGAGGGGTCGTCGATACCGTGGTACAGTTTGACGGGTGTGCACGATTCCTGAAGGGGGATGCAGACCCAAACCCTTGCACGTTGCTCTGAGGCTGTTGGAGGTAGTGGTGCTACGGTTGCATTGACTTTGGAACTGGACCAAAGAGATCTTATGAATGTGACAATGGCTCAAACCTCACTACAACTCACTTGGATTTTGACCTTCTGTCCCCAACAGCAAGTGAGTCCACCTGTGTCTCACACCAAACACACAGTACTTACACGAGGTGCTGTCCATTACAGCTGAGGTGGACTGAGACATGGTTGGCTCCACCTCCCTCCTTTCCTCCTCTACTTGTTTGTCCTTCTCTTCACTGTCTACCACTGTGGCTCCTTCCTGTCCCGATGCAATGTTTTCCACTTCAGAAGCTCCCCCCTCGCAGTCTGACGGCTCCTCCTCCACGCCACCCACCTGGCTGCTGGAACGGGAAAAGTGGGAAAAGAGGATTCCTCCTATTCCTTTCCCAAGACTTGCAGCACCTGAGAAGTAGCAAGATTCATGCATCAAAAAAAGCATTCATTTCAAAAACAGTAGATTGTACATCACCTTTATCAAGCTGTAATTTATTTACAGCATCCATTGCACCTTGTCCGTCCTGGGAGAGGGATTTCTCAAATGAGGCCTGTTAAATATAGGCTGTGCAAATAAATTTAGATTTGACTGATTTGCCAACAGAACTGGATCTAAATGTCCTGTACTATATCCCATAGAGTTGTAAGGAGCTGAAAAGAAACAAGAGGAAATGGTCCACCAGCTCTGAGAGAAAAGGTTACAGCAGACTGGACAGCAGAGTTTCACTGACCTCTACTGGTTCAGACGTCACCATGATGGATGACGTTAGGGTTAGCCACAATCAAAGGCAGCCTGCACTGCCTTTGATTGTGGCAGCAAATTTACTGCAAGTGGCAAGGAATACACTTGCAGTAGGGTTAGAGCTGACAGGGAGTGTTACAGGGGGGGGGGGGGGGGGGGGGGGGGCATGTGCTTGACTACTTCTTGGCCTGGTGCTTCTTCTTGTTTTTTGTTCGGTTGAACAAAAACCATAAAACTTGCTAATTAGGGAGCTTAAAAGGTGGGTAGATATTATCTTCAAACTGAACCAGGCTAGCAGCTAACCAGCTGATGAATGCACTTGTTGTATTCTATGTATAGATATCAGATCGTAATCAATCTGAGCAGCAGACACTCAGAAAGGAAATTGATGTGTGTATTTCCCAAAATATCCTTTAAGAGAATTCTCAGCTGCCTACCTTAGCAAGAATAGAGTCAATATTCACTAAACAACAATGTTCTATAAGTGTCATTAGTAAAGTCAGTTTATCCATAGTAACAGCTTATGGCCTAGAAATCTTTGTGACGAGGTTGACGAATGACGAGTTGGGCAGAAGAGTGGTTCAGTGGTTCAGTGGTTAGAAGCTTCTTGGTATTTTACATGTTCTCCCTTTGTCTGTGGTGGTTCTCTCCAAGGTAGACTCACTTGTCTGAAGCTATGAATTTGTCTGTATGTGTTAATCGCGTAACATACAGCTGTCCTGACTAGAGACTACCCCGTTTCTTGCCCAATGATGCTGGGAATGGCAACAGCCCCCGTCAACAAGCTTTATATTCGGTCTATGTTGGTAAACTTTGTGTTTTTTTTATTACTGTTCATGTGAGTGGTTTAGACATGAGTTTGAATGATTGTCTCAACTGGTGTTATTATTTCATACATTGAGTTTGATTCAGCAGCTGACCACTGCTGTGGTTTATCCGAGGACGTAGAAGAAGACATATTCAACATACAGACAGACATTTGTGGAATTAGTAGGAAACATATTCACAATTCACAATTCGCCTTACAGGGCTTAACAGGATATAAAGGTTGGAAAAATGGATGACGCAGAACAGTTCTCACAAATTAAATTAGTTATTCAGAAAGAGCTTTTTATGTCTGCCGTGTAGAGCAGGGAACATGTTAGGAAGAGTGACAGCAGCTGAACGTCTACTGTACAATATAAAAAAAATCTTTCATCAATTTCAAGAGGCCTGCTTTTAGTCTCCACTTGGCATCTGATGCCTATGGACTAGTTACATCATGTTGTCAATCCAGGAGAGACAGAAGCTAATTGCTTCTATTGATTTGTTTAGACAAAGCTTTTTTCCCACTGCTTATCCTAATACCATATCAGCAATGAAGGTAGCTCCTGTTTCTCTCAGCTCAAATCTGGTACCCTGTAAGTTGTCTATTTTATTTCCTAAAATAGTTCTTCAATAGAACACTGAATTCCACTTATATCATCCTTATATCCTACTGCATCTGCCTTCCATGTGGCCATCCATGTACACAACCGTCTTTGTGTACTCACCCATGATGCTGGCCTTGCCCAGGTTGGTAATAGACTCTCCGTAGTGCCTTCTGGCCTGAGGCGGAGAGGTGCAGGGGCTGGGGATGCTCTCAGAGTCGGAGACAGATGCAGTCTCCTTCGGGGGGTTGAGCAGCGTGGGCCTGATCTGATCGTACAGTGTCGGACTGGTGGTGTTGTACCTGCACATGAAATCCATATCAACCTCAGGTCACTGACACATACACTGCAGTCCTCATTCTGTCTTCAGCTCTGATTTCATTCAAGTGAAGATACTGTAGCTTTAGTCACATCACAACAGACAGAATGAACCATGATCATATGATTTATACTGCTCATGATATCTATACTCTTATTCTACATTGTTTGTTAATTTCACAAATAACTGACAAACAATAACTGACAAAAAGAGAGACAGATGGAAACTGTGGACGAATACATGTCCGCCTCGACCGATTCACAAGTAAATTTCTAAATAAGCAGCATATCATTTCTCATATACTGTATAACCTCATGACTTACCAGTGGATTTGAACAGGGGTAATGTTACTGTAGTGTTTTAAGATCAGAGGCTCCAATCTGTAGGCCTGAAACAAACAGATGCAAATGCTGGAGGAGATGAGGGTATCTCACAACATTCATTCTCAGGAACGTTCTTTTGGCACATTTTAATGAAATAGTCAGCATTACACCTCATTTCATTATTCTGTAGTGTAATATAACATCATAACATACATACATGTATTGTATCAAGTGAACGGGTTTCTCTCTCATTATCACAAGCTATAATGATCTATAAAACTCATTAGAGAGATAAGTGGGCGATGATAGTGATCTGAGCAGAATAGGGACAAAATCAGTTGAGGACACTGCAACTCACCACAGGGTCTGTGGGATGGAATATGTTGAAGAGGCGTTTGCAGATAGATGTAGGGAGGATGTGGTCCTGCACAGTATGGTTTCCAGGCCGGATCCCTCGTAATGCCAAGAAAACAGCCAGAGGGGAGCCCATGCAGAAGAAATTTTCTACCTGCAACATAGAAAATAGGGTTGAAATTCCTCACCTGAAAAACTGTCCAACCATAGCTGCTCCGAGATGCTTGTTGGCCACTTATAAAGAACTGCAGCTGCAGAACTGCTGTGCTAAGTCACCTTAGGGTTTCACTGCATGTGCACATGCAAACTAATCAAATCTTCTTATATATAAGTCTGATTGTATCCCTCTGTTCATGGATTTCTGCTCTCTCTTCACTCAAGCTACATATATTGTAAAGCTCTTTGAGTGGTCATCAATCATCTGATATAGTTGGGATGCTTCTGGGACAATGTTTGTAAGTTTGAATCAGAAGTTTGTAGTTTGCATCAGGTTTGTAGTTTGAATCAGAAGTTTGTAGTTTGCATCAGGTTTGTAGTTTGAATCAGAAGTTTGTAGTTTGCATCAGGTTTGTAGTTTGAATCAGAGGGTCTGAAGTTTGAATCTGAGATCAGTAGTCAATACTTTGTAATTGGAAGTTTGAATTAGAAGGTTTCCAGTGTAAATCAGAGGGTTCATAGTTTGAATCAGGTTTATAGGTGTCATCATATCTAGAACAGAAAATAGATGGTGACCACTGGTGACAGATATAGTACCATCCAACGTGTCAGTGTTACCTTGAATTTCAAGGCTGGCACTGCAACACAAGATGAGGTCTGTAGACCTTGGAACTGATCCTCCAAGTCCCTCAACCTGGTGGGATGATAGATATTCAGAGTTACTCTAATGCATGGTGTTATGGAAGGTTTCTGGAAGCTGGTGAAAGGAGAACTCAGGCAGCAGCTGATGTCTTATGCAGAAGATTTTAATGTAGACTTGATGCATCAAGGAGACCAGAAGGTGAAACAATATACAAACGCTAACAGAGTAACATGAGCAATTGTCAACACCAAGTCTGACGATGTCTCCCACAGCATCCCCATATATCTTCCTCTACTTGCGTGACCCATTCCAACAGCACATCCATGAATGGCTAGAATTGCTGCCACTCTCCATGTTACATGTAGGTGTTCGCATCCTACTGGATAGTTAAGCCTAAAGTATGCATAACTAGATCCTGCCCACCCCAGTCAGGGGACTGAGGAAATGAATGGAGGGGTGAGGCTATGGTCTCTGAGAGAGTGAGAGGAAAACTGTTCACAACCATGAAAACCTATGACCACAAATCACAAATCCCCAGCCCCAGGTATATGGTATACTTTTTCTTTAGCGACATGGGAAATTCATTATAAGCTAAACAAAACCATTAATCTGAATTTACTATTAATCAAATTAAAAGTTGTATTTAAATATATATATTCATATTTACTACTTGTACAATTGTGGTTCAATATAAAAGAGGTAGAACTCAGCATGCATGAAAAATGTTTTGGGATTTTGGTGAAGCGCATCAGTCAAATGAAGACACAGACATTTAGAATCAAGAGGTGCTCTGAGCAGGCAAAAATATTATTAAAGTCTAATTTCTCCTAATTTTTACAAAGCAAAAAGTGAAAGGTTATATAACAATACGTAACAAAAGTGTCATTAGTTGTTGGGAATTGCCTTCTTAGAGATTTTGTTCTTGTTCCTTTGTCATATAGCTTTGGGCACTGTGTTTTAAAGACAACATATCCCACGCACTTCTCTTCTGTAGTAGTAAATTAAAATGTACCAGAATTAGGGGCTTAACTGAAATGTTCTGTACCTTTAGGCAAATTTTATGTCAGAACAGATGTGGAATGAAACTTCTCACCTGTTTCAAAATAAAAATCTGTGCAGTACCTGAGGCGTGTGAGTCTCAACTGCTCCTGAAGGTGGCGCTCTTCGTCACTTGGCCAGCGGGCTTTTGTTTCCTCTGGGTCTGGCGCTTCTTGATGATGAAAGCGCACAGGGTCCCATCCTGTCATGATGTCAAAGGTGATAACGCAGCCCAGCGAATGTGACACTATGGAAACTTTCCCATTTTTCTCAAAGTCTGGATTGCGTGAGCAGAAGAGTGAGTAGAGACGATTCAGCTCCAGAGTCAAACCCCTGTTAATCTGAACACACACACACACACACACAATGACACTTATGTACACTTTACCTCTGTAGATATTTTTAATTGGGTTAATAAAGAATGTTTGATTCTTCAGAGCAGTGATTATTCATCTATTATTTCCAAGGCAGGCAATCAACCATAATTCAGTGGTATAAAGCTGTGTTGGATTAAAACAGACAGGATTTCGTTGTGACTGAGGGGATCACTTCAGACCAATGTTCCCAAACTGGCAGCTGGGTGACCAAGTGCAGCAGCACTGCTGTGAGTAGGAGTTATCTCAGGCTCACCTCATCTCTGTACAGAGGGCTGGTGTAGTACATGATGTCCATGGCGCTGCTGTTCAGCATGTCTCTAAGACCTCGCACCTTGTCTGGAGTGATGGAGTCCACCGTGTCTGAAGGGAGAACATGAAAATACATCCAACCCTGCTTTTTAATACGTTTCATATTCTAAAGAGAAACTGTGATTCTTATGTCGGTACTTCACATGCTTCCACATGGACTCTGTTTCCCACAATCCTCCACCTCTCACCTTTCTGATTGAAGTCCACCCTAAGAATCAGTATTTCCAGTATGCCTTTGTTAACTTGGTGACCCATAATGTAATGTCCTCAACAGAACCTGCAATCCCAGTAAATTCTTTCTCCCTCTGCTGTTTCCTGCACCGGCAGGAAAGAGAGACATCCTTTCCAAGAACAAAGAACTTTGATTCTTATGTTACTACTGACCCTGCTTTTACAGGAGGATAACCTAGTCTTGTGATCACACAAACACTGGACCCAGCCAGAGATGCAAGGTTCGAACCTTGCTGACAAGTTAAAGGGATAGTTCACCCAATAACGAAAATTCACTCATTATCTACTAGGCCAATGGAGGGGTGGGTGACGTGTTTGAGTCCACAAAACACTTTTGGAGTCTCAGGGGTAAACAGTGTTGCAGCCAAATCCAATACAATTGAAGTAAATAGAACCCCTTCTTCAAACAACAAACAATAGAAGAAAAAACACAACATGCCTACATACTGCTCGTGTGGTGTCGACTTGACACCATGTTTTTAGCCTGTGATCCATGCACGAACGCTGCTCCGGAGGAGGATAACAGCAGACATTTAGTAACACTGTTTACATTTAATAACACTTCACCCGCCCCTCCATCGGCATAGTGGTGAGTAGATAGTCACTGAATTTTCATTTTTGGGTGAACTATCCCAGTAAGAGAAACAGGACTGAAAAAATGAAAAGCATTATTTCTATTCCAACAACATGGTTTTATTGAAAAGATCCTGGCTACGGACGCAGGGACCACGGACAGCTCCACACACCTAGGGAGAAGGCACACAGCCCGGCCACAGCGCCACAGAGTCTGGGGCAGACACCCAGGGAGCCATGCACATAATGTTCATTTTGGGGCCTTTTCATACATTTTTGGACCATGAAAAGTTATTTTTTTACAGCTTTTAGCAGCTCTGGCTCTTCTGTTTCTCTATTATTCGCACAGTGCAAATGATGTTGTTTTTAGAGAGAGAGAGAGAGAGAGAGAGAGAGAGAGGGAGAGAGAGAGAGAGAGAGAGAGAGAGAGAGAGAGAGAGATGTGTGGTGATCAGTGTTGTTGTTGTGTTGTCATTTCAAACAAATCAATATTTAAATGGTTAGTCCACCGGAAAATGAAAATGCACTCATTATCTACTCATCACTATGGCGATGGAGGGTATGGGTGAAGTGTTTGAGGCCACAAAACACTTTTGGAGTCTCAGGGGTAAACAGTGTTGCAGCCAAATCCAATACAAATGAATTTCACCGACCCCTCCATCGGCATAGCGGTGAGTAGATAATGAGTGAATTTCATTCTTCGGTGAACTATCCCTATAAAATGTGGCGAGTCAGAAACTTCAGCTGAGTCTGAGAGTGAGTGAGTGAGTGAGTGAGTGAGTGAGTGAGTGAGTGAGTGAGTGAGTGAGTGAGTGAGTGAGTGAGAGAGAGTGAGAGAGATTTCCTTCAGGTACTGGAAATATCATAAATGAGCTATGCAATTCTTTTATATAATCAACCGCTCATAGTGATGAATTTGACCCGGGACAAATGTTTCCACAGAATAATTTAGTCTGGATGAGGCGAAGCGAGATTTGGCGGAGCCCCCTAACAATTCTCTGTTTTCTCTCTGTTCTCTTCTTCCATCAATGATTCATTGATGGAAAAACCCGTCAATGATCTGAATTAGTTCATTTATCATCTAGGGCAGCAGGGCTCCATCTGATTGGCTTAATATATTGACATGCAGAGCGTAAATGCATGGCACATGGAACACCATTTATCGCAGTTCAAGCTGTCTTTTGCGATACGGATATCGCGCATGTGATGATGACACATTTTCGAACTGGACTCAATGCTCATTGTAATGTTTGCTTTAACTCAGATGGTAACCATGGATAATATTTGGTCCTGCTTGTGTCTGGTTAGCTCTGAATTAATCCCAGTTTAGGTATATTTAGAAGGTGGAGAGGCGGGTCAATATAAACTGAGCTGCAGCATACCTCCATCCAAAGCCAGTTTCGACCTCCACTCCACAGGAAGGAACTCTACATGCTCTGTGGTTCGATCAGAGAAGTGCTTCTCCTCCATCTTCCTGGCAGCATCTCTCATCCTGCACACCATCCAAGAGAAAACAGTGACTTCAAGAGTTCTCTGATTCCATTCAGTTCTAGAGTAAGGGAGCTAGAAACCTCCCCATTACTCACATGCTGGTATTCCTGATGATGCGGCCCTGATCCATCTTCTGGCCAATGCCATGCACCACAAAGACAATGTGTGTGGTTTCAGGTGGGGTGTCCTCAGGTGCTGCCTCCTCCACGTACCCCCGATGGAGACGTGTCCCACTGCTCGAGGCTGAGGACAGGGGAAGGCACATTACTAGATTACTACACAGCATGTTATGGTGCTAATGACCACTAACCTAGAGTGACCAAAGCAAAAACCCAGCAACAAGACATCACCTTTTCTCAGATACCCTTCTACACCAACAAGCAAACCATGTTACAGCACATGTCCATGTATATCCCTGATTTGTAGGTGCACCATGGATGTTCAGTACCCTGAGATAAAACTGCAGTTCAACTTTAACAAATCCATTCATACTGTATTTAAGGGTCAGTTCACCCAAATGACGAAATAAAATGATTCCTCTCTTCCCTGGCGGTATCACTCCAGTCCAATAGTTTGGGTTTGGAGATGTGTCTCAGAGATTTCAGCCTCCATGCAACTAGAGTGGAGGAGAATGGAATTAGTCTGTGCTTCTCACAGCAAAGAAAAGTGACATGATGATTTTTTTTTTTATTCCACAGCAACATGTTTTTTTTCTCCAGGAAGCGTGCGTCCCTGTTATGTTCATCTTACTAATAATTGCAGAAATCAATATGTCTGTCTGTCTGTCCTTCGATTTTCTCTACAACCATTTATCCACTCAACTTCAAACCTTACCACCATGTGTCTCGGAGGGAAGCGCATCGTCAACTGTGTAAGAGTGTATTCACTGAGCGGTTGTTCAAACCCCAACCCAGACCTCCAATCTATTCTAAACTGCACTTGCTGTGACGTCTACTTTGGTGGTGGGTGACATCACAGTGATGTCAGAGAATGCAGCTTGGCAAGCCCATTACCCCACAGGGATATTTTGGGGGAAATGCCATGTCCTTTCAAGGCACAGTTTGACAGACCTGTTGTCCTGACCATTGTTCCTTGTCTACACTATAGTTGAAATGCTTCAGTGACTCAGGATCTTGCCTTTTACTCCTGCCGTTCACGATAGAATGTTTTTTTTTTTTCATCTACCTTTGGAGAAGCCCAGTTTCTGAGTGACGCTGCGTGCGATCTTGGAGGTGGTGGCGTCGCTGTACAGGTACACCTCCTCCACACTGTGCCAGTCCACATGACTCCTGCTCAGCTTCAGACTGTGGATTGCTGCAATACAGTCACACTGTGATTAACATTAAGTGACACAGTTGTGCCAGCATAATTAATTTACCATTCCACATGAGAATGTGCAGGATGTGCGTATGTGTGTGATGAGTCATTTTTACAGATTTTAAACACTCTCAGTTTAGCATCCTGTTGGTTCAGCCAGTCTACTACAATAAATCACATGACTTGTTTTGTGGCCTTGCTCTCAATGGGAGAGTTACAGCCACACCCACAGACACTCCTGAAGCCTCTATACACACACACACACACACACACACGCACACACACACACACACAACACAGTCACCTCCAAACATGCTTTTATCCTCTTTGCCACACACACACACACACACATCTCTCTGGGTCCACTTTTATCCACACACCTGTCTCAGCGTCCTCACCATCCTTGCTGTCCACGGTGGTGGTCGCCGCCTCCATCTCGTAGGTGTCCTTCATCTGTTGCCCCCGATAACAAGTGAGGTGCTCTAACTCGATAAGGTCACTCTCATCCTCCTCCAGGGGAAGCCACGTTCCGTCGATGAACCACTGACCCCTCATCACAGGAATACGGTCTTGCTCTGAGGGACACCACATGATAGAAAATTTAGTATTTACTGCTCGGTCAGAAAATACTACGTACCACATAAACACATAAGACAGCTTTCTTTTATTTGTCTTGCTTTCTTTCTTTCTTTTCTATCAAGCATGCTCCTTAAAACAGACAAAGTCATTATTGTAGGTGATTTTATCATTCATGTGGACGTTGATAATTATACCTAGATAGTTTATTTTAATATTAGACTCAATTTAGACTCAGTTGGTTTCAGTCAGTGTGTGCATCGACCCACACCCTTGACCTTGTTCTGACATATGGCATCAAAATTGAACATATAATAATCCTTCAACATTATCCTGTTCTTTCAGACCTTAATCTATAACCATAGATGTCTTATTTTGGACTACATGCCAATAATTAAAAAGTCTTTCTGAAGATGTCAATCTGATAGTGCTGTAGGTAAAATTTAAGGAAATAATTAAATCGACATATAACTCAATACCATATGCCTCAATATAACAGAAGCGTACTTTAAAACCCTTCCACTGACATCGATCATCTTGTCTGCACTACAGACTCATGAGTAACACTTCAACACTCCGCGTGCCAAAGTGTCCTTGAGCAAGATACTAAACCCCAAATTTGCCCCTGATGACTGTGCCAGCAGAGTATGAATGCTGTATGATAAAGAAAGTGCTGCACATAGATGCACTGTATGAATGTGTGTGAGAATAGCAAAACTCTACTTTGAAGTGCTTTGAGAGGTCATCAAGACTAAAAAAGAGCTATATAAATACAGACCTTACAGACCATTTACCATTTACTCTATAGCGCCTTTTAAAAAGCTCAAAACCTAGGAAATTAGCTCTTTGGTATAATTCCAATTTGCATGTATTAAATTAAATTGAAATAAAGCAAACTTTAAAAATAATAAAAAGGAAGTGGCCCTGCAACAATCTTAATGAAATTCACTTAGCCTGGAAAGACAGTCTTAAAATATAGAAGAAGACCCTCTATGCCAGATCTGCATCAATAAAGGAAAATAAAAACAAATCGAGGTTTCTCTTCAGCACTGTGGTCAGGCTGACAGAGAGACACAGCTATTCAAACTCCGCTCTATATCTATCTAACCCACCCTACTACAGAGACTGGAACAGTGAATTGGCATTAAAGTTACCGCCCTAAGCTGGTTTAAATCTTCTTTATCAGATCGATTCCAATTTGTCCAAATTTACAATGAGTCATCTGCACACACTAAAGCAAATCCCTGGGTTCCTCAGGGTTCTGTGCTTAGCCCAATTTTGTATATGCTTGTATTTGATAACATAATTGTCAGTGATATAGTTTTTCCTTTCTCTTGGTTAGGGTTAAAGGTGAAGGATGTCGCACCTTGTGAAGCCCTACGAGACAAATTGTGATTTATTATGATTATTTGTGAATTTGGACTGTACAAATAACATTTGATTGATTGATTGATTGATCATTCGATCAACAAACATTGATCGATTGGCATTATAGTAGGATAATGAGATTAATGATAACAATAATAATGACAGAAATTATGGTATTTTTTTCATGTGTATGTGTCATTTACTATGTAATTAATCTAGAGCTGAGAAAAGTGCTTGATTAATGAACAAATGAACAAAAAAGTATTGTTAAGCAATGTATAAAATCTTTTAAATGTCAATGATGTTTTTTTTTTTTAAGATACAACAAATGAGGGAATCATTCTTTATCAGTGATTCATTGACATTTAACATTCATGAATTTTTGATGAATATTTCCTGACATTTTATTTAACTAGTAATCAGTAAATTATTATTATATTTACACCCAGAGAAGTCCAAAGTGATGTCTGACAAGTACAACTAGGCAGTTTGGTGCATTTGACCACATTTCTTTACAGTAAGTGACAAATAATGAGAGTGACTCACTGTCTAATTTGAGCAAGAAAGAGTAGAAGTTGGAGCTGTGGCAGGAATATATGTCGACTTGACTGAGTGTACAATTCCTTCTCTATATGGTATGATACGATGACTATTACGTGTGCTGTTTGCTTTCTAATGGTTGAAACTCTGAGACTTTAGTCATTCTGATAGCCTGGTGGTGGGCTGGCAGCTGGAGCATGTCTGTCCAGTGTATGGCTCAGCTCCAACAGGTCTCACTAGTAGCTAGTAGGGGTGGGGGGGAATAATGGGACTTCTTATTATAGTTAAAGAAACTGAGTTGGCCCAGCAGTAGCAGGCATGTGGTAATACTGACTGTGCTAGCAGTGCTAATAACAGTGAGATACTCATGATAAATAAAACATTGGCATCCTCACGGTTCCAGTACACGGGGTAGCATTCCTTCTCTCTGATATCCACTTCATAGAGCCCCCCTCTGACACACACTGCCTCCACACTGATGCTGATGTCGTCCGGGTCCTTCATCTCGTCTGACGCCGCGCGCCGCTGCCCTCCGCCCCGATTCACCGGCGGCTCCGCCCGGACACCTCCATCGTCCCCGGCCCCGCTTTGCGACTCGATCTCGTCGGACACGCTCGTCTCCTTCCCCTCGGCCCCGGTGGGATCGACGGGGCGTTTGACCTTGTTTGGGATCTGCTCGCAGAATCTCCGATAAACTATCTCGATTTTTAAAGAGTCGTGCCCGACGAATGGCTTCCAGGTCCGCTTGTCCTCTTTGTAAAACCAGCGGACCTCCTCTGGCCCCAGCTCCGTGACGATGTCACCGCGGTGCCTGGAGCTGTTGGACCGTATGCGCTTCTTTGTGGCGACGTTCCCATCACTTTCGGTGTAGTTTAGGTCCAAGTCCAGATAAGATGAGGCCGGGTATTCCTCCCCGGCCAGGCCCAGCATCATGCCATCCTGGGATAACAGCGGCAGGTGTCTCTCCAAGCCGGGCTGCGCTGGATCCTGGTCCTCAGCAGCAGCACTGTCGTCGTAGCTGGACACAAACACATCATTTGCCATGTCCCACTCGCTGCTGCTGACGGAGTTATTCTCCGAGCTCTGCTGGCGGATAGTCGTTTCCTCCGCCATGTCGCCCACTGTCCGGCCGCAGCTCGTTAGATCCAGTACATTGATACAACGATGCTCCGACGTCGGACTATTACCCCGGATTAGCGGATTCTTCCTCCACAGCTGCGAACATCTGTATACCGGACCGCTCTGAGCACGATTGTGGTCCGTAACATATCAGCTACAGGTTAACCAACTCCGGTCCGGACTGTTCGGAGACACACCGCTGCGGCTGTGCACACTGCCGTGCCCGGGCTCCGTGATGACTGCTGGGATGATCGATAAACGGTCCTAGCTGGGATGTAATCTCAGCTGCTCCATGCTGTCAAATCAATTTCCTGTTTGGACATTCAAAATATAGTCCACACCACGAGAATATAGCTCTTATAGTATAATGCTGAACATTGTGCAGAGGACTGTATTGAGTTAAAATACAACTGTCCGTGCAGTTTTATAGTGTGTTTTTCAGAGCTGAGCCAGATAACGGCTCCGTCAAGTCTATTTCCACAGACGGGATTTTATTGTAAGGCCGGATGTGTTACCGTTGCTTTCTGCCGCGCTTTACTCATCTAGATTTTTATCTTGAACACAACGACCTCAGGTTGTGACTAATTTCAGTCAGTCAAATATGTCACACCAGCGTGTTATTTTGAAGCGACTATTGAGTTACTTTGCGTTTAAACTAAAACATGTAAACTAATACAGTGAAGCCCAGTGTTGTTGTTCATATTTTGTGACCTTCGAGGCCACCGTAGTTCTAGCTGTGGCGTTGGTGTCATGGCCGCGATGGAGCGAGTTTACTTTTAATAAATTTGCTTTTCTCTGGGACTCAGATAATGTAAAATGGCAGCCGTTTTCCTGGTCACGCTGTATGAGTACTCTCCTCTGTTCTACATCAGTGTGGTGTCCTTGTGCTTCGTTGTTACCGCTGCCGTCGTGCTCGGCTGGTAAGTGATACCTAGCCACGTTAGCTTAGCCACAGTTCTGGCAGCAGCAGCTGGATGTTTTATTTTTACAGTATTTCTTTACCAATTTCTCTTAATGACACCATAATCTACAACTGCCACATTCTTCAAAAATCACATTCAAATCAACTGAGTTGACAGTGAAGGTTTAGGATTAGGTGCCCCTGCTACCAACCATTGATTTTGTGCTGGTGAAATGAAAGTCTGTTGGATCTAGCACCGAGTAATACTAGAGTCAGGATCACAAAGCAGCATGAGAATACTCTATCTGGTTTAATGAGGTGAAGCATGAACAGGTTCTAGATTTGTTGCCAAATATGAGTCAGACTACTCCTAACTACAGAGGGGATCACTGCACACAGCAAGGCAGGGACAGTGCAGCACCTACTAACATTCAAAGTTGACACATTGAATGTAAGGTGGTGCAAGATTAAACTTCGTCGACAGTTAAGTTATAGGTGTCACTGGATTTCGTGGCAGTCTCCCCATTTAGTTTGGATGTGTGTGTGGTGTGCAGAGGAGAGGGATTGAGATCCACAGTGTTTCAGTAAAGTCAGTAAAGTGGGTCTGACATCTGAACACATTTTCCCTTGATAGAAGATGAAGAGAGAAAGGACGATTACTTTTGTGCTGTGCTCACCGGCTCTCCGTCCAACAGGTTTGGTTTCGATGTCCCTGCGATCCTTCGCAGCTCAGATGAGACCGAGTCCATCCTTCCAACCCCTGAGAAGCAAATGGTCCAGGTGACGAATCCCTTCGCCTTGGTGATGGGCTATGGGACCGCATCTGTCACTGGTGAGGACCATCATCATCAATAATGTAGGATAGTGACTGGGAATGGTAGATTTGTCCTAACCCTAATTTGACATGTCTGGGATGTGAAATGCTCTCGCTATCCACCAAATGTAACAAAGACATTAAAGGGGATGAGTTAACCCCTCCTGTACCGCATGTGTAAAATAGGTTTTGTGAGGCTCCCATGTGTGGATGTCTGTACCCCAACAATGTAAACTAAAGTAAGTACCAGCATGCTATACTCATGATGCTTTAATCAAAGCTATTAGCAAGCTAATTAGTAAAGCTATTAGTTCAAAACATGGGATGGCTGTGGAAATAAAAACCTCACTGAGACCTTATTAGCTAGCCCAAATGAACAAGTGTGCTAAATGGACATTGTGTTGTTGTTACAGACTAGCACACTGTGGTTATCATTTAATATTGTTGTTTTTAAATTTATGAAGAATTGTCTAATCTTTATGTAATCTGATTATATATGTGGACAGATGTTTTATATTCTCTAGAGCATAACAAAAATACAAGGCAAGATAAAACAGATTAAAAAGTACTAAAATGGCTTATTTTTTAAGTTGATGTATATAGGTAACCAATAATTCAAAAACCAACCAAAACATTGAGCATGTAATTTACGACACCGGCTGTTCAAGCTTGGCTGATACTGTTATGCTAGCAGTTTTGCTCTTAAAGCACTTCCAACTTATACAAGAAAGGATGTCAAAAACACAATTTGGTCTCCCATTAGTATATCATTTCTCCCTCGAATTTAGCTACAACCCCCCCAGTTTGTCAGTATGTCAGTATCTTAAGAATGTGCCAAACATGTCTCAGCTCATTGTCACTTATTTCAATAGACTCTGACCTTGTCAGACAGCTAGATTTTGACAATCTAGTGGATGATTTTGTAAGGAGGAAGGCAAGAAAGACACCAATATAGGAAGAGGGGGCCTCCAAAAGACATGTGCCCATGGGCCTCACGGACCATGATCTGGCCCTGTAAGTACCCCTTAGTTTATCATTTCTGGTTACTGAATACATATACAATATCTGTTCTGGGTCCACTGTGGAGTTGAAAGCATTTGTATGATCTGAAAATCTCCAATGAACCAGTTGGACAGCTATGAATATGTACAGTAATGATTCTTCAAGCCTCCAGATGTCTTTTTGTATTACTACCTTTGCGTTGTATCCTTTCCTTTCACATCCTGGTCCATGGTGACATTAGCAAACTTCTCCTTGTAGATGGTGCATCAGTGAGGCCTTTTTGTCTGGAGCCCTGCATCCTGAGCTGTTTCTGGGGATGTGAGGTCATCGCCGTCCAGGGAGCACTGCAATCTCACCAGCACGGGCCAAGGCTCAGCACCCCCCAACATTTTCAGGAGGCCTTCCACTTACGTTACCACCACAGCCAGAGTTTCCAGTATCCTTTACAGTCCTAACAAAGACTTACCAGAAACTGACTGTGCCTGTCGGTGCATGGGGTAACAAAACATGTCCTGATGGGAGAAAGGGTTCTGTTTACCAACACACAATGTTCCATTCTGTGATGTCCCAGATTAAATCATCAAAGGGTTTAAATATGGGTACCAGCAAGTGCAGTTTACATATTTAGACATCCTCAGAAATACACAGCCAAGTCTGAAGTCTGACCTTTGTTCCCTAACCCCCCTTCTAATGAACACATTCAATTTGTTTTATCTTGTTTTTTCCTTTTAGCCTAAGTGTCTTTGAGTACATAAACAAATCACATGATTCATGATGAATTCATTATTTCTACAAACAAACAATTTGTCATTCTGTCTCTGTCTGCCCATCCTTTGATTTTCTTAACCACCACCCATCTGATCAACTCTAACCTTGGCACATGTGTTTCTGAGGAGCCGAGGAACTGCATTGTAGACTATGAGCGGTTGTTGAGACCTCAACCCTAACTTTAACACTTGCTGACGATGACAATGCAATGACATCACATATCACTGTGATGCTCATCCTCCATTTTTATCAATCTGCACTTAGTCTGACCCTGGTAATCATGTTTAAATTGAGACACAACTCTTCCATCGTGTCATCAGTGGTTTTCTGTTCTTGACTTCACCATTACTGCAGTGGAGTTATCCTGAGGTGATATCCCATCCATGTTTGGCCCCTTATCTGTGGAAATATGTCTCCAATATGTATTGGCACAGCACAAAAGCCTCCCCTCTCAGCAGTCAGTGCTGTCATTCTATCATAGTGACATATTATATATGCCCCTGATGGCTGAGGCAGTTATCTTTTTGGCTGATATACATTCTTCCTGGTCAGCCTCTTTGACTCCACCCTCCCAGTGTCAGCAGTGACAACAACGAGGAACACCACACTCAGATTCCTGCTGAACAGGGGATCCCAGACTTTGGATTGTTGCCAAGGGCACACTACCCTCTTGTGGCTGTGCTGACGCTGGCAGAGCCAGAAGCCAGAGACATGTACAACATTGTGAGTCCATCTATACATGTTGGGAGGTGTCAGATGAGGAGAGTGAAGGAGGTGGAATTGTATACATATGATATATTATACACATATATCTTCCTCACTTTACACAAAGACTGAGACTAGAGGCCAATGCAAGTCAGGAGCTTTGTTTTGTCCCAACACACACACACACACACACACACACACACACACACACACACACACACACACACCTGATCACAGCAAAAAAACAATTGAAAATACACATTTAAAGGAAGTCTTTTTGCTGTCTTTCCTCTTTCAGGTGGCCAGTGTGACCGTTATTCATGTTCCTGATGACAAATACAGCCTTTCTGCTCGGATTCTTTTTCAATACCTTCTCACCTCACAGGGGAACATGTTCGAGTTAAAGGTACGGTACCTTTTTGGTTTAAGCAGGTGGTTCCTGTTTTTTTCTCAAGCCCAGAGTCAGGTGATCCATACTTTGTATAAAAGCTGTGGTTAGCTGAAAGAGTTTGTAGCATTGAATATTGTGATTGTTCCTCTTGTTCATACTGGCAAAGAGCTGCCTTCTTAAACATATTCCACTGTAAAAATATACCATCCTCATGTTAAATATTAATATTATTGTAATCTAATATTTTTCTCAGCCCTACATATTATCAGGTTCATTGTTGTGCCATTACAGTGCAGCTTAGAGGGAATTTAGCAGTAAAAACACTAACTTTGGAAGATGACTGCATCTTTACACAAAACATGCTGCTGTCACATTTAACCTGTATTTTTTGCCTCAGACAAACTGGTTTGTTTGCCCATTAGGTGCATTTCCTGCTGTGACAGCTGTTAGTTGAGTTCAGCTGCCGTTTGTTTGCGGTCAGAAAGCAAAGAAACCACCCACAAGATGTTGTAATAGATATGAATGAATTGAAAAGCTAATAAACTACCGTGAACTGTGATCGATAAATGTTGGTATGTTATTAAGAGGCGTCGTTAGTGTCTCATCCTCTCATTAGGTGACAGTGCATGAAGGCAGTGCACACATTTCACAAGTGTCGACCAACTCTGCTGATTAACTGATATCAACCACCTCCCATCACTCATCACATACTTCACTTATATTATTACATATATCAAAATGTAGCTGATTGCTCTGTGTATTAAGCAGTACTTTTACAATAGGTCTCAGGATTTCATCTAATACAGATTGTTAATAACTCCACAGACTGCTGATTATCCCCAGGATATAATTCAACTTGATACGGTGATCAGTATGTTAATCTGTCCATCTGCAGAACTTCACAAAGCTTCATAATTATGTTAATATTTTGACATAATGAGAGAAATCACACAAATTTAGGTGACTGTGATAGCAACAAATTATCTTCTCGTTCAAGTTTTAAAGCTTTCAAGATGTGCTGTAAAACTGAAAGGTTACCTCACTAAAAAAGTTAGATGAGGGCAGGTGAAACATTTTGACGTTACACTTCTGTTTCTGTGAACCTTCAAAGAACCAGGGGCCTCATTTATAACTGTTGCGTACGCACAAAACGGGGCCTGAAAGTGGCGTACACCACTTTCAGGCAAACGTTGGGATTTATAAAAACAAACTTGACGGGAGAATGTGCGCACTTCCACGCAAACTCTGACCCAATGCGTACGAACATTTAGGAGACAGGAAAATGACGATGCAAACTTGAGGTGGTGAACTGAAGCCAGATTATTGATCCACTTCATCATTAACATTAAAACCAACAGTGTTATTTGTGCTCATAACTGTTCCATACGAACCTTTTAATTGAAAAATATATAAAAACAACTTACAGCAAATTACGTTCAGATACCATTAACAGCAGAGTTACAGAGCCGAGTCATTAATAGTTTTTAAAAATATCTTCTAATACTGTGCATGTATTATCAAGGATGAGTGTGTGTAAAATCGCTGCAGTGAACGTGACTGTGCCATCAGGCACACAGAGCGCAATGGAGATCACTCTCAAAAACTAAAGAAAAACTGTTCGCTTTCAAACTTCTATTTCTAAATAATATCCCAGAGTGGAGGTTAGGATCCACTGATGTGAGGTAATCGGTCCGATTGCTCTAAATATATAAATACTGCGGTGACACTTGTGCGTAATGCTGAGTGATGGATGCATGCACATGGAAGGATGAGGAGGAAACGAGTGTTCCGCGATCACAAAGATTTTTTGTCCCATGATGATGACTGATCAGCTGATATACCCTGTAAACAATTGTCAGTAAACTGCTGGCAGCAGGGTTGTGGTGTTGCAATTTCTTAAAATGTACAGTTTACGATTAGTAGCAGCCTGTACAATTTAGTTTGAAATGGAAATTCAACATAATCTCAAATACAGTACAATGTCATTTAATGTAATAGCACCACGGATGACAGTCAATTCCTATAAATTGAACTCCTCTTTACCAAAACCTTGGTTTGCTATTTTAAAGTGATATTCTGTACAACATATACTGAATGATTAAGGAAACTAAAATGCAGCAACCCAAATATTCTATAGAAAAGAGGAGACTTAGAAAATACAAGATTGATTGAGTAACCCAACATTTATTTATAAAAGGCAACACCAATTGAAATACTTGCTGTTTTTTTGTTGATAGAAACAAAGTTGTCCATTACAGTTGGAGATTTCAGCTATGCATAACAACATGACAGTTATCAGTATGTTCATTAAATGTGGTAAAACCAATAAACCTTGCAAAACACTTGGAGAAATGATGCATCTTGACACTGCAAGTATTAGTAGGACAAAAACTTTATAACCAGTGATACTGAAATATAAACTGAAAAATATGAAAGATTCAAATTGTTTTTGTTTTTCTACTTAGCCAGTCAGACTGCAATGGTCCTGGTAAAATAAGAGTGCCTTAATCAGATAAATCTGTTAAACTATTAATTTGACAACACAATGGCAAGATGCATCGTCCTTTAAACACTGACATATTTAGAACTATGGTTTCTGAGGTAATTTGTGTGAAGCACAGACGATGGGAGCTCTGAAATCTCATTGCATGGAAGACCAAGAAGTGACGTTCATGAAGTAAATACATCCAATAACTGATCCGAATTTCTAACAGAGTGAAATAAAGTGGAGGATATAGGGTCTGCTCAGATACTGCCTGGAGAGAGAGCTCTCACTGAACTATGAAATTCCACTCAAAGTCTATAAGGTTGATTGTGACAGATTTCTTCTGAATGACTCTCCCTGTCCTCCTGGAGACGAGTCCCCCAAACGGCTTTTGTTCCTCTTTCTGGGTTGTTTCAAAAGAAGCATTGACAAAACACAGGAGAACACAAGAGATAAGAGGTTGGATAGAAATAAAGTCTATGATATATGATGTCTATAATACATTGTTTATGAAGTTAAGGTTGAAAATGTGGGAAAACAAAGAGAAAATGACAGATGGCCAGCATAAGCTTTACCTTGTACAGACAGCTTCCCAGTTAAAGATGTGATTAAACACTGTAAACAGAGCAGCAAGCCCTGTCACAAAAGTTGGGTGTATGCCCCAACATATGATCCTCAAGGCTGATCATCCAGTATCCAACTGTCACAGGCACCTTTCCACCTGAAACATGAATCAAGAGTCATCTCAAAAAGCATCTAGACTTTTGCAAACATCTCTAATAGGAAGAAAATCCATGGTTTATTTATTATTAATACAGATAACTTAAAAAACCCATCTGATATGCAATATAAGATGTGTTATGAATACATAGCAAGCAATATTAGACGCGGAGTCAAAAGTAGGTTGAGTGTCCTTTCGCCACCACTGTGGAAGACAGCTGTAGAGCACAGACAAAAAAACTGGTGAAAACATTAGCTTTATTAGATGAGGATTCATTGCCGTATAAATGAAAAGAGAAGAGGAACAAAATAGACAAATGTGTCCATCTGAAGTCTTTGTAAAGTGGTTCCTTCGGCAGCTGGACAACATGCTAATATTACACACGTATATTAGTTCAACTTCAATCCCAAATAAAATGTAACATTATCAAAGCTGTAGTGCAGTTAAGGTTAGGGTGAAAATGTACAAAAGAGGACAAACTCACAATAATGCTCCTAGCTGCAAACCAACTGACCATGCAAAAAGCCAATAAGATTAACTTTTAATTGCTATTTAGAAATTGGCCTAACACTCAAAATAATAATTCAAAAGTAGCTTTACTGCTGTACTCACATGTCACTGCATGGCTAATTCAGAGGACCACATGCAAGTTACACTTCTAATCAGTCTGAGTTTTTTTAAAGACAGTAAAAGTTAGCAAAAAATGCAAGGCAGATAAAGTTTATTTCTACTTACTGAAGACTAGCTCGTAGGATGCAGGATTCAGATGGATAATCCTCTAAAAGAGTTGGCTTCACGACTTTGTGTTCCACATGTCTTCTAGAAGTATAGTAGCATTCTGTTTTTGCAGGACCTCTCTGCCGTTGATTCTGACATCCTCCCAGAATGCAATGCTGTTTACAGTATATTGCAATATTTTAAGGAAAAAAGCAAGCTGCTCCAATTACACTTTGCCTCATAGGGCTGAACAGTTAGTGACAACAAAACAGTATTTACAACATTCACAATAAAAGACAGCGTCTAACATAAATTGAGAGGTGTATCAATGGTTAAAGTATTTATACAAGAGAAAATGTCTGACAGACATGAAGGGAGCAGCAATGTAATCTCTTTCCTTGTTTTTGTCAACAGGCCGCTGCTAACATAAGGAAAAAGTCAGTGGCCTCTGATGTTGTTCTGGTCATGATGCCATAGGAATAGTCAAGTCTTTAGGGTTCTATATGAGGGGCAGATTTAAAACTGCAGCAGAGGTATCCTGAATTGTGTCCCTTGTATTAGTCAGGCTCCAAAAACACCTGGATCCTTCATCACTCATAATACACGTGGAGAGTATCTTTTCATTTGTCTCCGTCAGTCTGATAATTCTATTATGTGTGTTTCCTGTCCGAAACACACATAACACGTAACCTTGATATCATCACCACGGTTATGATTGAGTTGTAGTTGGAGCGATGAACCGATGTTATGTGTAACATTAGTGGTCTATTCTCAGTGACAATTTAAGTGCAATCTACACATCATTTGAACCATGTGATTTGTCATGTGAGAAGTTGTACCACATGACCTTCTATAATCCTCTGTGGTGATGAAATGTTTCTGCCATGCAATTGTTAGCATCAGGTTTTCTCTACTATGACGTTTAAAGTACCTACTGTGATAAAAGTTATGCCTCCTGTCATCTGCAGCCTCTGTTCATGTCAGCTGACAGCGGGGGGGTGCCGGGGCCTCCTGACACAGAGCAGAGCACCTCTCCCAATCAACCCACAGAGGAGGCACACAGACTGGAGCAGAGTTCTGTGCTGGAGGACGAGGACTGGTCGGAAGGGACAGGCAGAGACTGTGTGGTCTGTCAGAATGCAGCAGTGAACAGGGTGCTGCTGCCCTGCAGACACGCCTGTGTGTGTGACCGCTGTATGTCACACTTCCAGCACTGCCCCATTTGCAGGGCATTTGTCCTGGAGTCGTTCGCACTGACACAAGAACCAGTTGTAGAATGGTGACTCCCCACTCTGTCAGTGTGGGATGTGTTAGTGTCACTTATTAGATAATATGCAGTGAGGCAGTCATCACTGCTAAAGAAGCTCTGAATTTACATAATGTTACACCCAGTTTCCATAAATGGAACCATTATTGGAAAAGTTCAGCTGGACTGTAGACATGTATAGAGTAAAATCAGGGAGTTGCACTGCAGCAGCTGTAAAGAGTACTGACCACTCCATTAGACTGCCTCCAGCATAATCACAGTGTGAGTGTCCATACTGTGGGACGGCTGTGGCTGAGGGGTTGAATGGTCGTCCTCCAACCAGAAGGTTGGCAGTTTGCTCCCAGTCTTCCCCATCTGCTTAAGTGTCCTTGGGCAAGATTCTGAACCTCGAATGGCCCCTCATAGAAAAAAAGTGCTGCCCATAGATGCACTGTATGAATGTGTGTGTGAATGGGTTGATGTAAAACTGTACTGTAAAGCACTTTGAGTGGTCATCAAGACTAGAAAAGCTCCATATAAATACAGACCATTTACTGTTCGTTTGCTGTTTCCCAGTTAGACTGTGCACTGACTACTGAATGAATATAGTGTGTTCGGTGTGACAGCAGCTGGATTTACAGCAAACGTAGTCCCATACATCTGCCTCAACAGAAGTTGTCAACATTCGTCAAACATTCGTCAAACATCACCAATGCTGTCAAACGGGTAATGGAGCTGTAACACAATCACAGTTCTGCTGCTGTGCCACCACAAACATTTAAATTCATCATTACATGTACTGTGGTTCTATCTGTACTGAACCAGTCCAGCTGAATTGGTCAGGTGGTAGCTTGAAATATTTGAATAATATAACATGTTAGGAATGGGACTGATGATTTTAGGAGATAGGTATATTATGAACTACATAGTATACAAACATATTGAATATGTTGTGGCTAAACAAAGCTGCATGATTTTTATCTCACATTAAATTGTAATATTTCCATGTACAGATTTAAATATCCATGATATAAATGTATTTGTACTAGAATGTTAGTTTGACTTTTCACAGCAGCAGTGCAGTATTTATTAACCACAGCCAATACAAATGTTTCATCTGACTCATTGTACATGAAGGTGATTGTAAACCAGGAGCTTTAAGATCAATTTGACATGCATGTATTCTGTTGTATGCCTGCGTATGGATTGAATGACAATCAGCAGAGGGCGCTACCAGGTCCATACAGTCACACAGAAGACTAGGGTTTGATGGGCCATGTAGCTCATACTCTTGATGTTAACTTTTCATTTGAAATTGTTTAAAGTTTTGAATAGTGATGTTGGTCAGCCTTAGCTAGTAAGTGCACATTGAGTCAAGAATACCTTTTGTCCATTACTATTTGCAAGATCAGGAACAAAGTTTCACACTCGAAACACCAGGTGTTAAATCAGTTCTGAACACTCAGCAGACAGTGATGAGACATAAGACGGAAGAAAAAGAAAAAGAAAAACGCACAACTTACAATAGTTTGTTATATTTCAGTACATGAAGTTATTTTATAGAAGTGGAAACAGGAGATAACGAGTGAAAGTTGGGACAATGTCCTTTTTCTAATGTTGCTTCCCACAAACAAAAACCTGTCGTCTCTGGCCTTGTAGCATAGAGCACAGCAAATCCATGACAATGTAATGAAAAAGATCAGGTAGAGAAAATGACAATGACACACTGAGGGTTTATATAGGCTTGTAGTCCAGTTTGGACTCGAGCTTCTTTGAATCGGCCACTTTCCGCACAGCTTTCATGAAGTCTTCCTGAGTGACGTACTCCCGGTCAGCACGGATGGCAAACAGACCTGCAGCCACACAACAGATGTTATTGGACAACACGAATTGAGAAAAATCAAATTATTGATTACACTGAAAGACAGCTTCACGTCCCACCTGCTTCTGTGCACACGTTTCTCAGATCAGCTCCATTGAAGCCGTCCGACAGTTTCACTATGGCTTCATAATCTGAAAACAAGCACAAGGAATGGTTCTGCTATGTGAGTTCACCATTGCGAGGAGTAATGAGCGTTGCTGCTGCAATTACGAATGGTTCCTTATTATGATTAAATTAGTTACAGTTACACCAGTGAGGCTATGCATTAACATCGTTCTTTCATCACATCTGTAGGGAGGACTAGTGGACCTTGTGCAAACGTGGCATTTCAAACATTGGCACCCTGAGTGAAATGTATAAATAATTGTTTGTGCTCAAAATACAATAATTGGTATTCAAACAAATTAAATTTGAAATTGGCCTGTCATGTCAGCACCTCATTAATGGCCAATCTAAAGTGATCTCAAAACATTGTGCAGCTCATAGTGTGTGGACACCACTAGGCTGTTCTTATGAGCTAACCAAGATAAACAAATTGCTTTCTTTAAAACAGACAAAGTAACACAGGATGCCACTGTTGTCTGAGATGGAAAAACATCCATCTGTTCATCATCCCCTCAAAAACTGTTTTCTCTTCGCCACATTGTGGTCATGTAGATGCTATTGGCTGCTGACACTGTGCTTAAAATGTAACGTCTCAAACACCGTGCAAGTACAATTTGATTCCTTGACTGCACAACTAAATCTACATGGTTTTATCAATATATCATGTTTGTATGTGAAAACACACTGGAGAAGCCCAGAAAATGTTGTCAGGATTGTGACAGTTGGAGGTAAAACCTTTGATGAGTGCACAGAAATAATAAACAGGTATGCATCTGATGATTCTTTTCCAATCATTTCGTGTCCTATGTGGTTTTGTAATCAATCACTACATTTGTTCTGTGAAATATCCAAGAGAAGAGTCAAACTAATGAATGAAAAATAAAGCTCGAGAACATTTTGTTAACCAACTTCCCATATAATTATTTTACCTCCAAAATAGTACAACAGTAATTAATTCTCTCCAATTGTCTCATTACAAAATGGAACATAAAATAATCTATTGTGCAAAATGTATATATCATATATCATCAAAATCAAAATGCATGTAAAAAACTCAACTGTAATACACAGCAGTGTGCACCACAACTTCTGAAATGACCTGTGCAGCATCTAATTTGGAAAGTGAGGGGACGAGGACAGACTATATGGAATTGAGAACTGAATTTTACTGTGAGGAAAGAGTCATTTGTGAAGAATGTTTACACCAGGGGTCTGCAAGTAATTTTGGCTGCAGGCCAACTTTTTTCTCCATTATATGGTGGGCAAGAACATTAACAGTTGTTTAAAAAAAAAAAAATGTTTAAAATGCAGATGAATTTGTGACAGATTGTTACAGAATGCTTAGTTAACTGCTTCACTCTAGTTAAATTCAGCTCGAAAAGTACACACACAAACAGTGTGCTTTTAATTTGTAGACAGGATTGCTACAGACAAAGAGAATCTGTGAATGTTGCTACCATAACAGAGATCGGCGAACGTCACTCTGAAATTGTGAGAAAAATAATCAAAAATATCTGCCGGGTCAGATATCATTGCTGGCAGGCCAGTTTTGGACCACAGTCTGCCAGATGCCAACCACTGCTTTACACAAAGGCTGCTTGTCTTATTCCAGGTAACGTGTTACACATGAGGTAAGAGGCAGAGCACAATACCAGCATCAAACTACATACTGAAATTAAATCAAATAAAACATCTGTGTAACAAGTTAGTAAGACAAAGAAAGTCACTAATTCAAGACACCAATTGTTTTTGTATTGTACTATTCAGGGACGACAGAGGAGGTTGGATGGATGCTCACTGACCTATTTCTCCGTGCTTGGTGATGGGACTTGAGTGGATCTTTAGGATGTCCAGGCGAGCCTGTTCATTGGGTAGTTCAATGTCTGAAGAACACACAAAGAAACTTGTTTTGCTGTGTGTCTTCATACAGAGCTGACAAACAGATCATCAACAGGGACAGAAGGAGATCTTACGGATTTTACGGTCCAGTCTGCCAGGTCGCAGCAGGGCGGGATCCAGGGTGTCAGGTCTGTTGGTGGCCATGATCATCTTGACTCTGTGCAGCGTGTCAAAGCCGTCCATCTGGTTAAGAAGCTGAAGAAACACACATACGGTCCATTAAACAACTCAACCACTGCCTTTCATTAATTTATCTATTGCACTGACTTTCATGGTTTCCCTTACGATTACTAATAAGTAACAGCACCTTTCAAGACAATGCTCCAGCTGTGCAGTTTTAAGTTTACGGACAGAGTCAAACATGCTGCTCTCAGCACATTAGTCTGCAGACGGACTGTAGCGTGCTTCAGCTCTCATTCTGTTTGTCTGTACATACAAGCTTCTTCCTCAGAAAGACTCAGGATGGATGCCCTTCAGAGCAAGTAGGAGGAGCCGAGTGAATCACTGCATTGCAGCCCTACTATGAAACATTGTTTCACCCATTTGGGAAATATTAGTGTTCAGTGTTGATATTGTGCCAGGGGCCACAACAGATAAACGTATGGTCACTGGAAAGGGTCAAAATACTTTCCACTCATTGTTAAAGTGCAGTGGGTAAGAGACAGCTGTGTACTGTAATCGGACATTTGTGTTCTCACTCTCTCACACACACACACACACACACACACACACACACACACACACACACACACACACACACACACACACACACACACACACACACACACACACACACACACACACACACACACACACACACACACACACACACACACACACACACACACACACACACACACACACACAACGTCCCAGACCCCGATCTCAAGACACATTGGAGTCTGATCAAACCTGTATAACTCAGGATAGATGTTTATACCAAGTCTAATGGGGGTCATAGTGATAACCTGGACTGGAATGAGACTGTCTCTTTATTGCTCTATGCCATTTGAAACTGTCCAACACCTTTTTGCTCATTTAAGCAATATTTTGGCCTTGAGGTTAGGGTCCCTGTACTGCTGCTGTGATTGTAAACAAGCCTGATTGACTGGAAGATATATATTTTGAGCAGATAAAAATGCAATTTTGCTTAACAATCGAGGCTCAATAACCCATTATTATTAGAGGTGTGCATTAGGGATGAGCGAGGACATCTGTATTTGTTCAACCATCAAAATGATCCCTATACGTACTCGGAAGGGGTGGGACTTAAATCAGATTTTTTTTTTTTTTAATGTTTATTAGAACAGCCGTAGAATTGAGCTTCAGATCAATGTTTTTGATCACAAGAGCAAGAGAACTATTCAGAACAAGTTTTTTTTACACTTTAGTGAATAAACTTCAGTGAATCAATGATCACAACACATGCAGTATTAAGAAGTATTAAGTAAAATGCAGGTTTTCATAAACATACTCAAATTTCCAAAAATTACATTTAAACAGTGTTGTGTTTGTGTGTGTGGCTGATCACAGGGCTTGTTTACTAACTGTCGTAGTTTTTGGGGGGGGTAGTGTATTTCTTAGTTCTACACAAAGTAAAACACAATGGACACCTTCTAAACATGTGCGCTGAAATGTTCTTACTCTCCGCAGAAAATAAGTGCATGCGCAAAATCGCTGCCGGATTCATGACAAGTGCGCCCCAGACGATTTTGTTCTCACCACCATGCGTATGTTTGTGAATCAGAATCATTCAAAATTGACAGACGCGTGTCCGCTCTCTGCAATTACCATACTGCCACGCCTCCAACTTATAACTTTAATTTCAAGGAAAAGATAAAGATACATTTTTATTCCATTTCATTAATGTGCATCTATCCTGATCTGACCCTAAAACAGTGGTGGTTATAATTATTCAGCAGTGGAAAATCGCTAAAACAATGAATGTAGCGGAAAAAACATGAATCGATTATGTTCAGTCACTGCATCAATGCAGTCTTTCACATTATGTCACGTATTGTACCACAAGTGTGTCTTCGTTACCTCCATCAGTGTCCTTTGAATCTCTCTGTCAGCAGAGGTTCCCTCAGAGAATCGACGTCCACCTACATGGAATAAGGCACATACATGACAGAACATGTGGTCAAGATTCAGGGAACACAAGGTTTTAGGTTTTAACGCAAAACATACTGACATTTACTTCATGTAGTTTAGTATATATATATAATCTAGCTTCTCCAAATTATTTAACTTTTACTGACAAAACAAACCTTTAGGCATCTATTTTTTTACTCATTAGCAATCAATATAATCAGCTAGTATGTAAGGCACCTGCAAGCAGAGTAGATGAGAAAATGCACATTGCCTTTAATAACAATTAAACCTAAATAAAAAATGCATAAGCCCCCGGAAAGACAAGTAGATTGTAGGCATCACTCACCGATGGCATCAATCTCATCCATAAAGATGATGCATGGCTGGTGGTCCCTGGCATAGTTGAACATCTCTCGAATCAACCTGGCACTCTCACCAATGTACTTGTCCACAATTGAGCTGGACACCACCTGCATTGTACACACATGTCAGTACACAAAAACACACAAAATCACCTGACCTACTGCACCGCAGTATGGCACCACTCTCTGAGAAGGGAGCTGATACGTACCTTGAGGAAGTTACAGTCCAGCTGACTGGCTACTGCTCTGGCAAGAAGAGTCTTTCCAGTACCTGTTGTAAAGAAATCTCAGTAAGTCACTTTTTATAATCATCATCATTATTATTATGATTGTACAAGTTCAGTTGAATAATATGAATCATACATAAGATTCGCATGAGATACACACAGAAAAACATACCTGCATTCTTTGCAAAACCAAATATGATGTGTATTCATGGAAGTCACTGGTGAGTGATGTAGCCCAATACAGATGGGAGTGTCCTTAGTGAACTACTAACCTGGAGGCCCATAGAGCAGGCAGCCTTTAGGGGGGATGATTCCCACTCTCAGGAAGAGCTCAGGGTTGGTCAGAGGCAGCTCAATAACCTGCCACAAAACAGCAGCAGTTTTATTTTAGACTCAACGACCAGAAAAAACAAAACAATTGTCATAACTTCATTATCTACAACAAAATCTATTCAACCAAAGCCCAACCATACAATTTTCATCTCATAAAACACACTCTACAAGAGCCTCTGTTTAATAACAACAGATACTACAAATTCTGCCAAAGCATGCATCAGAATGTGAGCAACACAATCCAAAACCCTGCCAAACAGGAAGTGTGCATCCTGAGTGATACAACGGCAGGTTGTCGTTATACCTCTCTCAGCTCACGGATCTGTTCAGACAAGCCTCCAATTTCAGAGTAGGAGACACTGCCAGGGTCCTCATGAGACATGTTGTACACCAGAGGGTCCACCTCTCTGGGAAGGTACCTTTACAAGAACAGGAAACACATGGTGATCGATCCTTTGTGATATATTTTTAGCTTGATGGTTCAAACTGTACACAAAATTCACAGTTTAAGACATACTACATACAGTATATGTAGTCACTAGGGCTACAACGTCAAAGTAGTGGGTGTGTAAGGGGAAGATTTCTGTGTTTTAAACACCAACATTTGGAACAGTAAAGAGAAGAACACTAAAGAACATGTTGGAATGGACTTGACTTCACATGAAACTATGTTAAAAAAAATAACCAAAGATTAGTAAAGGGGGTGTGTGTGCATGCGTGTCTCTCCCACAGTCTTAACGTCAAGAGTTTAATCCGTATACTTGCACTGAACACCAGAGATTCTAAATAGTTTCTTCGGAGGACATGTATGTGTGAACACAAATGTCCGAGTGAGAGCCTATTGTAAACAATATCATGTGATCTCCGCAGGGGAATTAATACATTATGTCCTGCCTCCGTCAGCTGCACCACCCTGAATCTTGTGGAGAATTTGTTGCTGTTGTGAACACGTCTGAGCAGAGTTGTGCATGTGTGAAAGGAAAACTCTGCAGATATCCCCCGCAGGTGATGTCTGAAAGCGGCTTAAGACAGCAAGCTATAAAATAAAACCTCTTCCCTCAGGACAAAAAGCTGTAACAGCATTTCACATGTAATGTGTGTAGAGGCCATCTTCTGCTACAGTGTGGGGCAGGATCTGAGAGACTTACTGTATCACCCCACATAACCTATTTCTAACTCACACATGAAGAGGCACAATGGCAGAGGCAGTGTGGAGAAATTTTCAGTTCAAGGTCCAGAATAACACATGTACAGTTAGGGCCTCATTAGCCCCCTGAGACAGTTTCACAGATTCGAAGTGATGATCACATCCAGCCTACCTCATTATAGTGAGCGTGGTCATGTCCAAAGCCACTCTGGTGCCTGGCTTCAGCTGCGACTTATCCAACTGAGATGAAAGATTTTATCATTAGTTTACAGGGCAGCATTTACTGAGACTGCTTTGTATGTCAAACGTACAAGTTTGACAAAATTCCTGTGCATTTACAACATACAGATTTAAAACATACCCTACAATGGAGTGGACTGCAGCAGTCCTGTCAGCTCTCTTATTTCTAACTCCAGACATTTTATTACTTTTCTAACTTGTAGATACATGCAAATTTGTTTTGTCTATTTTTTGTTTGACATTAATGTTTTTCAGTCTCACTAGTTATATGGTGTAATAAGAAGTCATTTAGCAATAAAAGTTGTGTCCTGGATCAGAATGGGCTCAGAAACCCCAGAGAAATTAATAAATAAATTACAGGACTCTAGATGCCATGAGCACTGGTTCAGCACGTACCTGTCTGCGGCATCCAACCACATATCGGGGGCCATTGGTAGCCTTGACAATGACTGAAATTTCACACACACAAAAATTCACATTAGCATCAAGTGTCTAGGTAAACAATAAAATAATGTAATTGATACAATCTGTGCTATGACACATGTAAACAGATGTGGGAGAACTTACATTTCTCTTCGGTCAGCTGTTTGAGCACTTCTCCAACAATCTACAAGGAACAAGGCAAAGCTTTGATTAGTAACGACAGAGTGAACTACCATGGCACTCAATGAGCGCATACCCAACAGTCCCCTTAAGATTCAATCCAGCAGCACCAAATGACACTCATAGATATCAGTCCCTGAAACATGCCTCCTTTTTTTTTTTTTTTTTTATAAAGACCCATGAATTATTCTGAGAAAACAATCCAGTAGTTAAAACTAGAAGGGAGCACCACTACCAAGGCTAATGCCCATCTTGACCCCCCAAAGTAGTGTAATACTCCTCACGTTTGTGCGCACACACCGGAAACATGGACACACAAGCTGTCGCCCAAGGGCACGGGCAGGGTGAGCGTTAGCATCGGCACATCCGCTAGCATCGCTACTTCCAGTAGTGGACTTTAAGGCTTAAAACGTGGTGTAAATGATGCCGTTTCAAGTCGCATTTGAATGTCGGGGCTTCCGGACTCTTGGATGACACAAGACGAGCAGTATGAAGGCAGGTTTTTCTGTTGTTTTATTACGTCTAAAAAGGAGTCACCAGTTACTTCAATTGTATTGGATTTGGCTGCAACACTGTTTACCCCTGAGACTCCAAAAGTGTTTTGTGGACTCAAACACTTCAACCACCCCTCCATTGGCAGAGTGGTGAGTAGATAATGAGTGAATTTTCATTTTTCTGTAACTGTCTGTTCAACTCCTGGATCCATATCAAAATTCAATGGATTCTTTACAGACCCATCCCAGAACCTACCAAGTTTCATGGTAATCCCTCCAATAGTTGCGTAATACTACAAACTAACAGATAGACAAACCAAACAAAAACAATTTTCTTGACAGAGGTAAATGGCCTGGTGTTTTGAAGTAATCAAATAGACTGCCCGCCCAACCTTAGTCTCTTTACTGATGACTGAGGGAGCTAAAACAGAACAGCTAAGTCTTGGTTAAATAAATAGTCATCTTTTCTTTGATCACTACATAAAAGTTACTACTCAGAACATATATATATATATATATATATATATATATATATATATATATATATATATATATATATATATATATATATATACACCATGCATACCTAACCATGAATCCTCAGGCTCCAATAGTGTCAGGAATTTCAGGCATAATCATTCTAGGTGTTTAACCTAACCCAGCGCTATCACAACACAATATTAAAATTGCGCCAACAACGTGATCCCTAGAGTCTATGTACTTTGTTTTCGAAAATGGCCATGGCTCTTTTCTGACTATGTGTAATAGTCTGTGTTTCGTGTTGGAACCACGGAGACGAAGCGGTGCGCTGCCCAGAGCCGACATGTAGAAATGACAGATATCTTATTACCTGTCCGACACTCTGCAGAGCCTTCAAGTCGTTCTCTGACTTCTCATACTGTTTGGTTTGTTCTCTCAGTTGCTCTCTCACTGGAAAAGAAACACAAAATTCAACACAAACTCACATACAACGCTTTGTACCACAAACAACAAACAGTGCTCGCGTTAGCTAACCAAATTTAGCTTAGCCCAAAGCTCCTGATAGCCTTGACAACACAAGTGCAACACTTCAAACAAGGTAATGGCAGCAAAGACTGACGTTAAATTAATTTTCATTGACCAGCTTATGACTGTCTGGTGAGTGTCGAGTACGTTTGCTCCTCGTAAGCTAGGTTAGCTGTGCTAGCGCTGGCCGCTTCACTTCCATTCATTTCCACGAAGTTGCTAACTGCATGACAAGGCACTAACTACCTGCCCGGCTAGCTGATGCTGGCTACACAGTAATATGGACCTCTCCACAGCCGATACGATGTTTAACTGCTACACGACCAACGATCGAGTTAAAACGTCTCTTACATTCTTTTAACCGCCCGTCAACTTCTTTGTGTTCGAGTAATTTTTTCCTGTAATCCTGCAGTCCTTTCTCTCTGCCGTCCGCCATGATGCCCAACTGAACTATGGGGAATTCTTCTTCTTGTTTTTCTGGGCTTCCGTCAGGTTTGGTACGGCACACTGCTGCCTCCCTCAGGTTGGGACTAATTTCTAGATCGCTCAGGGGAATATAAAGACCAATATAATACGGACTAACCAAATAGTCGTTGTAAATCCAGGAGAGATTTGTGGTTATTATCTTCTGAAATGGTCAAATATGCTTCAAATGTGCCGATTGCTAGTGCTCCATGAACAAATCACTGTGTAAAACATAGTGTGAACATAAAAAATTTAAAATGATAAGAACATAAGTGCTTGGAGCAGTAGATGGAGTACTTTAAATTTAAGGCGAGAATATATTCGACAACATGTAATAAATCTAAAAGTAGACAACACAGGGAATATGAAATCAAACTGGTACAGGAAATAAGTTATTGCTGCAATAAGACTTTGATATCTGAATTGATCAAACCATTTTATTCAGCCTACATGCCTAGTTGGATAACTTATATCTCAAAAACGCACAAAGTGCTTATATAAGATCTCGGGCGAAATGGATTCAAGAGGGGGAGAAAAGTATGTCTTATTTCATTGGATAAGAAAAAAGGAGACAGGAGAGAAAAGACAATCTTCTCATTATTGATTTATGATGTTGAATGTACAGCTCAAAGAGTAATTTCAGAAGAAATCTATAGATTTTACTCTAAAGGCTATTCATCTGAATATTGTGTTGAAGATTCACCTATTTTTCCGGAAAGCAAATCACTTCCCTAAAAGGGATATGACTTTTAAAGGACTTGTCAGGCTGAGATTAGAATATCAGAATTAGGCGAATGGCAGCCTTAGAGAAAATTGCACTCGGAAAGGCTCCAGGTCAAGACAGACTTCTTACACATTGCGAGGAATTAAAAGGGTTGCTATTGACGCTATAAATACATTGACATTGATACCAACAATGAAATAGGGATTACTATATGTTATACCCAAAAATACCAGGTTATAGATGAAGGGCCACCTAGCAGTACATTGTAATGTCTACAGTGAATTACTTTCTTACCCAATTCAGGTGCCCCAAACAGAGAGGCACCAACTCCAACTATTTTAGGTTTTACACCAGTGCAAGACGTAAGGACACAACGTGATTTATGTATGCATGCCTTAAGCTTAACTATCCAATAGGATGCGAACACCTACATGTAACATAGAGGGTGACAGCAATTCTAGCCTTTCATGGATGTGCTGTTGGAATGGGTGACGCAAGGTGAGGGAGATAAATTTGGATGCTGTGTATGACATCTTCAGACTTGGGGGTTGACAATTGCTCATGTTACTCTGTTACCGTAGCTATTGTTTCATCCCGGGTCTCTGATGTACATCAAGCTTGCAATAATTGGATCGAACTGCCAACCTCTGGTTAGAGGATGACTGCGAAGCGATTTACTCTTTCCCTCCATCTATAACCTGACAAACCCCTTTTTGATTTCAGACACTGTCCTCTCTGTCGTCCTCACAATCACTCCACATTACCAGAGGAAATAATTCTTCCGCTCCACTACATTTTAGAGGAATTTCTTTATCTCTTATATTTGATAGTTTTACCTATTTACCTTTAAGATAAAGATTGTATATACTAGATAAAATAACCAGCTTTTAATATACTTCACATTTCAGAGTTTAAATCAGAGGTTTAGGATTCTGATGTTTTCATAAATCTATGACTTAACTACACTAACATTCTTTCATTTCAATAAATCATCAGATAACTATGTATCTCATCCCACCAGTGATGGTGCCCTTCTGTCGAGGCATGATAAGGTGTCGTGGCTGCACTTCAGAGATTAAGTAAAGAATACCATCCCATCAGACTTTAATTTATTTGGCCGGTTTCACATGTTCAGTGTTAAACATTATAAACATTATTGTTGTGACTGATTGTTTTTATGTTGTGGTGAACACAGTTTCAGATCCTTTACTTAAGCTATGGGAGAATATCCACAATATATTATATGAAAAGTCATGTATGAAAAATCATAGTTGAATATAAGAACAAATTTTAGCAGAAAAACTAGTACGAAGTCATAAAGTAAAATTACTGGTTTGATCCCTCAGACTGATTATGAAATATGATAATATAAGATAATTACTCCTGCAGTGTATAAGTAATATTTTACTAGCAATTGTAGTTGGAGTTAATTTGAACTATATAGATTTATAGACAACATAGAAATCTGAGGGATCATCGGATTATTAATGGAAGAGGAAAAAACACATTTGTGATATACAGATGTGTTTTGTTTTTCTATTCCTGTGACTTTGATGAAAGATCGGACCATTTAAATATGAATATAAAATGAAAACATTGTAGAATTTTACAACAGAAAAATCTGTATTTAAGTGAAGAGCCCGTAAACATCAGAAATGAGACCACTTCACTACACACTACTTTTTGTAAGAGCTTGTTAATATAGCCATTGTGCAAAATCTTGTAAAATCATCTGGTAAGTAACTACTCACTGAAACTGTCAAATAAATGTAGAGAAGAAGGCACATTTCCTCTGAAATGCAGTGGAGTGGAAGCATAGAGATAAAAGAGGGGAAATAATTGAAATACTCAAGGAAAGTATAAGTGACTCAAAATTAATACATGAGTAAATGTACCAACCACCGTGTCTTTATATTGTGGTTTAGACAACCCTGTATAGCGCCAAATTATAGCACACATTATCTTAAGGCACTTTACAAACAATAATATTTATCATAAATAATTGTAGGTAATGTGTATTTAAGAAACAAGATCAGTAATGATGCATTTGGTGGCTGTGGCTGAGGGGTAGAGCGGTCGTCCTCCAACCTGAAGGTTGGCAGTTCGATCCCCAGTCTTCCCCATCTGCATGCCGAAGTGTCCTTGGGCAAGATGCTGAACCCCGAATTGCCCCTCATAGAACAACAAAGTGCTGCTAATAGATGCACTGTGTGAATGTGTGTGTGAATGGGTGAATGTAAAACTGTACTGTAAAGAGCTTTGAGTGGTCATCAAGACTAGAAAAGCTCTATATGAATACAAAACCATTTAGTAAATACAGCTGGAACTGCACCTCTATCTCCTATTTCCTTCAGAACAAAACCAATTACTCAAATAAGTTTGCTGGGATGGAGGCAGAATTTAGTAGTCAGGATGCAAAGTTGTAAACACATGTACATTTCATCAACACTGTTGTATCGTGGATACAAAGGATGCCGTGTCTTCCTGATGCCTGTACTATAAAGTAGGATTTGTGGTTTTCAAAGTAACCTCAAGTTTAATTCTGGGTAAAAATCTGTCATTGTCCCAACTACTAACCTAAAATCACTGGAAAACCTAAAAACCTGTCTTTCAGCAGGATTCTGACGACTGGGACAAAAGAGTAGAGAGTGATGTGACAAATAATGAGCAGGAGATATTTTATAGATGAATGGAATTGTTTTGTTGTTTGTTCCAGACTATTTAACCACTCTGTATGTAAATCAGATTTTCCAATGGCATTTTTATCCATTTAAAATTAAACATAAAACTCTATAAAGTGTGCAGGCAGTGAGGAGCCTGAATATTTTTCTACTCTAATACTTCCCGATCAATCAATCATAACTTCTATCCACTCTTTTCCACCCGCCTCTCCTCTCTCCCCCATTTTTCTCAGCTCACCCAAAGTGGTCGAGGCAGATGGGCGCCCACATTGAGTCTGGTTCTGCCAGAGGTCATTGTGGGAACTGTTGGGTTTCTCTGTAATGTTTCCACCTTACCATGTAAAGTGCCTTGTTGTGATTTGACACTTTACAAATAAAACTGAATTGAATACTCTGAACCACTGCAAGTCCCAACATGCAAACTATGAAAATAAAACCTAACATGGTCTGAAATGAACAAGGATCTGGAAAAAAAAAGATTCAAAGTGAAAGTACTGGTTTGTTAATTACCTTATTCTCAACAGAACATATCTACTGCTTGCTTCAGGAAACAGATCAGGCATAATTAGTGACAATAATACCCAGGACACATGCATGCACCATAACTATTAATTTGATGCAGAACACAGAACTGAAATATGTCAATTCTTCCAACTGAAAGAGCTGGCATGCCAACAGAAGGCATAGCATGAGCAGCAGATCGGGGGCTCGTTGCTGACGATACATTTCCTTGTTTAGATGAATAAAGTATTTCCTCAGATTTCTGTCAGGAGCTAGAGCTGAAGTTTAGCAGATAAACTTGTGTTCAGCTGTAAAAAGGAAGAACCCACACAGCTCTTTATCTTCTTTAGTCAGCTCCACGTTTTCAGTGTCATCACTGCCAGGTTTGTCTGCACTGTTGATGCTCTCGGTCAGAACTGCTACAGCACAAGGCCCAGCTACTCAGACAAGATACAAAACACACTGCTTATTTTTCCTCTGTTTTATTAATCCAGATACAATATACTTTTACATGTCAAGAGAAAAAAATCTAATTAGGATAAAAGCACAGGGGAGAAAATGAAACAAATATATAACCACAATCTCTATGAAGAGCCACATGCTAAGGCTTAACATACAAGTCCTCTAGACGTTTTCAAACAAATGTTCATTTTTGCATATACATTAAAATCAAATGGTTTTGTTGTTTATGTGCTAAGGAGAGCAAGATGCAAAGTGAAAACTGATGGTAGAGCTTTAACACAACACACACAATGCTACACAATACTGCTAATGGTATGAGTTAGAGAACTATAATAAGCTGCTCTCCTGCTTCAATGTGCTGGTGCCACAGCTGGAGTCCTGCTCACACACAACTCTAATCCACAAATCCATCTGACAGCAGCACATGTAAAGCACTTCCTCTCATCTTTTACATGTAACATTATTTCCATAGGTAATACCACACAACTGTCACTGCCTATGGTGGGGGCACACTGACCAAAGCCGTCCTGCTTGTCATAAAAGCTTCATATACAGCTACTGTTATTGTCACATCAAGTTTTAAAGGAAAAGCATGCAGCTCTGTCTTTAAAGAAAGAAAACGAAATCATTCACCAGTACTACACAGAATATATTTACAATGGCGGCAGCATGGGGGAGCACTACAACAGGCTGCCGAGGGGTCACAATGACATTACACTGGATGAGGCTGGGCTGCAGTCAGAGCTGGGTCACCATACAATAAATCCAGTCATCAGCCCTGCAGTGAGGAAGCTGCAACAGTTAGTACAGATGAGCCGAAACCACCAAACAAAACACCCAATCTGAGTGCAGCCACAGCCCCTCCAGCAGTGACTGATGCATGGTTAGCTACCTAGTGTTTTACTGAAACAAAACATGGGTGATGCAGAGCATGGGTGCGTGTATAAGCAGTTTCAGTCAAAGTCTCTGTTGACCAGGACCAGCGGAGCAACCAGGGTCCACACGTAGAGGGCGATGCAGATCCAGCTGGAGGAGATCTTCACCCACACTGATGGCCACTTGCTGGTCATGGCCTGGTAGTTGACGTCAGGGCTGCAAGGAGAATATTCAGATTAAAGATCTGCAGCAACTAGTCTGGATTCCCAAAAATATTACAGTGTTTCAAAACTGTAGTTTACCACAGAAAGATGAAGAGCAATAACCAGACATCGACAATCATTTCACGCTCACTTTACACGTTAACAATAAACACCAACACTAATCAGACGTTATTATGACACGTACAGTATTTGAAGTTTACTTTGTGTTTGTTTGATTCGCTTCGTTCAAGTGGTGGGACGATCCGGATTCATGATCCGACATTCCTGATTAATTACTCAATATATGGGATCTACTTTGTTTGTGTGAAGAGCGACTGAGACGGGCAGACACACACACCTGCAGACAGGAGAGATATTCTTCCCGTAGATTATGAAACAGTGTTTTAACTTCATTGTTACAGAAGAATCTACGTTTATCAGGGAACATAAATATGAAAGCAGGAGTTTTTTCTAAAGATCAGTTCAAAGTGTAAGTGATTAGAAAAGAGCAGAGGAGTCTCTGATTGACCGATGCAGCATAATGAGCCTGGATGCATTGGTACAGCCACCTGGATACAGTAAAGGCTATAATACGTTTGTTTAACCACACAAGCCTTAGTGAATTGATGTGAAAAAATAGTGGCTCGAAATGAGGCCAAATGTTCATGAAGCCTTTTGCTAGGGTTGGATATATATATATATATATATATATATATATATATATATATATATATATATATATATATATATATATATATATATATACCCCTTGACTATTATTGAATCCCTGTTTACAGTATGTTAGTACTCCCTGCAGCTCCAAGCATTGTGTGGCCTACCTGTACCAGTTGGTGAGCGTCATCATAATGTAGAGAGAAGCCAGGAATAGCATGAAGTGGAAGAAAGAGTATGAGTAGGTGACTCCGTCCTTCTCGTTGTCCACAGCTCTGTTGTGGCCGCTGCTCTCCTCGAAACTGTCAGCCTGAGGCCCATCCTCGATCAGAGCTGACTCGTCACTGGTCAGAGTCAGCTTGTTAACCTGGGCGTTGGATGAGTTACGAATACTTATGGAAAAACAAAGGAACAGAAAGAGTCGTGTTATGCATAGACTATCAACCTGCCAGTTGGTTCTTCAGTTCATGTGGGTGTTAAAGGACAACCTCACCTGGAGTAGAGGACACACATGAGGAAAAGGATCAATCCCACAATCCCTTGGGCATCCCACCACTGAACAACATGGTCCTGAGCTGCAGGACTGGTACTGTTTAGCCCAATAATACCCAGAAGGCTTGGGTTACATTTCCTGTCTGTGAGACACAAGAAAACAGACGTACTGCTGCTGTCATTACATGACCATGGTGTCTACTGATTTAAAAAGAACAGGCTTTCTTATCCTAATTAGCATCAATGATCCAGATTGAAACTGGATCTCACAGTGAATATATGTATGCATAAGCAGGGCAATGACTGTATCACTGGGACAGTAAGACAATAGAAATGTGTCTTTTAAGTTACTTCATGCAGTATACTTAGAATATGATTGTTAAGTCTTTTTTACATCACATTATCATCAGTTAACTCAAAATGCACTGTGGGGAGAAGCTGTGCTCTGGCTGACCTCAATACACCATCAGTACGTTTCATCGCAGCTGATTTTATTTATCTTATCGTATATCTTATATTTTTATTTTATTTATTTGACCTTAATAATTATATTTTATTTGTATTACTTGCACTATGATGTATTACGTTTTACTGTCCTTTTGTTGTACCATTACACCTGTAAAGCACTTTGGTCAACCAAGTTGTTTTAAATGTGCTATATAAATAAAATTGACATTGACATTGACATCAGACTTGCAGTATTTTCAGTGACTGTCCTTATGCCCAGATTTCTGCAAGTCAATTTTAACATTTCAACAAAATCACTCAAAAAACATGATCTTACCAGGCTCATTGGTCATGGCAGACCAGGTCAGGTACATAGTGTATAGGGTAACCAGGGAAGACTGCAGCAGGCCAGACCTTGGCTGGGACTCCTTTATCCAGAAAACACCGGGAATTAGTATGAGAATAATCTAAGAGTAACTAATAAAAACAGAAAGCTTCAGCTCACCTGCTGAGCCTCATGGACGAAGTGACACATGACTCACAGACCCAAAACCCCAAATACAGCTTGTACAATGAGAGCATTCATAATCATATAAAGTTGCAGGTCTCTCTCTAAAGCTGCAGTCTTTCAAACGTACTTCTCCATCACCACTGACGATCCTTCTCTCACCTGTCATTTACATTCTACAGTATAAGACATCTGGTCGAGTTTTCTCAGTCACAGACATCCCTGCTCAGACATGGATGGAAAAAAAGAACATCTGCGAACCTGGATCTGGGGCAGGATGGACAGGACAGAGGCCCCGATGCAGAGGAGCATGTTGATGCTGATGAAGACCTTGTTCTCAGTGCAGCCGTCAGAGTGGGTGTAGTAGATGTAGAACATGACCAGAGATACCAGAGACAACAGGTAGTTGACTGCAGTGACTGAAAGAAGAGCTGTGGACACAGCAATTTCAAGCTTTATTATGTGTAATACTGTTACACTGCATATATGATAACATGCTAAATTGTCCTTTAGCAAGATGCGGCACCCCAAAATGGCCCCTCATAGATGATTGAAAGTCGCTTTGGATAAAAGCGTCAACTAAATGTAATGTAATGTATATTCTGTTTACATTGTACAAATTATTTTAAATTTTTTCAACTTAATTAGATTATATTATTTTATGACAAACAACTAGAAAACAAGCTTACTTATAAACCTGTTCTCATGCAGATCTGTTTGGTTGTCAATGGGATACCATTGCACACTAGACAAGTTTAGGACGTCAGGATGGAGCAGGGGCGGCTCCTGGCATAAGGCAGTTGCCTAGGGCGCAAAGGCTGATTTATCATGACGTGATACATGCAATGTTAACCAATGCAGTAATGTCACACCATCATCCTCTAACCCCGGGGCCACGAAAACCTATCCGACTCCTCTCCGCGCCCATGTTAATCAATTGGGCTGTTCACCCTGGCAGCGAATGTGCATTTTATTCACATCCAGTATTTAATTTTTTTAACAATTTTTTTGTGAACTTGTTTTATTAACTAATGAATGTAACCTCTGGAGTGAAGGAAGGAATTTGCATTTGTGTTTGTGTGTGTGTGTGTGGTGGGGGGGCGCTTGCAGTTTTGCTTGTGTATGTTGGGGGGCCTGGGGGGGCGCCAATCTGAAATCTCGCCTAGGGCTCCACCATTGCCAGGGCCAGCTCTGGGATGGGGCATGGGACAGGGAAGAACCCATTACATTTTGGGGCAGATCTTGTTAACTTTGCAATATAAGGCACGTTTTTCAAATTCTCTGACATTTCTTGAATTTGAAATAATGTTTGAATCTTGATGTCAAATATCAGACATTTGTGATTGGATTTTCTCCTGCATGCACAAATACCTATCATTATTTTCTTTTCATTATCATGGGTTTCAAGGGAATATCACAGATTATCTTTTTCTGACAAGACTAAATGCATGTCTTCAAGAAAAATGGACTACTGTATATGTTAGTAGAAAGCAAAAGATAAAATGGCTTAGGAGACATGAATCTAAATTGCTTTGATATACAATATGCCCACTCACATTTACTATTATTACTGGCTATACCGTTATCTATACAATTGTCATTGCTGCTCTCTTCATCTTTGTCAAACATTTTCTTTTGTATAAATACCTAAAACATGAATACATTTCTCCATTTATGTTAGCTACTGCCTTTTCTTAGAATGTTGTAAATATTCTTATTTTGTTGACGTGTCCTGTGGCTCTCTTTTCCCTGCTGAAAGGATTTTTTGCTTTCCCTTACTCTTGTTGAGTGTTAAGGGCAGATGGTGACACACCTTGTTAAGCCCTATAAGGCAAATTGTGAATGTGAATATAGGCTATACAAATAAAATTTGATTGATTGATTTTCTTCTTGAAGCCATTTGTGGTCTCAATGAGAGTTTTTAGCTGTGAATAACAGACTGTACTAGTGTTGTCATAATATCAATCATTGTATCAAAATGTTTGTTTCCATACCGATACCAAGTCATGAATTTCCATTTCAATACTTTTCTTAAAAAAGGGAGTTGCTCTATCTGAGCTAATGGCACCAGACTTTTGTAGTCAAAAGAAAATGGGTTAGAAAAATTTAGGGCCTAATTAGTTTGTGAGGCTACCAGTAGTGTGCGGGCTAATCCTGGGGATATTTTAAATCTCACGCTCTCTCTCTCTCTCTATCTCTCTCTTACAAACTCACTCGCACATTTATGGCCATTTTCTGTGATAACCCTGTGTAAAAACGGCGCTGGCAGTAGCAGCTCTGCTGTGGAACTGAGGCTGATCAGCCGCTGGTATGAACAACTGACAACATTTAGCCTCATGATAACACTGTAACCATACCTGCATACCAGCAGCGAGAGTTGCCCTCCTCCATCTTCTCCACCCAAGACTCATTCCAGGAATGTGCAAAGTCAATGAGTAAAACCAGCTGGATGAGGATGAAGCAGAATGCTCCAGCCATTCCAATATAGAACCACACTGTGGAACAGAGAGAGAAGACAACTTTACCTTACATCTGTAGGTTCATTTACAGCAAAAATCAATGGCATTTCAGGACCTTACAAGTGTCACCACAAACTGAATTCACAACCACAATGAAGGCTAACCGGCTAGGCACGCACTGACTGTTAGCTGTCATTTCACTAACCATGTGTAAAGAATAAATAAAATATCAACTACCTTGTAAACCAGAATTACCGTAATGCAGGTGTATGCCTCCACCAGTCAGTGCAGTTTCAGTCACTGTTACCTTTGACCATTAAAACCTAATCAGTTTATTATTGAGCTGAAGAACATCTGGTTCAGATTTTAGATATCAAAGTCCAAAGACACCAATGGCTGTTGCGATGTGAACGCATAAAAAAAGATGCTTGAGTGGTCACACAATTACAGGTACATTTGACAGCTACATTGGATTTTTTCGAGAGGCAAAATTATAAGAATGAACTAGAATAGGTACCAGTAGTGAAGGGACCTTCTGCGATGAAAAAGGATCCAATCGTGATGGCAGCAGCTGCTGCAAACTTAAATAACCAAAACCTGAAAGAGAGACAAACATCTAGTTATTAGTGCCCTTTAAATCACTTCCACTTGTCTTACATCAGTCTCTGGTGAAATGATTTGATGTTCATCAGAAAATTCACCACAGGTATAAGGTAAAAGATTCAGTCAAATCATTTGTCAAGAAACCAACACTATGTATGAATGTATGTCTGTATGCATGTATGGTAAGTGGGTAGGTGGGCTTAGATAGATGGATGGGTGGGTGGAAAGATGGATGCGGCCTCACCCGTTGTGTAGCGCAGCTCGGGGGTCCTGGCTGCTCTTGACTTTGATCATGAGCAGAGAGAAGAGCAGGAAGAACATGGACATCCCGAAGCAAACACGGTAAACAGCCTTATAGCCAACCAGCACATCACAGTTCACATGACCCTCCACACCAGGAATGGATGAACCCGTCCCTCCTTCACAGAAACCTGGAATCTATAGCAGCAAAGAGCAGAAGCTAAGATGCTGCACCACAACATCAGACTTCTAATCAGAAAGGTCAAAAGCAGCAAATAAAGGGTTGGGTGATATGCTGCAATTTTCCAATCAGCCACCATCAGACCAACAAATTAGTGACTGATGATATATTAGCACAGGCATCTGTGCCTTTGTTTGGCTGTGTGTGTTATTATCAGCAAATGCTGGTAAAGAGCTTGTTGCATTTAAGAAAACAAAATTACTTATGATTGTTTTGGCTTTAAATCAGATGCAACCGGCAAACTGAAGGACCAATGTGAAGTTATTTGTCATCTTGTAATTTGTGGGAACTGTTGGGTTTTCTCTACAAACTTAAGGTCTTGACCTTAATATGTTAGAATTTGGCTCTTAAATTGGACTGAACAGAATATCTTTTATTACAATCGATTCTTAATTTTTGCCATGGACATTTGCGTGAAGCACTTTGTAACCTCGTTTAGATAAGTGCTATACAAATAAAGTTATTATTATTATTATTATTATTATTATCTTTATATACAAGTACAGCAAAAGATTCTAACTGATAAATTCCTCTACTCTATTTGCAAATACTTAAGACCTATTGTGTTCCTGAGAAAAAAAGAGAAAGAGAGAAGTGGAGTCAGGAGGAGCTGAGTGAACAAAATAATGCAGGCAGCTATGAAAATTTTACTAATTTAAGGAAAGTATCAGTCATTACGTGGTGATCACTGTTGATATTATGGTGGTGGCTACAAGCAAAACGACATATGGACACTTAGAAGTAAAAAATAGGTTTGAACTGTAGTTGAGTAGGTGTGCATTTGTGTGTCTGCGTGTCAGCCAGAAAAGAAGACAAATTGTAAGTGATATATATAATATACACTGCTCAAAGAAATTAAGGGAACACTGAATCGTCACAGTATAATTTCAGGGACATCAATGTCACCATTTAGGAAGCACAAGTGATTCTGAATCTGTTTCACCTGCTTTGATGCAAATTAAAGTGTAAACAGATGCAATGGAGAAGCAAAATCAAGACAACCCCCCCAAAAGGGAATGGTTGTGCATGCTGATACTATAGGCCTTGCACTTGTTCACACCATTACCGTAACCTTTCCTCTTCCAGACAGGTGCGCAACTCCTCCCCAGCTCTGTGGTTGTCTGACTCGGTGCCCAGCGACAGAGCCACTATGCCAGCATCAGAAAGGAAATGGCGAAAATGTAAACACCCTGAAGACCTGCTCACTTATCAATCTCTTCTCTCTTCCTTCTCTGCCACTATTTCTGCAGCCAAAAGCTCTTTTTACCAAACTAAAATTCATTCCTCATTTTCCAACCCCCCAAAAAAAAACTCTTCTCCATCTTTTCCAACCTCCTTGACCCCCCCAGTCCCCTTCCTCCTTCCACCATTCTACCAAGCCACTTTGTCAACTACTTTATTAAAAAGATAGATGACATACACTACTCATTTTCAAATCCACCTTCTTTAACTACATTTCCATCAACTTCATCTTCATCCCCTTCGCTTTCCTCTATCACCCCCATCCATCAAGTTTTTACCTTGGTAACCTCCGCCCGCCCAACCACCTGCCCCCTTGACCCCATCCCATCTCAAATTCTCCAGCCTATTACTCCTGACCTTCTTCCTTTTCTCACCCATCTTTTCAACACTTCCCTGTCAACTGGCTCTTTCCCTAACCCCCCGAAGGAGGCAAGAGTAAACCCTCTCCTGAAGAAACCCACCCTCAACCCGTCTGAAGTTATCAACTACAGACCTGTCTCTCTTCTTCCCTTTCTTTCCAAAACTCTCGAGCGAGCTATCTTTAATCAACTCTCCTCCTATCTTCACCATATCAATCTTTTTAATCCTCACCCGTCTGGTTTTAAGGCAGGCCACTCAACTGAGACTGCCCTCCTTGCTGTGTCTGAGCAACTTCACACTGCTAGAGCAGCCTCTCTCTCCTCTGTCCTTATCTTTCTAAACCTTTCTGCTGCATTTGACACAGTGAACCACCAGATCCTTATTTCCTCCCTTCAGGATCTGGGTGTCTAAGGCTCTGCTCTCATCCTACCTCAACGGCCGCACTTACCGGGTAACTTGGAGAGGATCTGTGTTCTCTTAACCTTGTCCTCTAACTACTGGGGTCCCTCATGGTTCCGTCCTGGGTACCCTCCTCTTCTCTTTGTACACCAACTCTCTCGGCTCTGTCGTTCACTCACATGGCTTTTCCTACCAAACCTACGCTCATGACACCCAACTAATTCTCTCTTTTCCCCAATCTGAAACACAGGTAGCAGCAGGAATCTCTCCCTGTCTCCCTGTCATCTCTCAGTGGATGTCTGCACACCACCTGAAAATTAACCTTTACAAGACCGAACTACTTTTCCTTCCAGGGAAAGGCTCTCCCACCCATGACCTGACTATTACCTTTGACAACTCCATGGTAGCCCCCACCCAGACCTCTAGAAACCTGGGTGTGACACTCGACAGTCAACTCTCCCTTACTGCCAACATAACTGCAACAACCTGCTCCTGTAGATACATGCTGTACAACATCAGGAGAATACGCCCCCTTCTCACTCAGAAGGCGGCGCAGGTTCTGGTCATCTCACGCCTAGACTATTGTAACTCCCTCCTGGCAGGTCTACCTGCTAGTGCCATCCGACCTCTGCAGCTCATCCAGAATGCAGCAGCTCGACTGGTCTTTAACCTAAATTCACTCACACTACTCCGCTCCTCTGCTCCCTTCACTGGTTACCAGTGGCTGCCTGCATCCGTCTCGAGACACTAGTACTTGCGTACCGTGCTGCGAACAGATCGGGTCCAGTCTACATCCAGTAAAAAAACTTAGTAGCACTTACATATAGCACTTTGTAGTTTGGCTTTCTTGAAGCAAATTGTACCTACTTGATTCTTGTTGTTCTGGGTTTGTACCCTCATGGTTGAATGCATTTATTGTAAGTCGCTTTGGATAAAAGCATCAGCTAAATGAAATGTAATTTAATGTAAAATTATAACCATCCCATCCAGTTTACTGAGCTGGCAGCATATATCCTGTGCCAAATGTTTAATATTTATTCAAGAGCAATTTTTGTAAACAGAGCTATTTTGGTTGTATGTGGTTTATTTTATTTCTGTTTTATTGATTAAGGATATTTTAATAGTTTTGATTGTAATACAAATGTCAGACTGAATATTTTTAAGAGGTTAAAGTTCATTGCTCTTTGAAAGGGTATATTTGTATTATTATGCTATTATATTATCATTATATCAGTGGTCTCAAAATGATGACCGTAATATTTCTTATTGCAATCATTTCTGGAACAATATATCGTCCAACAAAATGTCTTATCGTGACTGGTCTAATAAGTGCCAGTTCCTAAGTTAATTATTTAGAAAGTTTAAATCATTTTCAAGGAGGCAGACTGTTGTATTAGTTAAATAAAAAGACAAATCGCCCCAAACAATTGTCTAAAAACACCAAACAACCGACAACAGGCTCAGTCGATAGATCATATATTCGTCCAATTACCCAACCCTAGTGTGCTCTGGTAAATAAGAGCTGCTCTGCATTCAACTCGAAAGCTTCCAGTGTTTCAACCGAACTGTTAATACTGTTGATGGCAACAGGTAAATCTAGTCAATGTAGACTATGGAGGTTCCATACATTTGCAAATAACAATGTTAATTATGTCTAGAAAGCTAACAAACGTAGCTCATCTTTGAAGTGTCAAGGGCTGGACTCATAATCCAAACCCAATTACCAAGAATATCCCAGTATTGTGTCTCTGAGGTGAGCTGGTATTTGAAGCAGCTGTTATTCACATGAGTCAACTTGATCTTTTAATTCATAACACTGAGGAGACGGTACAAGTTAACAGTTTATTATCTCTAAAGTAACATAGCATCACGCCAAAAAATTGACATTGACAATAATCCCAGTATACAAACTGTGCTTGTGTGTTGCTCTGTCCTGCGTTGTAATATTCACTAACGTTGGTATTGTAGGTGAAAAATGTACCTTCTTGAGCTGGCCCTCCATGCCAGGCATCAACATGATACAGGCAATGCCCACTCCCAACAGCAGGAAGAAGGCGTAGATGAGCCGAGTCACCGTGGAGTTGTTCCCACTGGGGCAGCAACGACACAGCAGGCAGGGGGCGCTGCCGCACAGGCACGGGATCTACAAACACACACACACACACACACACACACACACACACACACAGCGAGGGACAGTTGTTTACCGAACTGAACGGGAAGATGAGGGGGGGGTGAGATGAGACAGGCCCGTGTGCGTCTACAGCTGATACCGGACACTGTTTATATACACACGCTCCGGTGTCGCAACACTTCTGTTGACATCATCCGTAGCTGTTTGTTACCACTATTCTCTAACACAAACATTTAGCGCCCAGCGCCACCCAGCAGACAAAAGAGGCTAGTTAATCAAACACGCAGGCTGATCCACACATAGACGGGAGCCGTGGGATTGATTTCACAGCCGCAGGAGCCAAGTCTTCTTTTGTGTTGTTTACTGTCCGCAGCCTCGGCCCGTTGCTCCGTGTTGCACAGTCATGGCAGCTGAGTGAAGACGGAGCAGCTGAAAAGAAATAACCACACAGCGGCTGCCAATGTCACCGTCAGTACGAAGGCGCTGTACTCACCCAGCTCGCCATGGAGCACAGTCCCAGAACGGCTCCCATAATGTCCGATGCCTTTCCTTCAGTCTGGCGTTAGGTTTCTCGCTGACGGTGTCCCAGAAGATGGAGGATGTTCTGCCTTTCTTCTTCTGATGACGCAGGGGCTCGGTAGTTCAAATGCATATCTGCATTTTGCTGCCCTCCACTGGACGATCTCAATCTGTCTCTGTCTCTATGTCACTGCTTTCGTGCAACAGTGGTTCTCTCCTCACTCTTCCTGACTGATATAGTCAACCAATCAGGTTGCAGAGGTAGTCCGACTGCTCCAGTCGCAATAAGGTCAGCTGTGTCTCCCAGCACAGTCTCAAGAGCTTAGAGGAGTTACATGAGGCGAGCTGGACGGGGCTGAGAAGGGCATGTACCCAGCAGCAGAACCTCCAGCAGGCTACTGGTATACATGTTTCTGACCTGTGTGTTTGACCTGGCCTTGGTCTGACTGTGTCGGACTTGATCCACCATCGTGATCTGCCGGTGGCTGCAGGGGTGGAGTTAAAAAACATGGACGTCAAGTCGTACACTTCTTTTTCTTCTCGTAGCTTCAGTGAGACGAGAACAACGACTGATCTCACAGTTAGTTTTTTCTTGTTGCGAATTAAACAGATGTTTAGGATATCCTCATGTTTTTGAACAAAGAATACAATGAACAACGAAGTTGACTGAGAACTTTCTTTCAACTGAAAACAAACTGTAGTGTTAAGTCACCATTTCAGGAGATGAAAATTCATCACATCATCTTTGGAGATATAGAGAGAACAGCACATTAGAAATACAAAATAAGGCACACATGAAATATCAACAACAGAAACAAAGAGAAACCAACAGATATGCACTTCCACTGATTGTATATGGAGGGAATATTTAATAGTGACACAATCGTATATGTATATATAATTACATATAATATATAGGCCTATAGTTTTAAAGAGGAGAGAGAGACTAGGAACAGTTGTGCACCATCAGGTTTCAGCTCTGACTAGTTGTTATAATGAAAAGAATAAGAGTGATAATTATGGATGTTATCAATCAGAGCAGAGTTGTGACATCATAGAGGTGGCCCCAAGGAGCTGTAGCTGGAGAAGGGCAACTGCACGGTCTGACTGCAGCCGGGTCACCGCCACGAGGCTTTAAGGTCACGTGACTTGGTAATGTTTAGATGAAATGAAGTCAGACAAACATTCTTCCGGCACTGCTCGGCTCGCTTCCCCCACCTAACATATCCCTTGTACGTTGGAAGCTCTTCTGCACAATTTAAGTTTCCAACTACCATAGATTTTAGCGGATATTAGGGACACATCTTCAGTTGTGTACCTTAGCGTCATCAGGTGTTTTGGCCTTTTAATCACAAGGCACCCTCTTCTAAGGCAGGCCCACCACAGGTTGATCAGGTTTTATTAGATTACGTCTGAAGAGGAGAACACAATTGACTCCAATTGTATTGGATTCTGCTGCAATTAAGTCTACCCTTGAAACTCCACAAGAGTTTTGTGGACTCAAAAACTTCACCCACCCCTCCATCGACATAGTGGTGAGTAGATAATGAGTGAATTTTCATTTTTCAGTGAACTATCCCTTTAAGGACCCTGGCACAGAACACAGCAGCCATCAATAACAATGCAATTTGACCTTTGCCAATTTAATGCATAGGAGGGAATCAGCTTAGCAATCAGCTGATGTGGGCTGGCACAGAGAACTGCTGCTGTCAGCTGACATACTGGATTGCGGCTGAGCTTGACTTTGAGACCTGCCTGAACAAACACTATGGTCTCCTTTTTTATTTGTTTTACATCCGAGACCTTGCTTTGAAGAAAACAGTTGTAAAAATAGAGTACTGGAACCATCAAAAAGAAGCAGGTTTCATTTCCAGACAGGAAAGTTTATTTATCTTCAGATTCCTGTTTCTGCCCAGATCTCAATCTATTTCAGGAGCTGTAACAGTTGCTCAACATGTTGATATACAGGATTTATTCTCAGTATATGAAGGGCATCTCAAAAATCTATTTGATTTGCATGTCGGTAAAAGTATATATTGTTCAGGGCAGTTTATATGACAATTCAAACTTGTTTACACAAATGGCTGTTTCCGAATAGAGAGACAAGAGTGAATGTGTTCCAGGGATGCAAGAAGCTGATAAATGGAATGTTCTGAACCTGGAGCATAGTTTACTCTGCTTCTAAAAGGCTTGTTGGAAGGTTGCACAGCTTCCCACACACTCTTAGGATGTTGGATTAAGGAGGTCTGTGTCCAACCAGTTCAGTAACCTTCTGAAACATTCACCCAAGATTCACCCCCCCCCCCCTCCTCCTTAAAATGATGGCTGGCTTCTCACTCCACCTTCCAGTGTGGCTGTTCTGAGACCATATACCATTGTAATGACTATATAGAACAAAGCTACATTTCATGGTTTTGTAATGTTTTTAATTAGAGATTCGAGAGGTTTCTACAATTCCCATCATGCTTGATGGGAGATATAATTGAAACTATAGTGCTGTCAATGGGTCCAGATGTTACCATGGATTTGCAGACAACAATTAGCTGGAATATTGCTGACACAGACGTTAAAATGGTGACCTAAGGATATTAGGAGACCTTTTATCTCCACCTTTTATCTTTTAAGAACTTAATACACATTTATCCTTCATACATGTCTTCTGTTTTGACTGAGTGATACAAATCATATCTGTTAGGGGTAAAAGGATAACTTTCCAGAGGTTCTTAAACTATTAATGTATGTGAAAATTTCTCTCAAACTCTAGTCTTGCATGTAAAAATGTGTAACATGGTACAAACTGCAGTTGTTCTTACACTAGCCTAGTGTTGCCTTCCCTTTGGTTACTGCTTCTCAACGAAAACACACACGTCATGCCAGAGAGGTGAGGAATATTATCACACAATGTCAGCATTATCTGGAAGATGGAAGGGGCACAGACAGTGAACCAATATCAGTGTGACTGGCATCAGTGTCTGCTCACACTCTGTCCAGCTGGGTGGAGTCGACCTCCAATCCAACAGGAGTCAGTTCACACAGGTAAAAGAGTGTGTCCTCGCTGGCCTCCGCTTCTGTCAGAGGCTCCAGGCGGACAAAAGAGTTGCGGACTGGCTGTTTGGACTCCAGGCTGGTGTCCAGCAGCTCTGAGGGGGGACCAGCCTCCACAGAAGCACTGGAGCTGGAGGAGGGCTGAAGGTGAGTGATGGAGAAATCAGAGGAGCTGCTGCTGCTGCCACTGGTGCCTGGGTCCAACTCTGGAGGAGGGGTGCAGCCATCAAGGATGGCCAGCAGGGGGCAGGAGGTGTACTGGATTAACTGCATATCTGAACAAAAACAAATGGTCAAAAATCGAAAATCATAATCGATAATCACCATTTGCCTGACTGTAATCACGCAACAATTTTCATTTGTTGTAAAGAGAACTACACATTACACTTTGTGCTGATGTAACACACTGCGGATGGCCAACAAACTGATGGACACAGCGGAATAATTGTGTGGACACATGCTGCTTCCATTCAGCTTACAGGGCTCACTGAAAGCTCTGAGGAGGATGAAATTGATGTATCTTCACTGTCTCCACACCTCAACTCAACCTAACACAATGAAGTGAGGGATCATGGTGGAACAGTAACTAACACACAGATTGTCTTCTTAAAATCTTTCACTGATATAAAAAGTACAATAAACTGGTGCCTAATGTAATTTATGAATGTATCTGTCATGCATCTGGGCCAACATTCTGGACTATTGGGCTACAGTAGGGTAACGTCTGGCTGCCTGTGCAGCACGTGACGACTGGGTCGCTGCACTGCTGTGTCTCACTGGCGTCTGTTGCTCACACAGAGAGCGTGCCTGCTATGTGTTCTGGTATGACTAGTGTATTTCCTCTAATAAAAGTAATTGCCATGACACTGCAACATTTCCATTGTTGCACAGATTACACCCAGCTGTAATTACCTGTGAGGCCTGAATCACTTAGTTAAACTTCAGGAATGTCTTTAAGACATTAAAGCCTGGATGACTCATAACACTTTACATCTAAATTCAGACAAAACTGAAGTCAATGAACTTCATAGAAACATTATTTGGAATTATGTTTGGAGTGTGTCAATTGACTCAGACATAAAACAAGTCTCTAGGACAGCCTTCTTTCACCTGCGGATTATCATGAAAATCAGAAACCTCCTGTCTCAAATGGATGCTGAGAAACTGGTCCATGCTTTTGTTACCTCTAAACAGCATTATTGTAATTCTTTATTATCGGGATGTCCTAGTAAGTCTGTGAAAAGCCTCCAGCTGGTCAGAAAATGCTGCAGCATGAGTGCTGACAGGAACTAGAAGAAGAGATCCAATACTCCAGCCTTAGCTTCTCTGCATTGGCTGTCTGTAAAATTATCACTATGGATTATTTAGTGTAGATTTTCTTCATTGAAAATGAAACCTACAGCACAATGAAGTGTGCAAAGAGTGAACACTTTCTAATGCCACTGTATGTCAGTGGAGGTTAGGCTGTGAATGTGCAAGTATTCTCAACTTACCGGTGTTTTCTTCTTCTGTCCTGCCTCTGTTCAGCTGTGCAGTGTTCTCTTTGGAGGGCACAGTCTCCTACAAACACATAACAGCTTCAAAACCCCCCAAAATTACAGACTAATTTTCAAAAATGTAGATATAAATGACAGGTTTACTTTTTTTTTCTAGTCTGTTATAGACACAACAATAGTGACATGTCTACATGTGCAGTCTGTACTATTCTCAGGCAGCTCCACTATAAATACAATGAGAGAAGTGTTTTTCTACAAAAGTCTCTTTCTTACTTGTATGACTTGGAGTACATATGCTCCCCTGGACTCCTGCTCTAAATATGTGTAAATTATGTGCATATTGTGATGGGTTGACTTTTGTATTGTTTCCATTGAAGTTTCTTTCCTTTGTAAAACCTCAACCATTACAAAAGGCTACACACTTAAAATACACCCCTTTCCGTTTGAATACCACTCGACAGAAATTCCGCAAAATCCAAAGTGAGGGCACAGCAGGGTATCGCCCGCTGGATTCATGGCAAGCGAGTGGGGGGAATGAAGACGCTTTTATCACGCAAACAGATGCAAAAAAGAAAAAGAATAAAAAACCAAACAAATATCTCTCGGTGAAAAAGCGGAGCCACACACGAGTGACATCGACGAATATGTCAAGAGAGTTTGCAGTGATAAGAGTCGATACCAGTGTCAATGTGCTTTAACCAAAATCACGTGATCTCCGCAGCAGAATTAATAGATGACATCCTGCCTCTGTCACATTTTACCATGTCGGAGTATCCTGTCAGAGTGTCCTCCCTTTCCACTTTTCCTTAATTTCTAATACTTTTTTTTATTGACTATATGTTATCAGGTGAACAAAATAATAAAACTAAAAAATAATCAATATCAGTCAGTGTATATGAAGAAATAGTTGCATTAGAATGTACCAAAGGCCCCACATTTGGCCAAATTATTTCTCCGGACTCCCCTTGCTAGCTTCTCTATATACTTGTGGAAAGCCCTGCAAGTTTCACACTTTCTACAACAGTGCTATCTTTAGAGCAGTAAATATGTGAAAATTGTCAGAACAATTGTATAAGGAGGTATTGACCATCTTAATGTTTTTGTGTGAATGGGATTTCATTTTACCTCTATGGCATCAAAATCAATGCCAAATTGCTTTCCATATAGCATGGACTGGAAATCCTCCAGAGTGCAGTCAATACTGTCCAGATAGTCCATCAGCTCCATCCTGACAACACACACACAGACACACAATGCTCCATTACTAACACGTAATCAGGGACATGCACAGACATTTTGCGGGGCAGGGGCTCAAGTGACAATAAGGGAACCTCTCATAATTATGTATTGATTTTGCCAATATCAAATTTAAGCAGTGGGCTTGGCAATGCACATACAGAGCCTTGTCATTGTGTTGCAGTATTGTTCACTGCAGTCCTGTGTATTGACCACTCATATTGGCAGCACCATCACAGCCTTGACCACACGCTTCGGATCTGTAGGCCATTGTTCTTTAGCAAGTCAGGAAGTGTTTTCTCCATCTCCTCATCTGTTGTTTTTTTAGACATTGAAGACATGGAGGAAGCGCTCGTTGACTTCCATTTCAAACACATCACGCACGACAAAAGAGACCTGCTCGCAATGAGATACATCAGTGGTTTCATCTAATAGTACTGAAAATATATTGGCCACCTTTATTTCTTTCCTTATTTCTCTTTTTGTGAATGGGGCCAGAGCTTTTATGAAATCATTTTGTGTTCTGTTTGAGAGGAGTGAAACATGACACCTCTTCTTACCCTTTTTCTGGTCATTATCCAAATGTAGCCTGAGTACACTGTCATACTGGCTCAAGAAAGTTGCCCTGGTTTGAGCTTGTGGCAGACTCGCCATCACCATTGAAAGACTTCCCTTGTCGTGCAAGATATAAAATGATGTCACTTAATCAGGTCAAAATTTCAGTTTCTTGGTTTTTTCGCTCTCTTATTGCCTTGCCTTGACCATCTGATACTTTAAAAGCTGCTTGTAAAGCACTCTTTTTGTATGTGTTCCATCGCACCAGGCTTGTAAAGAGGGCCTCTGAGTCTGCATGCTCCTGCATTTTTAAGTCCCTTTTACCAGTTGTTTACCACAGCGACTCTCCAAGCACTGTTACTGTACCTTTATTCATTAAGAAAAAGCCGACAACTGAAGCAGCACATACTGTCCTTACTGTCGGGCTAATACTCCAACCATGGCTTATTTTCATTCCACTTCTTTTTGAATGATCGGCCTTCAGTATTTTGGGGAAATCTAAGGACAGGTATGCATGGTCCTCTATCAACACACATTTTCACATAGCTGGCATCACACTTGAGATCAAAAGCTTGGTTGTGGGTGGGATCTGTTGGATACTTTAAGGATGCAATTTTTCTTCAACAATACTCAGTTTTCTCAACCTCACCTTCTTCTATGACTTCCTCAAACGCAACATTATCCACCATTTCCACTCCTGTGGCCTCTTCCTCTTCAACGCTGACAGTGATTTCCTGATCATCTTTGGTCTCTTCCTGAGGTGTGGCCTCTAAAGCCTCCTCCCGTCTCTCAGTTGTTGCTTGTGAGATCTCTACTGCTCTCTAAGGTGTAACACTTTCAACATCTGAATCATCTATTCTCTCTTCTGTGTTGCTGCTGGTACTTGTTTTTAACCATTCATTTAGAGATTTGCTACTCTTGGGTGTTTCCTGGCACTCCTTCTCCTTCCTGTGCAAACAGGAATATAAATTAAATTTAAGCTCAAGCCCCCTTTGATGTCTATGTGTGCACGTGCCAGCACATAATATTAAAGTATTAAAAATAATCCTCACAAGGTGGGCCTGAATGAAATAACCCGGGGAACATTCTTTACAGATTGGTATATCATACATTGGTGAAATGTTTCCTTTCCCGACAGAGGGTGTGCAGATCATACTATAAGTTCCAAACAACAGCCTCACAGATTTCTGGAACATCCCTACCATGTTACCATGACCCACTTAAGCCTGGTGCACTAGAGGATTTTCAACTCTTAACCAATTATAAAAAATTGGGAGGCCACAGACTTAAATGACAGATTTACCAGATTTGTAATCTTATAATCACCAGAGTACAAACACAAGACGATTTAGCCACAACGTAAGACCACACACTTGCCATTTGTAGGAAACAATTTCACAGTGGCAAATCCAGAGACTTGGAATATCACAGAAACTCGCATGAGTCTTTAGTATTGTTATTGCAGTTGGAAACTAACTTTTCAGTGCCGTACCGCCAACTACTGAACTGGAGTGGGGAAAACTTGCATGATTAAACTAGACTTCAGAAGAAAATCAAACATGGAGGGCCAACATCTTCAGTTCTGTTTTGCAGCGAAAAACAAGCCAAAAAAATCTACTAATTAGTTATTTGTAGCCATTAGTTGTCCGACATTCTGTTATCCTATGGCTCAATTGCTACTGAATTTGAATGGCCCTGATATGGAATAACCAGCTCTTGAAAAAAAGGGAAAATAATTTACTTATATAAAGAACAGGTTGCCACGTACTTGCCAAGCAGGTTGATGTTCTGTGATATAGCTCCGTTTTCATTCAGTATGGAGTCCATCATCTTGAAGGGGTCCTCCAGACTGAGGCCTGAGGGTTTATTGAGCTGCAGGGCGCTGCTGGTTGGGCAACTGCTGTCTAACATGCTGCTCCTCTGGGCATCCTCTGAAGATGCTGGCACACCAGCCTCTGTCTGTTTGTTGTCTGTGCAGGTGGTGCTCACCTCCGTCTCCGCTGCACAGCTGTCCAGCTCTACTTCCACGATTTCTACATCACTGGGGAGGGTAGTTTCAAACAGCATGTCATTAACTGAGACACTCCTGACAAGTACTGTCATGTGAAAAAATTAGGATACCCAATTCAATATTCAGTTATATATTAAGAAATATCAACATGTGAATATTAGATGTTTTTCAAATTATATCTATAGAGAAAGGTGATGTAATAGCATGATGTAACAACAAATTCACTTTCTTATTACTTGTGACACCACCCTTGACACTATGCCCTAATAGCTAGTATTTCCCCTTTTGTCTGTAATAATCACAATGTTTCCAATAACTGTCTACTTGTCTCTGACATCAAATTTTACCCAACTCTAGATTTTTTTCAGCTGTGTAATGTTTTATTGGTTTCTTGCATGAACATCCCCTTTCAAATCACCCAATGGTCGCAATAGGACTAAGATCTGGGTTTCCACTTGGCCATACCTGAACTTTACCAGAGTTACTGGAATGTTTTGGGTCACGTCATGTTGCATGGTTCACTTTCACTATCTGGGTTAGATGGCCCAATGTGTGGTTGGACCAGATCTTCCAATTTCTCTGTTCTTTTTGGCCAGGCCTCCACACTCCCACAGATTATTTTAACATTATTTGTTTCTTTATTTAGTTACTTTATGATTTGTTTTAACCGTGACTCTTGTATGTTGCGGTCACTAGGTTGAGCCAAACTAAATTTTTGAGGATGTGGCCGTAACACCTGGAAACATGCACATGTGAATCTGCCTCATATCCCACCCTCTACATGCCCACATTCAAGCATAAATAGTCAATGAAAGTACCTTGTGAATGCTGAATGATAGTAATGACCCTGCTGATCTATGATTTTTATGGCGAATGGTGGAATCATACAAGGAGACGACCGACTTTTCTGGCTCCTAAGTCGAGGTGCTCATGAGTGACACATTGCTTGGTTGCCACAGCAGTGGTATCACTTACAAATGAAAATGCAACGACTGGCAAGGTGTTGCAGCTGAGATTAATGCAGTGAGGGTGACAGAGAGGACAGTGCCTGAATTGAAAAAGCAATATTTAAAGAAAAAAATCTAAAACCTAAAGTGTTTTCTGAGGAGAATCACCAATGTTTGCTAAATTATTATTATTATGTGGAAATGGAAATATTACAGGTGAACACAATATACACTGCTCAAAAATATTAAAGAACACCTAAATCACACCTCAGACCTTGATGAACAAATTATTGAAAGTTGAAAATCTTTACTGGTGCACATGTATAATTTGTTGAGAAAAAAATGACACAACAATGGTCAATGGAAACCAAAATCATCAAAACCACACCGAAAATCGGAGTAAAAAATTGCATCACAGGCTGATCCAACTTGCGTGAATTTCATCATGGCAACTCAAATGATGCAACTCAGTAGTGTGTATGGCCTATGCTTGTCTGTATGCACTCCCGACAACGTCTGGGCACGCTACTGATGAGATGGCAGATGGTGTCCTGAGTGATCTCCTCCCAGACCTGGATCAGGGCACCATTAAGCTCCTGGACAGTCTGTGGCGTAATTTGGCGGCGTTGGATTTAGGTCAGGGGAATGTGAGGGCCAGTCAATGGCATCAATGCCTTCATCATCCAGGAACTGCCTACACACTCTGGCCACATGAGTCCTGCCACATTGTCCTGCCCCAGGAGGAACCCAGGTCCCACTGCACAAGCATAAAGTCTGACAATCACGCTGAGGATTTCATCCCGGTACCTAACAGCAGTCAGGCTGTTGGCTACGACATGGAGGTCTGTGCGACCCTCCAAGGATATGCCTCCCCAGACCATCACTGACCCACCGCTGAACTGGTCCTGCTGGATAATGTTAGAGGCAGCATAACGTGCACCACGGTGTGTCCAGACTATTTTACGCCTGTTACATTCCCCCGCACTCACCCCCAGAGCGCGATCACAGTGGGTTCACTGTGGTCTCAGCGCAGAGAGGGCTACCTGGTTGATCCTGCCAGTAGCATATGCTTGTCTCAAAGATTAAGCCATGCAAGTCTAAGTACACACGGCTGGTACAGTGAAACTGCGAATGGCTCATTAAATGTGCTCAGTGTGAACCTTCTCTCATCTGTGAAGAGAACGGGGCGCCAGTGGCGGACCGTCCAATTCTGGCATTCTCTTGCGATTGCCAATCAAGCAGCACGGTGCTCGGCTGTGAGCACAGGTCCCACTAGAGGACGTTGGGCCCTCATGCCACCCTCATGGAGTCTGTTTCTGGACAGTTTGGTCAGAAACATGCACACCAGTAGCCTGCTGGAGGTTATTTTGTCGGGCTCTGGCAGTGCTCCTCCTGTTCCTCCTCGCACAGAGGAGCAGATGCCGGTCCTGCTGCTGGGTTGATGCCCTTCTACGGCCCCGTCCAGCTCTCCTCGTGTAACAGCCGGTCTCCTTGTATCTCCTCTATGCTCTTGAGACTGTGCTGGGAGACACAGCAAACCTTCTTGTGACCGGATGCATGGATGTGCCATCCTGGAGGAGCTGGGCTACCTGTGCAACCTGATTGGTCTGCAGATACCGCCTCATGCTAACAGTAGTGACAAGGACACTAGCAGATCATAAAACTAGAGAAGAATCAGTCAGGAAGGACAAGGAGAGAGCAGCTGTCTGTGGCCAGCACATGTAAAACTATTCCCTTGCACCAAAGAAGGTGAAATGGATTCAAAATCACTTGTGCATCCTAAATGGACATTGTGATATCCCTGAAGTTTAACTGACTTGGTTTTATACTGTGATGATTAAGTGTTCCCTTCATTTTTTTGAGCATTGCATTTATTTATGTGGTCTCCATTCTGCACTCTGTGCACCTGACAGCAGTCATATTCACTGCAGCGAATTTATACAAAAACTATCAAAAAGTTGTACATGCACACAGTGTTATATATTATTAAAAACTATTAAACACTCAGTTGTGTAACTCTATAATGCCATTTAATGGTATCTGGTGTAATTGCTTTGAGTTGGCATACAACTTCTCTTTAAATCGATTTATAATATGGTTTCAATTCACTACCCCATGTCTGTGTTGCCTCTTTATCTTCTCAAAAATGTTTGTGTGCATAAGCCAGAGTTCGCTTACAGTTGTACACATTCTCCCATCAAGTTTGTTTTTATAGATCCCAACTTCTGCATGGAAAGTGGCGTATGCATTTTTCGTACCCCATTTTGTGCGTAACACACGTCTATAAATGAGGCCACCTGGTCTTTGTCCAAGTGTTCTCAGGCAAAATTCATTCTTACCCTTATGTTATTTTGTCAGGAAGGGTTTCCCCCTTGCACCCCACTCATGAAAATCAAACTTGTGCCGTCACTGATTGTAGATTTATGTAATTTGACAACTGTGATGACATTTAAGGATTTTTGTTGGAAACTTCTTAAAGCATCCTGCCGTCTACTCTTTGGCTGAATTTTCTAGGATGGCCTAACCTGCTTTAAATGTTCTCCACTTGTAATTACTTCCCAGACAGTGGGATGGCTGATATGAAATTCTTTTTAAAACTATTTATATCACTACCCAGAGTCATGTAGAGTCTACAGGCCTCAGAGAGCTCTTTGAATCTTACCATGGTGATACCACTCACTTCAGCAATCAAGAGCGAACAAAATGTTCCTCCAAAATGATCTGTAACAATGTTCTAATCATTTGCACTTGATAGGGTGCACCTGAATCTAATTTTTGGCATTTGAAATAGTAATGAATGTTGGGGCATCCAACCTTTTTCCTCACAATAAATTGCTTTCCACTTAATTACATTTTATAAATCATGACATTTTCAATCAAAAGACAATTATTTAGTTTTATTTGATTATTTATAATACCTTAATCTCTCAAATTAACCTCAAATATCCATATGTTTAACTATGTAAAAAAAACACGGATTAACAGGTGTGTCATTATACTAAGCTCCTCCACCTGCATAATATTATATTCTTTCCTTTGAAATTATTAAAAAATAAAACGCACAATGTATTTGCATGAGGGCATAAAATAATGCATACGTGACTTTTGTTAAATACAGAAATGGAAAACAAATGGCTCACATACTAAAGACTGATCAGCAGTATATATACATACATTATTATCATTATTATTATCAACATCATCATCATTATTGAGTTTAAACCTCGAGGAGACACACTGCTATTTTTTTGTTTCACTGTACTATCATTTGATGTTTGCTGCTTGTAGGATTTTTCATAACAATGTTGACCCATGGTTGTAAAACTATTCAGGGAGTGCCACTAGTTTCAGATGTGATAGAGCCCGGTGCAAATTGTGCCATAAATCAATGAGTTTGTGCAAAAATTTAAACCATATTTATATTTTTGGAACTGTTTGTAAAATCCTCAGTTAAGTATTTTTCATGGGGCTCAGTTGCATTTATTAGTGGAATTAATCTTCTGTCACTATGCAAGCAGTTTGTAGTAAAATAAATCATGACATATTCAGTGTGTTGTCAGCATTTGCACTGCTGCAAATCAGATACTATTTGTTTTGCAGCTGTTACCAGTTACCACATCATCTATGAGAAGGCATTTGAAAGCAGTAGAATAATGTGAATGTCACTTTAGAAGTTAAATGTTACTTGTCTTACCCTTCCTCATAGGCTGTAGGTGACCCCTCTGTGATCTCCGCCATCACCTCTGCATCATTCTCAGTCAAGTCACAGATGATAACATCATCCGATATCTCAGAGCCCTTCACACCATTCAGACTGTTGACAGATGGCTATACGGGACACAAAGAACACATCATATATTCAACATGATGTATTTAAAAACAAAAATAGCCACAAAGGCTTGAAAAGTAAAATTTTATAAATGATCGATATGAAAAATACATTGATTCATAAGTTATCATTATAAGCAATACCTCCCATGTTTGTATCACGAGGTTCTGTTATTTACTGACCTGTTCCACACACACTTTGTCATCATAGATCTGATGAATATATTTGGGCTTCTTTCCATTGCTGTTAATAAGAATTGGCCTGTTGACAAGACCGTGACACATTATCAAAGTTCACATTATGAGAGTGCTGAAATGGTTAGTTGATTTACGTGTGTTATTGAGAAAGATATCATGGTAATTTAAATTAGAAAAATCATGCATGTCATTCAAACAAAAATTTAAATGTTCTGCTGATTAATCTTTAAACATAGAGATTGGGTTTCATTGTATCTTTATCATGCATGATCAGTTAATCAAAAACACTGATCATTACAGATTGACTGGAAAAAGAAAATCACTATATTTACACAACAATTTGAAGACATGAAATAAATTCACATTCTGAGATGCCATAAACAGTTACACCACTGACTGGGAAAAGTTATGAAACAGATAATATCCCATTGTTACTGTGTAGAGCTAAATTTAAAGTGTATCTGAAAATGAGCAGTGTGAAAACAACCCATCAACAGTGGGGTAGGTAGTGGGAGTGAATCAGCAGTTATTCCAAATGTAACCATGACATGTTCGACCACCACAAGACAGTCAGTTTACAGAAACATACTGCACAATCGCCAGCTCTTTGCATTTCATGAGGCACCTCATTCAGTGGGTCATTCACGACTCACTAATCATGTCATCTGTGCCTCTTTAACAGCTGCAGGCACCGTGTTTGTAGGACCAGTGCTCTAACTATGATCCCAGTTGAAGGATGAACTCACCTCTTACGCTTTAAATTCAGGATGTGGTTGTTCTGTACTAATGTGACGATGAAATGTATCAGCTGAAAAAAAATAAAAATATTATGAGATACAACAGAAAATGCTGATAGATTTACAGCACAGACGCTAGTGCCTCAGTTCCACTTAGCTCTGTGTCCATACGTGGACCAGAAAGATATTCATTCCTATGGCAACCTATTTGATCTCCAATGTGTTGCAAAACTCCTCCTTTCCAGTATTTTTCAGTCTCAAATTTCCCGATATTGAAATTTTGGACATACCATATGTGCTTTTTGCCACAGGAAGATAGCATAAAAACAAATTAGCTAAAAGGCTATTTCATTCAAGTTTATGTTAAATTACAAATTTACTCAACCAACTGTTTTAATTGCTTGACTGCCGATAATATGTAAATACAGGGTTTATCAGTACATAAGAGTGATGAGGCTACTTAACAAAAACATTTGATTCCGTTTACCCACTGAAATAATTACAGCATATATTCAAAAATGATTCTCCTGGTAAAGGTGCACCACTCAGGACTGCTGATGATGACTCAAGCTAGCATGGGCAGAATATGAATAGTACTAATAAAAACTGAAATCTGTTTAGATATCTATTCTCTTGAATGGATGAATGATTAACTAATGTACTATGAACTGCAATCAAATTGTCCTCAGAAATATGGAGTTGTGCAAATGAATGCGATAGAGCTCACAGAAGGGATGTATTGTATGTGAAAACAGCTTCAGATAGTGTAAACTGATGGTCCAGTATAGTGCTCACCTTTTTAATGAGCTGTTGTTGGTGGGCATGTTTCTGTCTCAGATCTGAGATCTCCCTCCAGAGAGCTTCATTCTCCCTAAACAACAAAACAAGTTTCACTTACAGATAATCTACTGCACAACCAACCTTCCTGCCAAGGGCAGAGGATGTCACACCTTGTTAAAGCCCTATGAGACAAATTGTGATTTGTGAATATGGGCTATACAAATAAAATTTGATTGATTGATTGATTGATTTCTCCTGTGTCTTCTTACTTATTTTTCTTTACATACAATGTGATAATGTGGGAAGTTGTTTCTGACATTTCAACAGAAAGGTTTTTTTAAGAAAGACTTTAACACTGTGTGTGACCAGGACATATTATTTGAATCACACATAAAAAAGGACAGCCTTTATCATCAGGATGTCCCAGTAAAACTGTGAAAAGCCTCCAGTTGATCCAAAATGCTGCAGCACGAGTGCTGACAGGAACTGGAAGAAGAGATCATATTATGGGGCTATAGACCATTTAGTTGCATTTTGCAGATATGCCCCCAATTAATTTTTTTATATTTATATTTTAAAACATCATCGTGTAGGCCATCACGCGAAATACCTGGAGCGAGCAAGAATTTGTGTGTGTGTGTGTGTGTGAGAAATAGAGTAATGAGAGGCTAATGCCATCATTACAACATGGGCTTAAAACCCAGTGTAAATGACGCCTTTTCGAGTTGAATTTGAATGTTACACCGCACGAGCAGTATGGAGGCATGCTATGTTTTTTCTCTGTTGTTTTATTACGTCTGAAAAAGTGGCCACCCGTTACTTCGCTGTTTACCCCTGAAACTCCAAAAGTGTTTTTTTGACTCAAACACTTCACCCACCTCTCCATTGGCATAGTGGTGAGTAGATAATGAGTAAATACATTTTTTTTGGTGAACTATCTCTATAATTTTGCAGCAATACATAGCGGAAAACACTGATGTTCCACACATGCATGAAAACAGGACGTTTTTCAACACGGTGAAAAAGGAACAAAAAAGAGAAAACAATTATTAACAAGAAAAGGACCTGGAATACAGTAATTCACAGTCAGCAGGCCTGTAGTGCTGACCGTCTGCAAAGATATCCAGATGGACTTGATCTTGGGGAAACAATTAAATATATAACAGACGGACCCTCACAGCCACCAAACCCATAAATCGTCCTTAAGTTCCTTCTAAAATGACGGAATTCTCTAAATGCTCTAGGGTGGTTGGCTATGTGTTGGTCGTTTTCATTAGATATTGTTTTTGCACATAGCTTTACACATACCTCTTGAGTGTTGCCAGCCTGGCATCGATGTTCTCCTGTTTGCTGTGAACATTGTGGACACTCTCCAAGATTTTTGTCAGGTCATCCTGTCGAATCTTATTGTCCTCTGGCCGAGCATTAGAAACCTAAAAACACAATCAAGTCTTAGGTTTACAGTATCTCAACACTAGCAGCAGAAAAGGTGATTGTGATTTTATATAATGAGTTCTGCACAAGACATGCAAATGAGAAAAGGGAGAGGGGTTGATGTTCTCTATCTTGTCGAGCAATTAGTCTAAAATTACTTTCTTTGTCCTAACTCTAAAAACTTAGAAAAAAAAAAAAAACTTTATACATTGATTACCTAATTTGCAGTAACCCTCCATAGCACGACTTTGTCCTTTTTTTTACGCTTATCATAACATAAGTGTTATGAGTGTTTTGGGTCGTTGCTTCATTGTGGAGCTGTGTGATGGATTCTCTGCCCCCAAAACCCCATAACCCGTCTGTCAGTTGGTACTGTACCTAGCTTTACCCTGAATGTGGAAAGGTGAACCTGACAATGACTCATCACTTTACTTTTTGTGGAACAATGTTTGATGTAATTGAAAATGAGCATATTGTGGTTAGAGAAATGAGGTAAACCCTATTGAATAACCAAGATTTAATTGTTGAAAAGATGTTATCTGATTTCAATCCAAGTACAAAGAAACATTTCAACATTTATTACACAAACGTGTAAAATCTTTTGTGTCTTTGTTGAACACACAAATTAAACATTCACAGTGCTGGCAGAAAAAGTAAGGGATCCCCTGGATCTAAGAATTGGTCGGAGCTCCTTTGGCAGCAATAACCTGAAACCAGGATCAGAGCGGAGTTCAGAGGGAGTTTTAGACCTTTCCTCCAACAAAGCTGCTCAGACATATTATTAAGATGCTTCACTATCCAAACCACAAAACTAAAATACTGAGTTCTGTTTTTGAAAATGAATTATTAACAGGCCAGTACAGAGTTACATGAAACAAAATTATGTTAAATATTTTTTAATTTGAACAATTTATCTCTTAACCGCAACACCCCTAAAATCTACACAATTACCTGACATTATAAGTCATGCACAACTATAATAACAAAACAAACATGTTTTTCAGACAAACTGAAAATAAATAATGACATACACATATAAAGCCATTATCATTTCAATCATCATTTTGTGCATGTTAACACCGTAGTAACAAATCCACAGACAGTAATTTGACAGTACTATGTGTATGACAAATTTAATAACAGTGGTGGTAATAACCAATAAAACCAAGAACTTTCATTACCTTTGATTTCAAAGAGGGGGGTGCTGAGGTCTCTTCAATTTTGGATGTTCATTGCTCTTTGACAGGCAGTACTTGCATTATTCAGTGGTTTAAAATGATTCACAATGATAGCAATAGTATCATTTATCGCAATGATTTTTTGGACAAATTATCTATAACAAAATTTGATAGTGTGACGGACCTACTTTAATATTCTGAAGAATGCACCAAGTAAGAGGTTTACTTGTTCGGTTTACAGCTTTAATTCTCTGAGAATTGATTTCATATGCGAGCAAAATTGATATTGTACAATGAAATATCCTTAACTGAGTCGATATTGAATCTAATTAAAAATCAAATCGAAACCTTGTGAACTGGAATTGAATTGATTTGGGAAATCAGTGGCAATAACCCAGCCCTAGTTAAGAAATGACCAATATATATATGGGAACTGTCAAGAAAGGGTATAATAAGTGTATTCTTGCGGTGCCAAAAGGCACAGGTAAAATTTTTCTGGTACTAATTTATGTGCTGGTGCAGCTACAAGTTAGGCGCAACGGTGCAACCAATGTAAAAAGTTAGTCCAGAGCCCTGTTTTAAAAAAAATATAGAGCTACTGAAAGCTCTAAAACACACCTCTTGTCTGGTTTGATAAACTAGATTCCAGGTTTACTATCTCCTGACTCCAGTTTGTTTCAGTTGATGTCATTAGTTAAGGGGATCACATGCCTTTTCCAACCTAAATCAAATGAGAACAATGCTGTGATTTGTGTTATAAGGGATTAAGTAAAATAGAAAAATAAAGGTTTCACTTTTTTGCCACTGTACATATATGATTAGATGTTGTGGTATATCTGCTTGTCGAGCACTACTGGAGCCTCTTTAAGTCTTAAGGTCATTGGCAGCATTCTGCTGACTGATGGACAGAGAAATAACTAAAAGATGCCTCTACCTTCCTCTTGATGTTCTCCAGCAGGTCGTCCTGTCCATGTTTGAAGTAGGGGTGCTGAAATGCCACTGGACCGTCTCTCTCCTGTTTCACAATGCCTGTGTCAATGTGAATAACCTTACGGAATCCATCTGCATGCACACAAACACACAGGTGTAAACAACTTAAAAAACATCAAAAAGACACCCTCCTAAATGTATACAGTATATGCATATATGTATATTTTTACCCAGTCTGAATTTAAAGATGTGTGTGTGAGTACACAGGGCTCCGGAGTGCGACTATTTTAGTCGCACAGTGCATAGAATGTAGAGAAAACGCTGAAATCGACCCTGGTTCTGCCAAAGATTTGTTAGTAGCAGCTTCTACAATGTCAGGATATGACACTTTCCATAGTCCTGATGATAGGGAACTGAACACATTTAGGTTTTGGACTGTTTTCTGAATCAAACAAGCTATCTTTTCTTTTTATTTTCTCTGTTTGTGGACAAACAAGGATTGGGAAAATATCAGCAGATTTGTCAATAGTCGAAGCAGCTTCTGATTGCAAACTTGGTCGTGTCCCTGCTTCTGCTTGGGTGTAGGGGGGGGGGGGGCAATACTAGAACAATTACCTAACAAGGCCTAACTGGCTGCTAATCACAGTTCAGTTGCATTGAAGCTAATTCTAAAAGTACAGGTTACTACTTACCAGCCATCTGGGAGCCTGAATCAAACAGTTCCACCCAGCAGACACTCTGGGTCACTCTACAACTACTGCAAAGAACCAACTTGTGTCAAAACGTGTGAACGAGGTAAACAATGCGTTCTTACACATGTTGAGCTGCCTGATGAAACTGGCCATGTTGTTGTGCTTGAAGAACTTGGGGAGAATCTCTTTCGCAAAGCGCTGCTCGTCCAACACTCGGAAGCTGTTGCCCTCCTGCAAACAATCAGCAATGACGGTCAAAACGGGCTGAAGGATGTATTTTACATTTATACACTCCACATGGGGAGAGAGAGCTTTTCGGTGACTCGGGATCAAAATCTCAATAAAGCAGTGATGCTGGCATGACGCAGATATAGGATTTCGGAAACTTGCTGGCAGACAGAGCTGACAGTTGACGTATACTAACTGTTCCGTATGCTGACACGACTAGTTGGGTGGCCCGAAGATGTCGGGCCGGTGAACAACAAACTGTTTGTCAAATGAAGGCTGTCTAGTTGTGTACTTGGCGTTAGCATCCTGATGGGATAACGGCGCTGCTTTAGCATCACCTGACTCCAGCAGATTAATTCATTGGTGTCCGCATCCTCGACCAGCGTCCACAGCTTGGCGAGGAAAGCCGGGACGTTCGAGTTGTGCTTCATCTTCCAAATGAAACAACGGAACTGAAACCACGCAGGGAGTTGTTGTTGTTCTTGTCCTTGTTCTTGTTGTTGTTCTTCTGCTTCTTCTGCTTCTTCTGATGTTTAATGGCGCGTGGCAAACAACTTATCGGTGCTTTACCGCCACCGTCTGGAAAGGAGTGTGGGCCAGGTTGGCTATATATACCTACATTCAGTGTTAGAGTCATAGACTTTTTAAGTGTCTGTCTCTGGTAGTATAGACAGACTAAGAATATATGCTCCACTGTTTCCTGCTGATTCAAACTGTCACATCTGCCTGGTCATTATCTTAAAGGTGCTGTTTAGACCTGTATGACCAAACCTCATTCTTGATACTATAACATCTTCCTTGGTGTCTCTGGTGGCTCATTTCACCTACTTTCTTTATTAATAATACAGTATGTGCTATCTCTAAAATTATGTTTTGTCTTGTGTCTGAGTGACTATTTTGGATGCTTTCAAGGCCACTGCTTGAATCTGAACATATCAATACTTTGATTGGTTCTTTTCTTTCTCAATCCAGTTTACTGCTATATTTATGGCTAACAGTTCCACCGTACACACTGCCAGGTTATCACTAACCCTTTGTTTCTTATAATGACCATCTCTGGTATGATGAATGCTACTCCAACTTTATTGTCCTGTGTTTTTGATGCATCAGTAAATATTTTGGTGTATTCTGGATACTTTACTTCTAAGTAACTACCAACTTGGTTTAGGTGTATTCCTTCTCCTTTATCTTTCTTTGTTAATAAGTGTAAGTTAACTTCTCCTTTTTTCAAAGTCCAAGGTGGGGTTGCAGAAAGTGGCACAGTGGGACTTAATTCCTTCGTCCTCTTCTCAATTGTCCAGCCAAAACATTTTACTTTCCTTCTCTCCTTTTCCTGACATGGTTCCAGTATGCTCTTAACCGGGAGAGTATTGTTATGTCCCCTCAAGTTTGCCCAGTATGTTAATGTTAGTTGTGATCTTCTCATTTCAAGAGGCATTTCTCCCATTTCCACCTGTAAGGCTGACAATGGAGGGGTCTTTTTGGCCCCACAACATCACCTCAGAGCCTGGTGCTGAATAGTGTCCAACCTTTTTAACATGGTCTTAGGTGCTGATTCATATAAGACAAATCCATAATCAAGAGCTGATATACAGTAACTAGTGCAATATAAATACTTTTCAGAGCATTCCTATTTGCTCCCAACTCTCTGCCCCTCAGACACCTAATAATGCTTAGGACCTTTTTACATTTCTCTTCTATGTTCCTGATATGAATGTTCCATGGAAGCGTCTTATCAAACCACACCCAGAGATACTTGAAACACTGCACTCTTTGTAATTTTTCTCCAGACAACATTTTTTTTTAGTCACTGAAAATCTAAAACCCCATTCCTGTGCCCACATTTCCATCTTCTCAATAGCTTGTTGCATCTTTTTAACAATAAAATCAACATTTCGTCCCCTTTTCAACATAGCTCCATCATCCACAAATAGCAAAACCAAATTCATCTGTCTACCTTACTAAATATTTCATATATCATAATTGAAAAATAAAACTGGTCTAATTATACATTTTCCACTGAATAATCTAATAACCTTTCCCTACTCTAACTGAAATCATTCTCTGATCTCTGAGCAATCTAATTATTAGGCCTTCTTTCCACATCATGTCATATGCCTTCTCAATGTCAAAAAATACAGTCACTACACTTTCTTTGTTTACTTGTGCCTTCCGATTTCGTGCCGGATCAATTGTGCTTCTTCCTTTTCTAAAACCGCTCTGGTAACATTTTAACTTGCTTTTTTTTGTAGATAATATACTAATCTTTAATTAACCATCTTCTCCATTGTCTTTCCTGTATGAGATGTTAGAGTTATAGGCCTATAACTCTCTGCCACACTAGGATCTTTCCCTGGTTTACATATTGGAACAATAATTGATTCTTTCCACTGGACCGGCAAGGATCCCTCTTCCCACACCTTATTATATAGTTCTAATCGCAGTGAGGGCTCTGTTCCGTGAGCCTGTATAAAGAGCTGCTTGACGCATTCACCTGAGGAAAACACCATTGGCTTACAACTTCCGGTTCCAGGCAGTGGAAGGGGATTGGTCGAAAACGGCTTTTCGTAAGACTTGTCACGTGGAGATCCATGCAACAGAAGAGAGCTTTGGCACATTCACACCTCAGCAACTATTTCCCCCCTTCATTTCAAAGTGTTCCAGCAGTGACAGAGATAAACACATATACTGTATATAGAATCACATTATCAATTATTGACAGAAAATGAAAAAAAAGACAATAAAAAGGAACATATCTGACAAAAAGTATTAAATGAATAAATAAATAAGCAAATAAACAAATAAAACAGAAAAACTTACCAAACGTATTGCATACATTAATAGTTTTTACTGCTTTTTTGTTTTGTGCGGGAAAAAATGTTGACGCCTTACTCCATTTCTTTAATGAACACAAAGAATTGGGTTGTTTTGTTTTGTTTTGTGAATTTACATTTACTTTTGCAGTGCCCGTTCTTAACCTGCCTGTTTGGAATGGGCTTTTCGCTTGACCTGTGGTGATGCTTTGGAGCTACTTCAGAATTATTATTATTGACATTAGTGAGTCTTCCTCAAACTACAATATACTATCACTTTTTACTGTACTGTAAATTGGATTTTTCTCTGCATTATGCTGTAAGGCCTTAAGATAAGGTATGTTGTTTAAGACGGTCCCTTTCTGAGGTTTTTAATTATCTTAGAACATTTCTCAAAATGTATATCGTCTTTTGTCCACTAGATGGTAGACTTCATTCACTAAAAATCCTCCCTGCTGGCAACTAAACCTGTATGCTGCCAGCACTAATGCATTCAATCTGTTTACTATTTTAAACTGTCTGTCTGCTAACAGTACAATGCTTTACATGTCTGGCCCCCTCTAGTCCGTATTTTCAGGTATTCTCCTGGTGATTGAGCACTCTTGCTTTCCCACTGACTGTTTGTCTGTGTGCAGTAAGAAACTGCTAGGCAGGAAAAAATTACACAAGCGTTTTCAGGAAAACTCATTTACACCTAAATAAAACTTGAACAGACAGAGAGGGTTCGACCAGTCTGATTTTCAGACTATTAGCCGTTACTGCTGAGTGAGGTTGACATGTGTTGGGCTAATTGGATCGGATGGTAATATTACATCAAAAGACGTCACCCGCTCTGCTCAAAATGGCTGTAATTGGGACATTCTTTAACTTAGACACAGGGTAGATTATGGAGGAGCAGAAATCAGAGCGCATTACAGCCACCCACGTTACACATACAAGGAGCTTTCATTTCAACCTAAACAATATAACTGGGCTACTACTCCTATACAGTGTAGAAAGTATAGGAGGGCAAGGGAAGGCTACTCCCCTTTTTGTAGAATGAAGTCCCTGTTCACTTGTATTGAATTAATAATGTATAAAACAACTAACTGATGCAAGAATAAAGAGGAACATTAAAAAGCTAACTCAGCCATATCTTCTCCCTTTCTGTCTTTTGAAGGTGTTGATTACGTTCAGGTTAAAGCTGCAGTTCTAATGCCGCGTTCACACCAAACGCGATGTGAATTTTCCGCGTCACCCTAAACACGCAATTCATGTAGATTGTATATTGCAGCTCCTTTAATAGAGTTCCCTAGAGTGATTGGTGCCATGTATTTCACCTACATTTCAAGCTGTTCACGTCTAGGTGAGAATAAAGCCGATCATGTCAATTGGAAGTCATTTCACAGCTTCAACATTTAGGTAAATCTTGCAATATAAAATTGCAATGCACAGTTTACATTCCATTTGCACGTTAATAGCAGAACTGTTATAGCTATGTTGGCGAACTCAAGAGCTAGACACAGAGAGGCAGGAGACTGGAGTTAGAATCAATATAACTTTATTTACAGATCTTAAATGAATAAGAGCAGAGGTGACCTGGGCAATGTGAAATTGAGCTAGTGGCTTGTGGAGCCAAGCTGGTGGAGGCTGGAGGCAGGTGGAGAGTGGCTCAGTGATTCTGATGGTGGTGGCTTGTTGAGCTAAGCAGTTAACTGGAAAACAGATGGGAAGAAGGCTGCAGAGCAGGAAGGGCAGGGTGATGGATGGAGAACTATGTCCAGAGTGGAGTGGAAGGAATGATCAGGCACTATGATCTGGCAAGGTGAGTGTGGTAGGACTGAGTCTTTTCTAGATGTCTAGATTTTGGATCGAATGTAGCTGCTGAAGCTCTGCCTCTGGCTCACCTGTCTCCACTCAGGACCCCCCCCCCCCCCCCCCCCCCCCACACACACACACACACACACACACACACACACACACACTGAAAGAGACTGCAAGCTGGGCAGTGGGCATGACAAGTATCTCCTACATTCAAATCTTTGAATTGTACTTCACACACAAATCTGTGTGTAATTCACACACAAACTCGTTGTTTTTTTTGTGAGGTACTTTTTCTTTTCTTATGTAGGCATATCTGAAATGCTTACCTCCACTTTTTGGTATAAAAAAAGTAGACTATTTGATAAATAATCATGATGATTGTTTGGTAGCAGCACATGGACACTTTACAGAAAATGCAGTAGCTTGGAATACAACAGTAATGATCAATCTCTCTTATAGGCATGGAAATATTCATAATCATCCATAATTTGTCCTTTCAAATGCACGTTGATGCTACATTGATTTTAATTCCATTATCTTCTCTGCATGGTCACCAGCATTGAGGCAAAGTGGGCTGGGTCAGTCCATGACTCCTGGACCTTGAGGGAGTCTGCAATCCACGGATTGGAGCATGGTATGGCATACCCTTATTTGGTATATTTGTGACACTGATTATTGTAATTTCCCTTTTTATCTTTGGGGGTGTTCAGTGGAGTGATGCTGGAGAGAATAATTTCATTGTGGCCCTTGGTTAAACCAGGGTCAGGATAGAAACAACTTTTGGACTGTTGGGCTGCTTTACATGCCAGGAGAGGGTCCCTCCTGTGACCCAACAACCCCCTGATGTCGTGGATCCCATTCCCCCTGTACCATCCTACTGGAGTGGCCATCACTCAGCAGTTTTTTTAATTAAGAAAGACAGCCCTTTTTTCTTTTGCACTCCTTACTAGAGAGGTATTTTATTTTTCATGTATACTGAAGGGTGGGCCTTTTTTCTTTTGCACTTTTTAACTTAAAAAACACAAACAACAGGCCGTTTTACCATCTTTACAAGTTTTATTAGCTTTTGTTCACCTTTGAGTGTGCTTTGTATTGGTCTTTTATAAGCAACCCATAGTTTAACACTGACTCACTGCTTGGTTCTGGACTGACCCAATTTACAGAGTCAGTCTCCCAAGTGAGATGCTCTGCAGACTTTCTTTGCCTTGCATCCTAGTGTAATGTATGTAGAAATCCAGGAAAAGTCGATGTATCAACACAGCAAGGGATCAACGAGAAACCGACGAAGATGTCAAGAGAGTTGGTGGAGATAAGAGCTGCCACCAGTGTTTGTGTGTTGTCAAGAAAATCATGTGATCCCCACAGCAGTTAATACATCACCTCCTGCCTCTGCCTGCTGGGCCCAGCTGCTCCACCTCACACATGAATAATGATGCAGGCTTACATCCACCAAAAAACAAAAACTGTAAAAGAAGAATGTGAGGTAATGCCCTCAGCTACCAAGCTCCTCTCCTTCGCAACCAGCTCCCACAGACACCATCTCTACATTTAGTGTTCGTCCCTAAAACATCTCTCTTTGATAAAGCTTAGAAGTTAGGGATGGCTCCCTTAGTTATGTTGCTATTTGCCTAGACTGCTGGGGGATCTCCCTCCGCTCCCTTTACTGGTTACCAGTGGCTGCTCACATCGGTTTCAAGACACTAGTACTTGCGTACCGTACTGTGAATGGATCAGGCCCAGTCTACATCCAGGACATGGTTAAACCTTTCACCCCAGCCCGTCAACTCCACTCTGCATCTACCAATTGGCTTGCTGCTCCCTCACTGCGAGGGACACTTAGCCACTCAACAAAATCACGACTGTTTGCTGTCCTGGCTCCCAAATGGTGGAATGAGCTCCCCACCGACATCAGGACAGCAGAACAGACACTAAAAGACACATCTTCTCCGACTACACTTTGGTTGTACACCACTAACTTGATTCTTGCTTTTCTGGGTTTGTACCATCATGGTTGAATGCACTTATTGCAAGTTGCTTTGGATAAAAGCGTCAGCTAAATGAAATGTAATGTAATGTAACGTACTGAGCACTAGGGTTGGGTACAGACATCCGGTCTACTGTGGTAGACCCTGGCCTCCTTGGATCTTGCACTTAGGGCCTGTTCTTGTGTTTCCATGATTAGTGCCTCTGTACTTTCTGTCAGACCAGCCTTTTCCAGCCACTGGTAGGATTTCTTGCTGTCAGCCACTTCCTCTATCTGTGGGTGGCGCATGCCATGCAGGGGCTTGTCCTTCCATGATTATGATGGTTCCTCTTCCTTCTCCCCATCACTATTGGGTTCCTGCTGCCTGAGGTATTCACTTAGCAGTTCGTCACTATGGGCCATCTTGATCTACCTGATGTAGTCCTGGATTTTCGTCGTTTTATCCTGGATGACATCTCTGCTGTCACTAGTCCTCGGACTCTTTACTTTCGCCCGGTGTATAGCCTCAAGGTGCTGGACATGCATTGAGAGGAGCTTCCTTGTCTTGACATCAGTAGCCTCACTTTCTTGTCTCAAAATCAGTAACCTCTATCTCCTTATTTGGCCAGGTTACTACACCGACTGGGTATCTGATGACTGTATGTGTTGATGGCCCGGACCTTGTTCTTTCCATTTAGCTGACTTTTCAGGACTTGTCTTCCTCTGTGTAGGTATTTGGCTGTGGTTGACTTCCTTGCAACCTCTTCATGTTTCCATTTGCCTGTGGGATCCAAGGTATTTGTAGCTGCCCTGAAGTACTATTAATTTGTCTTCTGGTAGTTCAACCTCTTCAGTTCTGATCATCTTCCCTCTCTTTGATACCATCCAACCCAGGCATTCATGGAGTGAAGTTTGCTTTTTTAGTGGTGTGGTTCATGTCAGGGCCTGATGTTGTTCATCTTTTCATACTTGACACTCTTTCTTGGATGTTTGCCATTGATTGAGTGGGTGGCTGTGGCTGAGGGGGTTGAGCCGTCATCCTCTTAGTGGAAGGTTCGATCTCAGTCTTTCCCGTCTGAAGTGTCAGATACTAAAGATACTAAAGCCCAAATTGCACCCAATTGTGTGAATGGGTTAATGACTAAATGAATAAACTGTCATCAAGTCATCAAAACTAGAAAAATCCTTCATAAACACATACCATTTATACGGTCATTAGATCTTGCTCTGGGAGATTACTGTTGTCTGTTCTCAGATCCACTAGCATTGGTGTTATGTACTTTTCAGTCTCAGCCCTATGTTGATCTAATCTGGTGTTATTACCCTGCCGCTGAGAATACACCTTGGATCGTTCGGTGGAGAACATCCTGTTTATTCTCCTGGCTTCTTTTTCCTCAGAGTACCTCTTCAGCCGTGTGGCCAGAGCTGTCAGTCTTTGTTTTGCAGTCTCCAGCTCTTCTTGGGTAACCCTTACTCCATCACCATGCCTTTCTGTAGTTCTGACAGTTGGCTTACTTCTCTCTTTGTTGCCTTGCTCTTGGCCCCGAGACACCTTCTCCATGGCAGGTACTACTCCTGATGGTTTATGGTGTTAATCTTGTAGCCAAGCACCTCTATGATTACTGCAGCTGTAGTGCATATCAGTTTGTTGGCCTACTTTCACAATAGGGAAAGTTGTTAGTGCTGCGTTCACATCTTCTAGCAGACTTTCTGAAGGTAGTTTCTTACTTAGCCTTGGTAATAACCATGCAGAATGGATGGGGAAGAAGCATGGATCGAACCGCCGACCTTCTGGTTAATTTCTCATCAGGTTGTCCTTGTTCCCCATTACGGGACGTGAATCTTGTTGACCCAGATAACGTCCAGGTGGTATGTGCGTACACTCATATCTGAGGTAGGCCGGTAGCATTAAGGGCCTTGCCCATGGCCGTAGCTACCATTGAGGACACCAAGGTCCAGACCTCGGTATTATAAAAAAAAAAAAAAAAACTTGTACAACGCCAAAATATGATGTCTGATCATCACCGTCATTGCGGGGGGGGTCTCCATTCACCGCCAGGACCGGACAACAAACTCGGGGAAGAGCAAGGGAGGAGGTGTCTGCTGCATGGTGAACAATCTGTGGTGCTCAGATGTGGAGATTATTTCTTCGGACTGTTCTCCAGACCTGGAGCACTTCATGATCAGATGCCGACCTTATTACATCCCGAGGGAGTTTACATTGGTCGTTATTACAGCGGTGTACATTCCGCCACATGCCGACACTAATCAGGCACTGTACGAGCTGCATGCGGTTATCGACAGGACAGAGACATCACGGCCCGAGGCTGCGTTTATTGTGGCCGGTGATTTTAACAACGCCAAGATGAGGAAAGTCCTGCCGCGATACCACCAACACATCAGCTGTCCTACGCGTGGAGCGAACACGCTCGACCATGTTTACACTCCCTTCCGGGATGCATATAAGGCCCTCCCCCGCCCCCCATTCGGCAAATCGGATCACGTCTCAGTTCTGCTGCTGCCTTCCTATAGGCAGAAACTCAAACGTGACAGACCGGTGACTCGGACCATTCAGCGGTGGACCGACCAATCAGACTCGGCTCTACGGGACTGCTTCAGCATTACGGAGTGGTGCGTGTTCCAGGATGACAACATCAACACGTACACGGACGCGGTCATCTGCTACAACAGCAAATGCATCGATGACGTCGTACCCAGGATTACTGTACGAACATTCCCAAACCAGAAGCCCTGGATTAATGGTGACGTCCATGCAAAACTCAAAGCACGGACTGATGCCTACATCTCAGGTGATCTGGAGGAGTACAGGAAGTCCAGGTACGCGCTCTGGAGTGCTATTAGCAGTGCCAAGAGACTTTACAGGGACAAGGTGGAATCTCACTACAAGGGCTCCAACACAAGGAACATGTGGGCTGGACTAAAAACCATCTCTGACTACAAAGCAAAGACCAGCAGTGCGGATGTAGTGTCTGCATCTCTCCCAGATGATCTGAACACCTTTTATGCACGCTTTGAGAGCAACTCCCCGGCTGTGGAGATCCAAGAGGCCCAGGAGGACCGCTGCCCCCCAGTTAAGCTGGCAGATGTTTTCACAGACATTTTCAACCTGTCACTGCTCCAGTCTGTAGTCCCCGCATGTTTCAAGGAGACCATCATTGTCCCTGTTCCCAAAAAAACAAAAATCCTCTGCCTGAACGACTACCGCCCAGTAGCACTCACTTCCACCATCATGAAGTGTTTTGAGCGGCTAGTCAAACCCTTCATCACCTCCTCCCTCCCTGACTCTCTGGACCCTCTTCAGTTTGCCTACAGGCCAAATAGGTCGACTGCAGATGCCATCTCCCTCACCCCTCACACTGCCCTCTCCCACCTGGACCAGAGGGACACATATGTGAGAATGCTGTTCATTGACTACAGTTCAGCATTCAATACCATCGTGCCCCTGAAGCTCGTCACCAAGCTCAGAGACCTTGGGCTCAACATCGCCCTCCGTGACTGGATTCTGAACTTCCTGACGGGCAGACCACAGGCGGTGCGGATAGGCAGCACCACATCCTCCACCCTGACTCTAAACACCGGTGCCCCCCAGGGCTGTGTGCTCAGTCCTCTCCTGTACTCCCTGTTCACGCATGACTGCGTGGCCACCCACAACTCCAACACCATCATTAAGTTTGCTGATGACACGACTGTCATAGGCCTGATCACCGGCGACGATGAGAAGGCCTACAGAGAGGAGGTCAGAGCCCTGACATCTTGGTGCCAGGACAACAACCTCCAACTCAACGTCAGCAAAACAAAGGAGCTGATCGTGGACTACAGGAAGAGACAAGGAGTAGAACACGCCCCCCTCTCCATCAACGGGACTACGGTGGAGCGAGTCAGCAGCTTCAGGTTCCTCGGGGTCCACATCAGTGATGACCTGACCTGGACCAACCACACAGACTCCATCAGGAAGACGGCCAGACAGCGGCTCTTCTTCCTCCGCAGGCTGCGGAGGCTCAACATGGATGCCAGGATTCTCTGCAATTTCTACAGGTGCACCATAGAGAGCATCCTGACTGGCTGCATCACCGCCTGGTACGGCAGCTGCACCGCCCTCAACCGTAAGGCTTTACAGAGGGTGGTGAAGTCTGCCCAGCACATCACCAGGACGGAGCTACCATCCATGGAGGACCTCTACACCCAGCGGTGTAGGAAGAAGGCCAACCGGATCATTAAAGATCCCTATCACCCCAGCCATAAACTGTTCTGCCTGCTGCTGTCTGGCCGACGGTACCGCAGCATCCGGGCCCACACCACCAGGCTCAGAGACAGTTTCATCCCCCAGGCCATAAGACTTTTAAACTCCTCCAATCTGTCATAACTCTGCACCTTAGCATATTTGCACTATTGCATATTTGCACTATTGCACACACTTGCACTATTGTTTTTCTTTTTTTTCTTTAGGTGTATATATATATTTTAGATATGTATATTTTATTTTAAATTTTGATTGAGCATTGTTATAAGAGAGCCTGTGACCCAAGCATTTCATTGCAAGCGACTGCTTAATGTTATCGTTGTGCATATGACAATAAAACTCTTGAATCTTGAATCTGTTTCCACCCAGCCCAGAATCAGTATTCTATCGCTGCGCTGTTAAATACAAAGACTGTTCTGATCCTGATCAAACAATGTAATAACCACATATTCTTTGGCAATTATAATGGAACTTACAGGCTCAAGTTAACTACACACCTAGCGGAAGTATCATAATAATATGGTATTTATTTAACACATTTTGCTTATGTGGATGCACTGTTTGAGACACGTTTCTATAATTTAAATACAAAATGATGCAAACTCAAACACAATGGTGAGTCATTTATGCTATTGTCCACTGATATGGTTTTGAAGCTACTGTTAACCAATAGTTGCTCTCCAAACAGCTTAAAATGGGCATATTTAGATCGGGGAAATCCCCCCCAAAATTCTGGGGATACTGACCTCTGGCTCCCGGAAATTGGACCTCAGTATTGATTAAATCCTGGCTATGGGCCTGGCCTTGCCTAAGGGCCCTGACTGGACGGCACCCAATATACGTGCTATGGGCGAGTATCAAGTCCCCAGCCTACCAATGTGCGTGTAAGGAAATACTACCAAACAAAAAACTATTTAGCAGAGGAAAAAACTTTGAAACCTCACAGAGAGCAGTGAAATCCAAAGAGCAGTGAAAGCTCATAGAGAGCAGCAAATTTCAGCACATCTTAACAATTTAACATCTTTAGTGCCTGATTTTTCTTCCAGTATTTTCATCTTATATTCCAACGCCCACTCTTCTTTTTCATTGACAGAAGTGAGCTCTCCCTTGTATTATCAGGATGTTAAATCTAGGCTGGAATGTTATAATGCTTTTTCACAGTGCTGCTTTAAATAATTGCTACTGTCATGTAAGACATGACACACAAAGCTTCTCTTTCCTCCTCTCCCTCTTCATCACATCACATTGTTTGATCAATAAATGTTACTGACTTGACTTCTACCCATGAGTGGGCTTTATCGTTGCAGATCTGGGATCGTAGCTGTGGCCCCATCGTGGATCGTGGTGTCCATTGTCTGGCTTTCATTGTGGATGAAAGCTGGTATCCAACTGACAAACACAGGCCACTCTTAGACAAACTAATACATTTCCAATAGAGAAAGTTTCCTACTGCACAGGTTTTCAGGGAACTGTAATGGGATTATGGAAAGGTTGGGGGTGTTAAATGTAGGAAACATGAATGAACCCTTGACAGGAGGGTGGAAATGGAAAATTCCATGAAATCTGATTAGCCAAGCTCTGTTGCTGTATCTGTGTTGTTTATTATAATTATAATTCTCAACAGCAATAATAACAATAATAATAATAATAATAATTATGGCTCACAAAAAGGGCATCTTATCCCAATATGTCCTCTTTTATTCAAGTGAAGGAAACATGGATGCAATTAAAGACATTGCGATGCCCTCATTACTCACATTTGGCAGCTGTGGGGCTCAGAGCACCAGTGAAACAGTGAAGACTCTGGACAAGAGAAACAGACAACATAAACTGCCTGTGAAAACCAGACTAAAACCTCTCACACCATCCATTGGAAGAGGTCAACGGTCAAGGAGCAGGAGTTCACCCTCACAACTGATATCACAGCATGTGCAAGGACTGGGATCTGAGCAAAAATGTTCTCCTTCAACAAACAAGAAAACAGAACAATAACATAGGGGAATAGGGAAATCAAAATCTATTCTAAAGTGGATGAACCCATAACTGACTGACCACCACAGATTTTAATCCTGGTTTTCTGTTAATTCAATGGCATGTATGTAAAACAGTTATGTCAGTGGAATTATTTTAACCAAAGCATTTCTGAAAAATATCCAGCCCTGGCATGTGTGTGTGTGTGTGTGTGTGTGTGTGTGTGTGTGTGTGTGTGTGTGTGTGTGTGTGTGTGTGTGTGTTTAACACACTGCATACCGATCTGTGCGGTGTAGCTGGAACACAGACTGGTTGGAAAGAACAGACATTTTCCATTGGATGGAGAAGTTGGACATTCGCTTTTATAGCCGCTGTTCCCTCTCATTACTTGATTAATATTGCATCAATATAGCAGGAAGGCACAGAAGAAACAAACAAACAAAAAGGACAGCATTCCTGGTGCCTTAAGCAGATTTCTATTTTAGCCTAATGAATAAATAAGTTCTTGGAGTTGGTCAAGCAGGTATTTAGTTTCCAGTTTCCCCAAGCCTTTACTGCACTTTCAAATAATATTTGAAGTGTACTTCAAAAGCTATCAGGACCAGATCTAGACTGCTCAGATTAGGTGGTGGCAATTAGAAATTTGGTGCAGGCACCTTTTCATACAGGGGACTTAGAGTTGAGTGTTTTTCCAAGTTTTAAAGAGCGCTTCACAAAAGGAAATTCAACCAAGCCGTATAGAATAATCATTCTTTCAATTAGAGAGATGAATATGACTATAATAACATAGTCTTTTGTAGAGTTCACAAATAGTTCAAACATTAAATATGAAAAAACCCATGTGTGAAAAGTCAGAATTTTGAGTAGTTTAGTGCTAGTGCTGATCACACCTCTGATATGCTTACTTCTCTATTAAAATCTTAACCTATTCCTTGTGAGCAAAGTATTTTGAATAATTTCGAGGGCACCTGTATGTATAGTGGTAATGTTTAACAACTGTGTATGACTACTTTAAGTGTAGCACTATCTAACCAGGCTTATTTATACTGAGTGAGAGTTGATAAATGTTGGCAAACCTTCAAATGGCAACGGGGAACAGTGTCTTACGTACTTATACTGTCCAACTAGGTCTGGGTATTGCCACTGATTTCCCAAATTGATTTGATTCTCAATTCGATTCTATATAATATCGATTCAGTTTAGGTATTTCATTGTACAATACCAATTTTGCTTGGATATAAAAAAAAAGGTGTAAACTGTGCAAGGAAACTTCTAATTTGGTGCATTATTGAAAATATTAAGGTCAATTTTAATGGGAGATATGTTGTTGCAGAAATTAGTGTGTTGAATTATATATTATTGTCATCATTTTGAAACCATTTCATACCACTGATATAATGATAAAGCATAATAATAAACCTTAAGTTAGCCCATAAGCAATGAAGTTTTAATTCTTAAAAATATATAGTCTGACATTTGAATTAGAATTAAAAATATGAAAATATCCTAAATAAAGAAAACGTAAAATAATGCACACTCAACCAAAACAATAAATAAACAAACTCTCTGACTCGCGCGGAAGCACACAACCAGGTAATGAGCTCCAGTCAATAATCTGTGAACAGACGACCCTGCAATTAAAGACAACACTGAAGATTATTTTTAATGATACTGGTGTAATTACAGGTGTAATTACACAATTAACAGCCTGGTTTGCTTTAGTAAATGGACAAACTACGCACGTGGACAGGTTTATATTAAAGGTTAATCTGTCCTTTTTATGAATCATTATCGGATCATTCAAATGAAGATCAATTTTAATCAGAGAATAGGTTTTTTAAACACAGCCGTATGTCCAACCAGCAATTCAAAATCAGGAAATTCTGACAGGGCAAATGAAAAAAACTTGATTGGCAGATTCAAATGGTACAGAATAAAGTTGGCCAATTGGGTGGGCAGAGTGGGCTTTGCCCACCCCTAGATCTGGGACCAACAGTTGACGTCTTTATATTACCTGGTGCTGTATTTGAAATGCACCCCCTTTCCTAACAGAAGATTTTAAAATGAATGATCTCACTAAAACCTGGTTATTTTAACAAATTTTTTGTTAGTGCATCAATTAAACACGTCTCCAGTTAATTTTCTTTTCTCTCTTCTCTTTCAGGAAGTTACTTTTGAAAACATAAAACCACTTTCTCTTTGTCTTTGTTTAGTTCTACACACAGGTGGTTCTTTGATTTACAAGTACACGCAAGCCAGAAAAAGCAACAAAAACAACATAGCCCTTGTTGGAAACTCATCAGTGCAAGATGAAGCTGGAAGACATCACTGAGTGAAGTGTTTGAGTCCACAAAACACTTCTGGAGTCTCAGGGGTAAACTTTGTTAGAGCAGAATCCAATACAATTGAAGTCAATGGTGAGTCCTTCTTCAGACGTAATAAAACCACAGAAAAACCATGCCTCCGTACTGCTCCTGTTGTGTCATCCAAGTGTCCGGAAGTCCCGACATTCAAATTCGACTCGAAACAAGGTCAATTTTGAACGATCCATGCCAATTTTCTCAATTAATTATTCATTCACTATCTGTGCATTGTGAAATACTTCAACATTTTGTTTAATGAATGTCAGTCATTGTGGAAGTGGGTGCAAGAGCAGAAAAGCAGTCTTCAGCCTCCCTACTAGAGAGGCCACGAAGTCAGCGTGAGACCAAGGCCAGTCCAAATGCACCGCCTGAGGGCTTCCCGCCCATGAGTCAGGTAGTAAGGCGTTTAGCTGGTACTGGCATGCTCTGAGGTGTTGTAGGTGAAGGCAACATGTTTCAGATAGTCGTCCCACTCACCTCCATAGGCCAGCAATGATCGGGCCAGCTGGTCAATGAGTGTTCGATTAAAGCGTTCCACCATCCCATCTGATTTAAGGTTATAAGGCGAGGTGCGTGTTTTCTCAATCCTACGAAGTTGATGCAGTCTCTGAACAATCTCTGCCTCGAATTGCTGACCGTGGTCACTGTGAACCATCTCCGGAATGCCATGAACCAGCATATAATCCTCAAACAAACACTGTGCAACTGAATGGGCAGTTTGATTAGGAAGAGCATACAGATTCACAAACTTGGTGAAGTAGTCCTCAACCACCAACACATATCTGTTACCCTTTGAAGTCACTGGTAGCTCAAGAATGTCTGTCGCCACTCTCTGGAACGGCGGAGTTGCTTGACACCCACCCATCGTTGCCCGATGCTTAGGGACAGGGGTCCTGCGGGTCTAACAACGGCCACTAATATGATTTCCTTGCTCGTTCCCACACCCACTCTGCTGAAAGATGCGCAGACGCAGGGCCTCCATGAAGGTGCTGCAGCACATCAGGGATAAGCGAGGAGGGCACAACCAACTGATACTGAGAGTCCCCCGTGAGGGATGAATTAACTGTCAGAGCACCCCATTTACAACAGAAAGATGAGGATAATCAGTCCATAGTCTACGAAGCCACCGGGAGCTCCCTCTCATCTGACACCATGGTGCTCGAGACACCCTCACCTCAATCCAATCCAGCACTGCAACAATGTCTGGATCATCCTGTTGCAGTAGTTTAATTTCAGTCTCATCCTGTGAAAGTGAATGCATAAAGGAAAAAGTCATCTGACTCACTGTCCATGTCCACATACCGCCCCCTTGTGGTGGGGGTTCAGTGAGGGTAACTGAGACCTTGAATTGTCTATCCAGGAATCACTCAACTCTCTATCTGAACTCACGACATTCACTTGGCTGGATGTGTTATGTGCTGTGTTTTCCACTGTGTCAGGCTCAGGATCCGGAGGTCGCCATGAGAGGGCATCCGCATTAGTATGCCGTTGTCCATCCTTGTGCTGTATGACCCAGTTGAAAGGGTCCAGCTCAAATGTCTTGCTCTTTTCCCTGTGCGGTCGTGGTCAATTGGCATGCCTCGGAGGCCCAACAGAGGCTTATGATCTGTTATGATGTTGACTGCAGCTGATCCAATGTAATGTCTGAACTGGCGTATAACCCAAACTACAGCCCACAGCTCTTTGTCAAATGTGGACCAGCGTCTTACTGTGGCAGTGAGCGACTGACTGGCATACACCACCACTCTCTCTAATCCATCACTGTCTTGAGCCAACACGGCCCCCACCGCGTCCATGGAGGCATCTGTATACACTTTAAAGGGACAGTTGAAATAAGGCATGGTGACAACTGGGGCAGATGAAAGCACCCCTTTCAGATACTTAAAGGCTGCATCACACTCCGTTGTCCATTGGAAAGGTGTGTCTTTACATGTGAGGCGGTGCAGAGGAGCCGCACGCTGGGCAAAGTCCTTAACAAAGAGCACAGGCCCACAAATGCCCTCACTTCGGCTGGAGTCTGTGGTGTAGGCCACATTCTGAACTTGTCAGTGTTTCATGGGTCTGGCTACAGGCCATGGCGAGACATAACATGCCTTAGGAACACTACATGATCTCGAGCCAGATGTCACTTTTTAAAATTCAAACTGAGACCTGCCACCTGAATCCTCGAGAAAACTTCACACAGGCTGGAGAGATGTTCCTCAAAGGTGGGGCTGTAAATCAAAACATCGCCGAGGTACACCATTCACATGGGAATGGTGTACCTCGGCCATGGGAGCCCTCTAAGCATGAGCTCCATCATGTGCTGAAATGTTGTAGGCGAGTTGGTGAGCTATCGACATTGACCACCACTGGTAGAGGCCACACCCTGTTGGGAAAGCTGTTTTCTCTCGATCATCCTCAGCGACCTCAACCTGCCAGTAGCCATTAGAAAAGTCAGACGTGCTAAACCACAGGGAGCCCGCTAATGCATCCAAGGTGGCATCCACTCTGGGAAGGGGATTGCAGTCTCTCACTGTAATGCTGTTCAAGCGACAATAGTCGATACATAACCTCCCCTCTCCATTATTTTTCTTCACCTGGCCCAGGGGCTGCAGCTCTCCTCTATTACACCGTCAGCTAACAGGGCTGCCACTTGCCTACCAATCTCCTCCCTCTTTTCTGGTGAGGTACAGTATGCACGCTGTCGCCAGGGTCAATGATAACCTGTTTTGATGTGATGTTTAATGAGTTTGCATTTGCCAGTCACCCCCCTTGATGTGCTAAATATCTCCTTATATTCCTCCAGCAGTGCATCTGATGATGGAGACTGTCTCCGCTGGGGTCTGAGGGAGTGGCACAATCTCAGACTCATCGACCGCCAATAACTCCCCGAAATGTATGCCTTCTCTTAGCACAATGACTCTGTCTGTGGGGTTTAACACACGGGTCGCAGTGACCCCATCTTTCAACAATGTCACAGTGTGAGCCACAACAAACTCACTATTCTGCTGGAGATAGGGCGCTAAGTATCCCACAAAGTCTGGGAGCTGGTCAACAGGCCCGGCTGGGGATACACTGACAGGCACTATCATCTCACTGAGGGGGGACAGCAATATTACAGCACTCAGGAATCAAGTCTTTGTCAGTCAAAAGTGGAATAACTGTGTCCTACAACTGCTGTCTGCATAAATCCAACCGGGCATGATTAGGGACAAGAAAGTCCAGGCCCAGCAGTGCCGCTTGTGTATATCCCCGAAGTACATAGAAAAACTGCTGCCAGGACTCATTACCCAGGCGTAGAGTGGCAGTTACGGTGCCCAATGTGTCGAGCATCTGGCCATTCACCATACGTGCAGCAATAAGGTCAGAGCTCAGGAGCCATCTGCGCAGAGCTGAATTGCAGAAATGCGTGAATCAGCACTGATGAATGACTGTTGCTTCAGAATCCACTAATATGTTGACTTTAGTCCCTTCATTGCATCCTTTCACGTATGAGGTGCTCTTTTTCTTTGAATTGCCCTGTATTAGTATCACTTGTGTGGGAAATGCACCCATCTTACTCCAAAGAGCCCATAGGTGTTGTAGCCTCCTTTTTTGGGGAGACAAACCGGATTTTTTCCTTAGTTAATATTATATGGCCTTATACTGGGGTGTTATGTTGTGGCTGTAGTTTGTTTTCAATGTTAGTATATTTAAGTCTATCCCCCTTTTGTGTTTTGAGTGGCTTGATCAACCACTATATACACTCACCGGCCACTTTACTAGGTACACCTTGCTAGTACCGGGTTGGACCCCCTTTTGCCTTTAGAACTGCCTTAATTTTTCGTAGCATAGATTCAACAAGGTTGGAAACATTCCTCAGAGATTTTGGTCCATATTGACATGATAGCATCACGCAGTTGCTGCAGATTTGTCGGCTGCACATCCATGATGCGAATCTCCCGTTCCACCACATCCCAAAGGTGCTCTATTGGATTGAGATCTGGTGACTGTGGAGGCCATTGGAGTACAGTGAACTCATTGTCATGTTCAAGAAATTGAGACTCATTAGACCAGGCAACGTTTTTCCAATCTTCTATTGTCCAGTTTTGGTGAGCCTGTGTGAATTGTAGCCTCAGTTTCCTGTTCTTAGCTGACAGGAGTGGCACCCGGTGTGGTCTTCTGCTGCTGTAGCCCATCTGCTTCAAGGTTCGACATGTTGTGCGTTCAGAGATGGTATTCTGCATACCTTGGTTGTAACGAGTGGTTATTTGAGTTACTGTTGCCTTTCTATCATCTCGAACCACTCTGCCCATTCTCCTCTGACTTCTGACATCAACAAGGCATTTTCGTCCACACAACTGCCGCTCACTGGATATTTTCTCTTTTTCGGACCATTCTCTGTAAACCCTAGAGATGGTTATGCGTGAAAATCCCAGTAGATCAGCAGTTTTTGAAATACTCAGACCAGCCCCTCTGGCACCAACAACCATGCCACGTTCAAAGTCACTTAAATCCCCTTTCTTCCCCATTCTGATGCTCGGTTTGAACTTCAGCAAGTCGTCTTCACCACGTCTACATGCCTAAATGCATTAAGTTGCTGCCATGTGATTGGCTGATTAGCTATTTGTGTTAACAAGCAATTGAACAGGTGTGCCTAATAAAGTGGCCGGTGAGTGTATGTCCCACTGTGTCAGTTGAGGGGCAGTTTTTTTGGTGCTGTTAACTTGTCTTCACTTGTTACCGGAGGCTAGTTTGGTTAGTTGACCTTTTACTGGCCCAGATTTGTAAAGTTTATCTTCTTGCATTTTTGTTCATGAAAACAAAATTAAAATACCATTTTTTTCAAAGAAACTATCTGTGGATCTCTGATCTTCCTGCTTGGTCCCTGACAGGGCCCCTGGCAGGTCTTGGGCCCATCAGTTTGGGGATTGGGCTTGGTTATGGTCTGGGCCCCGGTAATACTGTCTCTCTCTGGAGCCATCCTCTGTGTCACGTTCACACTAGCCACGGTCAAATTGTTAAGGTCTATCTGGCCATCTGCACAACATTACTGGCAATCACAGGTGTCTGCCTCAGCCAGATGACAGCGTTCATCTCTGGTATTTGACAGATCTTTGATGTAGACTTTATCATCATCTAGTGGTCTTGAATGCTTCTTTAGGCATTTGTAGTTATTTTTGTGTTCTCATCTGGACAGAAATTTGGATGTTGGTGGAGATTTTTTTTAAACTGTGGGAAAAATATTTTTGAAAAATATCCACTATAATGTAGACAGGGCTTAAGCCTCAGCCCACACATAAGCCTCTTACTTTTAGTTGCTCCTGGGCAACCGGAGTGCGTGTGAAAATGCTCTAGTGGTAACTTTAGTGTGGCCCTCTGATGAATGCTGACAGGGCCAGATTGATCTGGCAGTTACAATGAGCTGGTCTCCTCAGTGGCAGTGGGAAAGATAGCAGAGTTGACTTCAATGAAAGAGTGCAGGGCATACAAATTATCCAGTTAGAGGCCAGAGTCTGAACTTCTCACCTGGGTGAAGCTGTAGGGATTCAGAGCCATTTTATCAGGACAGTAAAAGAAACTAGTAGGCTAAACGTAGGCTTCTCTATTGTCTCCAACATGCGGCATAAGATCCCAACTACTCAGCTGACTTCCTCTGACCCAGAACAGATTTATAATGAACGCAAAGTATTCAGGCATTCATAGATTTGACTTCTCAGGGAATAAAGTAAGGTAGACTTGCACTTCCAGTGATCTTTCTGTAGATCATTATTGAAACTTTATGGTGATGGTAATTTGGCAGCAGCCTATGAACCAAAGAACACAATTATAATCATGAATAAATCCATGTAAGCACATTGGATCAATTTCTCAATCCAAGTTTTACTCAGCATCTGTGCCTGATGTTGAGTTGGCTTCTTGACGTCAAACATCAGTGTGATGGCTGGAACTGATTATCTAGTTGGTGAGGCATCTGATGACAGATGATAGTGATGATGATGATAATGATAATGATAATGATGATGATGATGATGATGATGATGATGATGATGATGATAATGCTACTTGCACCTGGTTTTAGCCAAACAAACTTAGTACCATGCATGGCTTGTAAACAGAGCCGGCCCCCCACTGCCTTGGTTCTGGCAATACTACTGACCATTTCCAATACTTGATCATTACATTACATTACATTACATTGCATTTAGCGACGCTTTTATCCAAAGCGACTTACAATAAGTGCATTCAACCATGAGGGTACAAACCCAGAACAACAAGAATCAAGAAAGTACAATTTCTTCAAAAAAGCAAAACTACAAAGTGCTATAAGTAAGTGCCATTTAAGTGCTACTAAATTGTTAGTTTTAAAATTGTATTCAAGGTATAGTCAGAAGAGGTGTGTTTTTAGTTTGCGGCGGAAGATGTGTAAACTTTCTGCTGTCCTGATCGAAAGCCAGACAACACCACCTCAGGAATTGCACCTGAAGAATTATTTAGATTAAGTAATACCTGTACCAAAGCATTCAGGTACAGTATACTGAGGCAAGAGACGTGGTTCTTTTTAACAAAATAGAATAATTTTTATTACAAAAATATCATGTCTTAAAAGGCAGTAAAATCCAGTCACACAAGGACGTGGGGGAAGGGGATCCTAATCAGGAGCTGAGGCTTACCAATGAGGGAATGGGTCGACGAGGAAGGAGGGATCCCAAAAACCAAAATACAACTTCGCCCCAGTCACACGTGAAGACCACGTGCATAAATACGTTGTAAAGTAAATCAAACCAGGGGGGGGGAGCAAGCACACAAAGGGGGAGACCACCACCCGGGAGCACCACCACCTTCGGCTCTCAGCAACTGAAAGGGATAGGGGAACACAGTCAGTAGGGTAACAGGCAAAAGAAATTAACCAATGTACAAATAAACACAATATACCAAAAACCTATGGGGTTGGGAGCCACCGGGTTACAAAATAATTAAACTAAGGCCCAAATTACTCAGAAAAGAGTATCAAAATTAAACAAAATTAGCCATAGCAATGGGGCAGGCACTTGACACAGCTAAACTAGGTTTGATAATCAATTAATATAATGACATGAAATAAACCAAAACTCCAATAATATCAGTTACCCAAAAGGGAACATAAAACATAATGCAACTAATTCTAAAACAACAAACAAAAAGAACTCTCAAATGAAAATTTTCATTATATTTCATTATAAATTCAATGAAATATACAAATCATCACAAACTAAATAAATGAAATAAACAATTCAAATAATGAGAAACTCAAACAATTCAGGACAAAAGAAGGGAAGTAACCCCACAGTCCACTCAAACATCTAGCATGTGACCCAAGCTAAAAGGGATCCAAAAGCTTAGCCAGATGTGCAGCTATGTTCAGGCCTCCACGCTGTGAAGGCGAAGCAGCCAAGGCATGCAGGCGATGCATGGGTAGGTGAGCCGAGCAAAGCCAAGCAGTGGAAGCAAAGCATCAAAAGCAGCGAGGCGAAGACAGCGAGGTAACAATCAGCTGAACAAAAGCAGTTAAACAAAACAAATTGGACAAGGCAAACATCCAAGGGAAGCAAAACAGCATTGTTTCTGTCATCAATTACGGGCTGAGCAGAAATGGCCCACGGTTCCTGTCACACAAAAGGGACCGAATTTATATTAACTTAATGTTGAGTGAGAGGAAGATGGTAACAAAATTGCCGTAAGGCGTACATACCGATCAGACTGCGTCCGTGCGGACACATGAGGGAGAGGAGAGCACCACGTTCACATCAACAGTGGCCAGCGGGCATCACGAGCCGGTCACACCATACGTGAATCTACATATAGGCAAGACGACCGATATAATTGCGCATTGAATGGGTAACTTCCCATGCAAGAAATTGCAGCTAATGCTAACCTACCTGCACTGGTGGACGGAGCAGGGAGGAAACACTGCGACCCGGCAGTGGGCTAGGCTACGTGCCAAAGAGCAGAGAGGAAGCAAGATAGACACTACTCCTTTTATAAGGTCGCCTCAGGTAGTGATTGGCTAACAAGGGCTGAGCACTGAGACTGACTCATTAAGCAGGGATGAAGCATTTCATCCTGCTACAATGAGATTAAATCAAAATTGCCCTTTTTAATAGAGATCCAATGGCTATGCTTAAAGACAGTGCTTTGGCTGTTTCAACTATAATGAATCCCAAATTACATAAACCCTGTGTTCAGTGAAAGCAGTGAACTGGTAGAGACATTTGTATAATTGTGGCAGAAAACAGATGTGAGGAGAAGTCAGGCTACTGTGTTAAGTGCACGACCAACGTGCTTCAGTCAATCACAACTTTTATTGATACTAAAATATATTTTAGCACAGGCATCTCAGAAGCAGCTGAAAGTCATGTTGAAAAATCCGGTTGTACACTACGGTTCAAAGGTTTGGGGTCACTTAGAAATTTCCTTATTTTTCAAAGAAAAGCACTGTTTTTTTTCAATGAAGATAACATTAAATTAATCAGAAATACACTCTATACATTGTTAATGTGGTAAATTACTATTCTAGGTGGAAACGTCTGGTTTTTAATGAAATATCTACATAGGTGTATAGAGGCCCATTTCCAGCAACGATCACTCCAGTGTTCTAATGGTACATTGTGTTTGCTAATCGCCTTAGAAGACTAATGGATGATTAGAAAACCCTTGAAAACCCTTGTGCAATGATGTTAGCACAGCTGAAAACTGTTTTGCTGGTGAGAGAAGCTATAAAACTGGCCTTCCTTTGAGCTAGTTGAGTATCTGGAGCATCACATTTGTGGGTTCGATTATACTCTCAAAATGGCCAGAAAAAGAGAACTTTCATGTGAAACTCGCCAGTCTATTCTTGTTCTTAGAAATGAAGGCTATTCCATGCGAGAAATTGCGAAGAAACTGAAAATGTCCTACAACGGTGTGTACTACTCCCTTCAGAGAACAGCACAAACGGGCTCTAACCAGAGTAGAAAGAGAAGTGGGAGGCCCCGGTGCACAACTCAGCAAGAAGACAAGTATATTAGAGTCTCTAGTTTGAGAAATAGACGCCTCACAGGTCCTCAACTGGCAGCTTCTTTAAATGGTACCCGCAAAACGCCAGTGGTTACGTCTACAGTGAAGAGGCGACTCCGGGATGCTGGCCTTCTAGGCAGAGTGGCAAAGAAAAAGCCATATCTGAGACTGGCCAATAAAAAGAAAAGATTGATATGGGCAAAAGAACACAGACATTGGACAGAGGAAGATTGGAAAAAAGTGTTATGGACAGACGAATCAAAGTTTGAGGTGTTTGGATCACACAGAAGAACATTTGTGAGACGCAGAACAGGTGGAAAGATGCTGGAAGAGTGCCTGACGCCATCTGTCAAGCATGGTGGAGGTAATGTGATGGTCTGGGGCTGCTTTGGTGCTGGTAAAGTGGGAGATTTGTACAAGGTAAAAGGGATTTTAAATAAGGAAGGCTATCACTCCATTTTGCAACGCCATGCCATACCCTGTGGACAGCGCTTGATTGGAGCCAATTTCCTCCTACAACAGGACAATGACCCAAAGCACACCTCCAAATTATGCAAGAACTATTTAGGGAAGAAGCAGGCAGCTGGTATGCTGTCTGTAATGGAGTGGCCAGCGCAGTCACCAGATCTCAACCCCATTGAGCTGTTGTGGGAGCAGCTTGACCATATGGTACGCAAGAAGTGCCCATCAAGCCAATCCAACTTGTGGGAGGTGCTTCAGGAAGCGTGGGGTGACATTTCTACAGATTACCTCAACAAATTAACAGCTAGAATGCCAAAGGTCTGCAATGCTGTAATTGCTGCAAATGGAGCATTCTTTGACGAAAGCAAAGTTTGAAGAACAAAATTAATATTTCAAATAAAAATCATTATTTCTAACCTTGTCAATGTCTTGACTATATTTTCTATTCATTTTGCAACTCATTTGATAAATAAAAGTGTGAGTTTTCATGGAAAACACAAAATTGTCTGGGTGACCCCAAACTTTTGAACAGTAGTGTATATGTAAACAGCTTCTCTCCGATCAACCTGGACAGGACAGCAAACAGTCGGGATTTTGATGAGTGTTTAGCTCGCAGTGAGGGAGCAACAAGCTGATTGGCAGATGCAGAGCAGAGTGAACGGGCTGGGGTGTAAGGTTTGACCATGTCCTGGATGTAGACTGGACCCAATCCGTTCGCAGCACGGTACGCAAGTACTAATGTTTTGAAACTGATGCGGGCAGCCACTGGTAACCAGTGAAGGGAGCGGAGGAGCGGAGTAGTGTGAGTGAATTTAGGTTGGTTAAAGACCAGTCGAGCTGCTGCATTCTGGATGAGCTGCAGAGGTCGGATGGCACTAGCACAGGGGTCGAATCAGTTTTCATATGATGAAATATGTTTTGCGGCTCCAGACTAATTTTATTTGGTAGGAGAGGGGGCAAAATGGCTCTGGATGGACTGAGTGAGAGAGCAAGGGAAGAAAGTAAAAGTAGTAGGTCAGATGACTTCTCTGTCTGGATTTTGAAGTCACCCAGAAGGACAAGTGGAGGGCCATTTTCTGGGAAGTTTGATAGGAGGACGTCTAATTCTTCCAAGAAATCTCCCAAAGGACCTGGTGGACGGTAAAGAACAACAATGGTTAATTGTACTGGATGAGAAACTGTCACAGCATAAAATTCTAAAGACAGTGGGGTAAAATGTGGCAGCGGGTAGAGAGAAACTCCATTTGGGGGAGATGAGTAAACCTGTACCACCACCCCTACCAGTGGGTCTGGGTATGTGGGTGAAATAGTGTGAACGAGTGCGAGGCCTATAGTATCTACGAGTAGATATCCGAACAGGGACGGAAAGTATACACATATTCAAATAAAAGGAAACAGAGCAGCGTTCTACTCAGCCTCCCCCGAAAGACTCCAACGAAAGACTCCTTTGTATTTATCCTCCGAGTCCTCATCCTCCGAGTCTTCACAGACTCTCAAACACTTGAGTGAAACAAAATCATCTAATCAACTCCACCTCTCCCCAGCTCATCTCTCCTGTCGTCGCCAGATCGTCCGTTCACAAGTGTGGTAACATATCTCGCCTTAGTGATTGAACTTCTACTGAACCTTTTGCTGCATATTTACTCCGTGCTCCCATTTTTGTCACAGAACAAGCTCCGCAACAGTCAACTGTTTGTTCACCTTCATCTGATTCTGAGAAACTTTATGGAGGACTAGGAGAATCTGTAGTCATGTGGTGACTGCGCCATCCGTATTCAGCTATTTCAAAAATGTATATTATATTTATATTATATGTATAATATCTAAAATCAATGATAATCAATAATAAGAAAAGAGATCTAATATTTGTAAGTGCCATGTTCAGGGCCACTGAGAGACAGAGATAGATGAGCAGATGGTGGTTTATGTGTGGTTATGGATCAGATTATTGAAATTAAGTCTGTCTGGCAGTGATTAAGAGAGGAATTGACGAATAAAATTCCCTGCAATTAGGCATGATTCAGATGGCACTGGTGATGTAATAGATGGTAGTGAAGAGTGCACCTGGTTCATGTGAGGTCAGTATCCAATCACATAACTGTGTGAATGATGGTAGATGACCCGGGCTCAACAGCTGCATGTTGATTGGTCGTGTGGTGTAGGATGATGTGATTAATGGAGCATCGTTTGCAAGCTAGTGCAGGCTGTCAACTTGAGCTGCGCTGCTCTAATCATGTGACATGCCTCACTTTTCACAATCCTCTATCATACACACCCTCCAAATTTGACAGTCTATTTAAGCTGCAAAGATGTCCCATATCTCCCTTTTCTTGTTAAAACCTCTCCTGTTCCAATATTGCTGCCTGCCGATTCAGCCCCTCCACCACCCCAGCATCCAGAAAAGATCTTTGCTCATCACACCCCATTGTATCAATGTAATCATATCCGGGGAAGTGATTAAGTAGAAGCCAAACTCCATCTTCTGCTGCTGCAATAAATATTGTGAGCGTGAGTAGTCTGACTGAAATGTCCCAAGAGAGCAGCTGGGATCCCCAAATGTTGAAATGAATGCGATCGTGCTTAAAATAGATATTGCACTTCCATAAAACTGTAAGACAGTCAGTGTGAATGTGAATGATTGTTTGTATCTGTAGGTTCTGGGATTGGCTTCAGCCCCTCCTGCGACTCTATAATGATAAGAAGTGTAGATAATGGACAGATTATTATTATTACTATTATTGTTGTTGTTCTGAATATTGCAAATGTGCAAAAAGTTAAAGTTAATGTACAATATGTAGAACTCTAACCATACTATGTATGGTCTTAAGTGTAAAATGATAATGAGATAAGTAGTTTAATAATTCCACAATAAGGAATTATTAAACTACTTATCTCATTATCATTTTACACTAAATATTTGTAATTATTAATGTAGTAATTGAATTATTACACTCAATATTTATTAAACATTGATATGTAAAAACAAACCCAACGAAAAGTGCAAGGTTTATATGATGTAGTTTAACATAGAATGAATGGAAAAATGAAAAGGGTTATTGTTTATGGTGATAATTTAGATGCTTTTGGTTAATGCAAAAATTTGGTTTAAGATGATATTGGTGTCAGCTTGACCTCTTTAAGAACAATGTTGTATAACTTGTTTTGACCAGACTTGGCTGCAATATGGGAAATACCAATTCCTACTTGTATCTTTTTCTGGCCAAAGAACATGCCTAAGCACACACACAATTGACAGACACACACACACACACACACACACACACACACACACACACACACACACACACACACAGAATATGAGGACGAGAGAGCACTCCACATACACTTCAAGTAAGGACTTACAGGAAAGGAAAAACGCACTTGCACACGTTATTACTGGCAACAATGTTGCTTATCAAACAGTATAAAAGCTGCAGCTGATATGTAATAAAACGAACTCCTCCACTGCAAGTCTGCCTCTGTATATGCTTCTGTGTATTCTTCACGATAAATCTTCTACAACAATGAATGCTCTTTGACATAATGAACAGGTTCGAAATCGAGCAGGGGTCTCGGGCTGAGTCAGCAGAACCGCGGAGAACACAAAGGCTGGTTGGGTAGTGGCCCGATGTGAAAATCCTCACCACAGGCAGGATGGCAGAAACGTTAACAGAGGAAAACACCAACCATGGGCAGACAGGACCCAGGAGGGCTAAAGCAGATTTTGAGGTTTGGGAAAGAAGGCTGAGGTGATTTTTCGTGATTCTGACAAGGCAGGTAAGTAGGTCTGTTTGGTGAGTGGAGTACGGTTGATTAAGTGGGAGTGCCAGACAGGCTGTGTGAGGAGGAGGCTGAATGAATGGAAAAGTACTGAAAGGGACAGAGAGAGACGGCGTGCGATCAGAGATTTGAGCGATTTGATTTGGCAGATTAGCAACAACTGTACCGTGAATGTAACAATCATGTGTGATACTACGCATGGAGATAGTGATGGTATGATATGGCAGGATATAAATAGAAAGAAAAAAGATAGGAGCAACAGTGAGGGCTACAAATATGAGGAGGGAGGATGAACAAACTGAATGGAAAGAAATGGTAATGTTAAAAAAAGAGAGGCATTTTCACCCACTTAAACTGACTAAAGCAACTGAGAAAGAAATTGGTAAGATCAAGTTTGCTAAGTACTGTGCTGTATATAAGCAACAGGAGGCTTTTGATCTTTGCAACTGCAACGGTGAAAGAATCAGTGCTCATATCCTACGGAATGCAGCAAAGCTTAGAGGTGTTATTCACGATGTACCTTTATCAATGATGATGGAAGAGATATTTCAAGAAGTGAAAGGAGGAAAGGTGGTGAAAGCTACAAGGCTACAAACTCAAAGATAGGGTATAAAATCAGATTGCCTGTCAATAGTTCTTGGGTTTCAAACTGCCATGCCCAGGAGAGTACAAATGGGATATTTAAGTAATGATGTCAGAGACTTTATCCCAGTACCGGTCAAGTGACAAGGAATGGGACACACCACAGGACTGTGTAAAGGAAATTTAAGATGTGCAAGTTGTAGAGTTGAACATGACTATAGAAAATGTGGTCAAGATGACAAAAAAAGGTGCTGCAACTGTGGTGGTGCTCACAGGGCTGCTTTTGGAGGATGCCCTGCCCAAAGACAAGCTAGAGAGGTGAAGAAGTATGATGTAATAAACCAGGTATCTTATGTTGATGTAGTTAAAAAAGGAAAGGAAAGTGAGATAGCCAGTTTCGGGGCTACACATGTGGTTAATAGTGTGAAAGAGCCAGAGAACAAACCAATAATAGAGGTTCCGCCTCCTACAGCAAGTCAGAGACAAACCCATGTATAAAGAAGATTAATGAGAGTACTCTGATTGTGGATAAAATCAACTCTTTCACTTTCATCTGCAAGACTGTGACTGTGGAAATACAACAAAAGAGAAACAGTTATAGAATAAAGATAGTGGTAGAGGGAGCTATAGAGATACTGGGGATTAAAGAAGTTATGGCTGAACTGATTCATGAGATTTTGAGGCCTTCTAATTAGTTCTGTCTCCAGGGGATTAGCTTCATATAAAGCTATGAAATTATTTCAATCAGGAGAGACTTCAATTCAGCGTTTTAACAATATTCTTTGACATGCGCACAGAAAGTGATGTGAATGTTTGTCTGAAGTATTTTGGCGTTTTAGACCCCTATGTGATGTCATCGGGATTAGATGGGGGTGAAGCAGAACGTAGTACAGGAATTCCCCCCGGGGTCTAGACACTGGTGGTGGTTCAATCAATCAATCAATTCAATTTTATTTGTATAGCCCATTTTCACGAGAAATGTCATGGTCTCTACTTCTCCTCCAACCCTTCTCTCTGTTCCCTCCCCCCTTGTCTCTCTGTTTGTGCGTGTGTGTGGACGCGGCTTCCTGCTCCTGAGCTCTGGCAGCTGGCACATCTGATGCTCATCACCTAATCACCTCCTGCAGTACTTCAACCTCGGCTTTCCTCCCAGTCTTCGCCAGATCGTTACCGTCATACCTAACGTCTTGTTTCCCTGTGTTCAGTACCATCCCAGCCTGCCAGCCTGCCAGCTCCTGATCAACACCAACTGCTACCTGCCCACCGTCAGCTGCCTTCACTATTCCCCTCTCCCGTCTGCTGAGCCACGGGACCCCTCACAGCCACTCCACCGCTGTTCTGCCTGCCCCCCCCCCACGTGAATCCAACTATTATTCTCAGTTTCAATTAACTATTAAACTACATATTTGAGTCTGTCCTGCATTCTTGGTCTGAAACTTCAGTGATCATAACAACAAAATGCAGATGTAACAAAGAAACAGGATAGCAATGGATCATCGCTTCACTCTCACCTTACATTACATGAGTATAAGAAGGCCTTAGAGGGAATTGGATATACAGCTCCAGGATAAGATCAATTATGTTATGCAGTGTTTAGGCAACGACCAGATGTGGTCCTGGAAATTATATTGAACCTGTTGTTACCTTCCTAAGGGCCAGTATCTCGGCTCAGACCCATAGTTGGGAGCTCACTGGTAGTTTGGCTTGCTGTCTGGCCGGTAACCAGTGACAATATTGCACAGGTTGAAAAAAAAGGTAAAATCAGTTTCTGGTTACGAATAGGGAGCAGATTAACAGTCACTTCTGGATATTTATAGGGCTAGAATTCAGTCCAGAGCTCTAAGGTTCAGTATTTGGGCAATTAAAAGGATGCTTAACTGCCCGAAGCAGATGAATTATCTTTATTTAAAAGGCTCAAAGTTGTCATTGGCACATTGGGTTAAGTTAAAGGGGTATGGAGAGGAACAGCCTGCAGAAAAGGTACTGGGTGACCGTTGGGAGTATTTGCAAAGGAGAGGCTAAATGTTTGGTTGGAATATTAACACTGTAGCAGAAGAAGTTGGTTTAAATAGATGAGATTATGGACCAAACACAGTGTGGGGTAATGTTCCCCCATGGATATTTCCAGTGCCCAATGTGGACTTGTTCAGTCTCTACTGCAATTCTTAAAGAGATAGTTCACTGAAAAATGCCGATGGAGGGGTGGGTGAACTTTTTGAGTCCACAAACCCTTTTTTTCAGGGTTAACCGCTTTGCAGCCCAATCCATTACAATTGAATTAACTGGTGATCAAACGTAAAAAAACAACAGAAAAAAAATGAAATCTTCTTCTACCAAGTGTCCGGAAGCCCCGACATTCAAATTCGACTCGAAACGGCATCATTTACACCATGGCAGGAATGTGCATGACCATACTTCGTGGCCCAAGTTACTCAGTCCGATATTATAATTCTTATGTAGATGAAACACACAGATACCAGCATCCTGACCAATCTCTCATTTTGCCTTTTCAATACTAAATTTTGATGATGATGCCGAGGTCATTCTGTTCGCTTCCCCTGCAAGTAGTATTTTGGGTGATCTGTTTAGCAAATTGGGAGGAATCTGGAGTGATATTCAATATGAAACCATGCTTTGAAGGCAAGTCAAAAAAGTGTTGTTCAGTCCTGTTTTCTTTAATTCGATTTATTAGTCTCTGACCAACAAACATTTGTCATGCTTTTACCTATTCTTGTCTTGATTACTGCAATGCACTTTACCTCAGTATCAGTCGGTCCAAAATGCTACCGCTTGAATATTACCGGTAAGAGCATTAGCATATCACCCCTGTGCATTCCTCTACAATGAATTCAAATTGATTGATTTGATTCTATTATTCACTTTTAATGCCTAAATGGCCTAGTTCTGAAATACATTTCAAATTTATTGAGCTGGTATGTGACCTCTCAACCGCTGAGATCTGGAGATGGAGCCTTGCTTGTTACTCCAAGGTTGCAGTTTGTGACAAAGGGAGATCAAACTTATTTTGTTAGAGCCCCCATACTTTGAAATCTATCTACCGAACTCTCTTTCTGAAAGCTTTGATCTACATGTATTTTTATTGTTTTTACTTCTTTTATTTTATTCATTTTGGTTGCTTTATTGCTTATGTAATTTTACTAAACTGCCTTGTCTTTTTTTTTGGGGGGGGGGGGGGTTATGTCCTCTTGCTTAGCACTTTGTAAAATTGTTAAGACAAGTGCTATAAAAAGTATTATTATATTACAGAGTAAGTTTACCTTTGGCTTTTAAAGAACCATCAAACACGGCAATCAGCAGGATCTCCCACTCTTACCCCCACCCGTGGGTGCACTTCAGGGATCCAGGTTGCTTCTTTGTCTTGATTCGGCTCTGGCCTTTTCACAGGGCAACCCCCTATTGTGAAGTTACTTAGACATTCTGGATACGTCCATTCCTAACAACCCCTTCCCCCCCAGAACACACACACACACACACACTTACACACACAACTTACACAACTTAAGTGAGTTAATCACAGCATTTCACTGCAATGGACTTCTACACACAGACAAATATTGCTGGAGCATGATGAAATGGTGGAAGCTGCTACAGGGCCTCAGAGCAAGAATTCAACAATGGACTCTTCTTCTGTGGGTCTTTGAAAGGCCTCTCCAGCAGAATGTGACTTCTAACGAAGCAGATTGAGTTATTGAGGCTATAAATATTCAGATTGTCTCTGGACTAATGTTTATTGGGTGGTAAAAGGAGGGTTTGTTCATCTCTCTTTCTCCCTCTCTCTCTTGCTGCCTCAATTGGTAATGTGCATGGAAGATTGTATGGAAACAGTGATATAATCAAGCTTTGTGTAAATTTGTTGGAGTTGTCAACTGGTAACCTACAGAGGCCTTGTTGATCCCATATGCTAAGCAGTCACTGCTGTAACATTTACTTCAAAATTCATCTCCAACACAATGCTGTTTTTGCACTTCTTCAATTTGTCAACATACAATTACGGAGTACTGTGACATTTGTGTAATTAATTCCATCACTTCTAGTGAGGCCTAGGTACATAATTGATGTCCCTTTACATTTTTTTTCTAGTCTTTGGGGTCTTTTGAATCTTGAATGTTATCAAATTCTCTATCCCAATCTTTACATTTTTCACAACTATTTGCTTCTGTTATCCACTGACTCATACTCCATGACCTTGACCTGGTCTGCTGTTTATTTATGTAGCAAATTAAAAAACAACAAATGCTCAGAAAAGAAAGTGTTGCACATAGATGCACTGTATGGAGGTGTGTTTGAATGGGTGAATGGAAAAAACTACTGGAAAGTCATCAAGACTAGAAAATATAATAAAAACAGACATTTAGCATTTTAACATAATTTGCAGAGCAATCAGAATATGATATAATGTGATTGATGAGCCACAAGCCTTCATAATTGAAGAGAATACACATTTTTTACATACATGAAACCTTTTCACCACTATGAGGCCAACATTTTCAATTATTTACAGAGTAACAGGGTCCACATAGGTAACATAGTCTGGTACTTAAATTTGTAATGTGGAATTATGTTTACAACCCTCAAAGTGTGTCCAGGTTTATTTGCATAAATGTGACTGCTACACTGTCTGAGAAGTATGTTTATGTACTGATTTTTGCAAATGTTAACAATAGATGGTTAGTAAGTTCACCAGTAAGTTCAGACTACATGTGTCCAATGTACATCATCCAGGGTGACCTGGTGTCCACTTGTGATTTTACATCGACTTTACTAGTGCAGTACCAGTTCTAAATCTGCCTGTTTGGAATGGGCTGTTTTCTTGGAACGTGGTACTGCTGTTCGCAGCTTTCTTTCTGGAAGTATATTAGAACTTTAAAATAGAAACAACAATAACACATTTCAAAATACTTGTACTAACACTGGGTTTGGGTCGTTGCTGCTGCTGGAAGCAATGTGACCATCCTCCCCACATCTGAAACAATACCACAGCTTAGGTCTAGGCAACTAGGCCGTGATTTGTTTGACTTCTTTCATTTCTGGTTCACACTTTGTCTTTTTAGTCTTGTCTTTTTGCTTTTTGCCTTTTTTTACAGGTCTCTCAGTGCTGCAAGCTTTGAGTTGCACAATCCGAACTTGAAGATCTGCAATCTGTTTTCTGAGATCATTTGTGGCAGCAGAGGGAGCACCCTTATCTAAACCAGGGACAAAGTTATTCATATACCTGGACATACATGTGGTCTGCAAGTGTGAAAGAGCTCTTGTTATAGCAATCCCTAGATGTTCTTTAATTCTTGTTGCTTTACTTTTCTGCTTATCCTCGTCAGTACGTAACAGAAGAAGCAGTTAAGCAAAAGATGGAGGCTTAGTTTTGTGGTGCTCAAGTTGGTGGCTTGTTATCAACTGGCAATTCGAGCAGCCGCAACAGAACTGTCTAAGAAGTTTTCTATCAGCATCACTGGTCACTGGCACTGGTTCTGCAGGAGGTTCAAGATCCTTATCTTGGGCCACAGATTCTCATATCCTAGCCAACTCCTCCCTTAAAATGTCTTCAAATGATTTGCTTTCTGATCTTTCAGCTCAGTAAGGTAAGCTGTTGTTGCAGAAGCACTATCCTCACTATTATTTACACTTGCAAGGCTCTGAATGTGGTGTATAACCGGCTTGCGGCTCCCTCACTGCGAGGGACACCTAGCTACTCAACAACATCACTTTTAACAGGGTAAAAAGAACTTGGAAACCTCAGAGAGAGCCACATGTGATGGATCCCTCTCCCAGGACGGACAGAAGTGCAATTGATGCCAAGTGTAAAGGAGAACATCAGAAAGATAAGGGTATTTGCAGCATTGATTAGAATAAACACTTTGGAGCATAATGGAAGGTAAATGAATTGATGGATTATTGTCAGTAATGGTCGAGTATCTGAGGAGAAATATTGTTGTGGTAGTGGGGCGTGATCAGCGTTGGCTGCAGGAGGGAGGGAGTGGGGATGGGGTTCTGGGAGCTGTGCCAGGGAGAGAGTCTGATTGTGCACAGGTGTTCCAGGTCAACTAATGACTCTCTCCTCTTTATCAGCAGTAGCGCGCTGGGACGGGCGGCCCAGAGCAGGAAGACAACGGCTGGAGATAGAGCCAGTGTGTATATATATTTATGTGTGTAGATACGAATAATAAAAGCAACCATTACAAAAATCATACGGTCCTGGTATTCCCGATGAGATACCACGGCCACAGAGCGGTCTGTTACAATTGTATATCAAGCAGTCTTGTTGTAATCATAGTCCATGGTCAGCAGCCACCACGATCATGATCCACCATCAAGATCGGATGCCACCATAGTCCACAATCATTATCCACTGCCGCCATCAGGATCCACCATCAGCTGCCACCTCGATCGTGGTCCACCACCACTATCAGATGCCAAAACGATACAGGATCCGCCATTATTATCACGATCAGCCAGCAAGATACAGTATCCACCATTATTATCACGATCAGCCAGCACAATACAGAAACCGCCATACAGGATCCGCCATTACGATCACGATCTCTGATTAGCGATCCACCATCATAATCCACGATGTGGCCACAGCCACGGCCCTGGATTTGCGGACGATGAGGCAAAGGGACTCTGGGGAATGTGGTCTCTTTTCCTGGTTCTTGTCAGGACACGTGCTGCAGCATTTTGGACAAGCTGCAGAGTCTTTAACGACTTACTGCTGGAGCCTGATAATAAGGAATTACAATAATCAAGTCTGGATGTAACAAAGGCGTGGACTAGTTTTTCTGCATCTTTTTGAGAAAGGACATGAAAGTTAAGCAAGTGGAAGAAGGCGGTCCTAGAAATTTGTTTTAAGTGAGAATTAAAGGACAAATCAGGATCGAAGGTCACTCCCAAGTTCCTGACTGTTTCATTGGAAGCAAGGGCAATGTCGTCTACTGCAGCTACATAATGTATCTCTAAGGTGTTTAGGACAAAGTATTGGAACCTCTGATTTATCTGAATAATGCTTGGAGTTTAGTTCATTGATTACACTGTTCTGGTTTTATTGACAAGTATAACTGGGTGTCATCCGCATAGCAGTGGGAAGTTACAGAGTTTGTCCTGATAATGTTTCCAAGTGGAAGCATATATAATGAGAATATAATTGGGCCGAGCACAGAACCCTGTGGAACACCGTGATTAACTTTGGTGCGCATAGATGACTCATCATTAATTTGCACAAATTGAAATCGATCTGAAAAATAGGATTTAAACCAGTTTAGGGCGGTTCCTTTAATGGCAATTAACTGTTGACTGTCTAGTCCTGTACTAGAATTTGATGGTCAATCGTGTTGAATGCTGCACTAAGATCTAACAGGACAAGGACAGGCACAAACCCTTGATCTGAGGGTATTAGTGCCAACTGAGGGCAGGAGATGGTTGATTTTATATCTAATAGTTAGAATTTTATCATTAAAGAAGTTCATAAAGATATTGCTATTTAGGGATCGAGGAATACTGGGTTCGGTGGAGGTGTGACTCTCTGTCAGCCTGGCTACAGTGCTGAAGAGAAACCTGGGGTTGTTTTTATTTTCTTCTATTAGTGTGGAGTAGTAGGCAGCTTTTGCTTTGTGGAGGGCCTTCTTATATGCTTTAACACTATTTTTCCAGGCTAAGTTATTTTCAACATGGTTGTAGGAGCGCCACTTCCTTTCTAGTTCTCTTGACACTTGTTTTTATCCATGTGTGTTGGAATTATACCAGGGAGCTAATTTACTATGTTTTACACGTTTCTTTTTTAGAGGCGCTATTGAGTCTAATGTTAATCGTAATGACTTTACAGAGCTATCGACAAGATTGGACGGATAATACAGGATTAAATGTAATTGTGATTATTTCCTTAAATTTAGCTACAGCACTATCAGGTAGACATCTAGAAAATTAGTTTTTTTATTAGTGGCATATATTCTGATAATGAAAAATCGAAGGTTATTAAATTATGGTCTGATAGAATCGGATTACGTGGAAGTACTATTAGATGTCCAATTTTGAGACCGTATGATAGTACAAGGTCAAGTGTGTGGTTACAACAATGAGAAGGTTGGTGTACACACTGACTGAAACCAATTGAGTCTAGTACTGAAATAAGTGCTACGCTAAGGCTATCATTATTATTGTCAACATGAATATTAAAGTCACCGACAATAATAATTTTATCGGTCTTTAGGACTAGATTTGATAAAAATTCAGAATAAGCCCCTGGAGCACGGTAAACTACAGCAAATATGATTGGCTGTTGGTATTTCTTGGATTGGTGTGGAAGACTAAGAACAAGACTTTCAAATGAGATGTAGCATAGTTCAGGTTTAGGATTAATTGATAGACTGGAGTTAAAAATAGCAGCAACTCCACTTCTTCGGCCAAAGTCTCGGCGAACGTGTGTTTTTACATGACTGGGGGGAGTAGATTCATTTAGGCTGACATATTCATCGGGATGCAGCCAGGTCTCAGTGAGGGACAATAAATATTTTTTTTGATCTGAGACTAGTTCATTTACTAAAATAGCCTTTGATGATAGTGATCTTATGTTTAAAAGTCCACATTTAAAAGTCTTTGTTGTTGAGTTGTTGCAGAGGTTGTGTTAATTTGTATTAGATTTTTGTGTAGAATTCTACCTCTGTTATTGTTTGATTTACATAATTTAATAGGACGGTGGACAGACACAATCTCTATGGGGTTGTGGTTGTGTGACTGATCCAGAGGGAGCGCAGAGAAGTGTGTAGCACTGCAGCTCTGCTTCCTGGTCCCAACTCTGGGTTGTCATTTTATAGACTGGGTAATATTCCTAGATAACAGAGCTGCTCCATCCCAAGTGGGATGAACGCCGTCTCTCCTAACAAGACCAGGTTTCCTCCAAAAAGTTTGCCAATTATTTACAAAGCCCACACTATTTACAGGACACCACCTCGACAGCCAGAGGTTAAAAGACAACATGCGGCTAAACATGTCATCACCTGTTGTGTTAGGAAGAGGTCCAGAGAAAACTACAGTGTCCGACATCATTTTTGCAAAAGCACACACCGACTCCACATTAACTTTAGTGACCTCCGACATACGAAGCCGGGAGTCGTTGCTGCCGACGTGAATCACGATCTTACTGTATTTACTTTTAGCTTTAGCCAGCAGCTTCAGTTTGATTCGATGTCGCCGGCTCTGGCCCCTGGCATGCAATTGACTATGGTCCCTGGTGTCGCTAACCTCATGTTTCTCAGGACCGAGTTGCCAATGATCAGAGTTTGATTCTCAACGGGTGCATCGTTGAGTGGAGAGAATCTGTTTGAAACATGAACTGGTGGGTCTTTAATCGTGGGCTTTAAGATAGCACTATGCCCCCTCTGGACAGTCACCCAGCCGCCCTGGGCTCCCAGCTGCTCGGGACAAGTCGAGGGACTGCTAGCGGAGGCTAAGCTAGGTAGCTCCACGGCGGCAAGCGGGGGGTTGCTAACTACAGCTAAAGTAGGTTCTAAGCTGCGGAGCCGAGCTTCTAAGTCGCTAAGCCTCGCCTCCATCGCTACCAATACAGTGCATTTGTTACATGTACCACTACTGTTAAAGGAGGCAGAGGAGTAAGTGAACATCAGACACTCGGAGCAGGAGAGAGCAGTGGAGCAAGAGGGAGGGAGAGAAGCCATCGCTAATATATTAGCCTCTTAGCCTACGAGGCTGAGCTCAAACAGAAAAATCCGGTGACACGCAGATGGAAAGACACAGAGACCTTTGTATGTAAAGTGCCTTGAGATAATGTATATAATGAATTCGCACCATACAAATTAAATTGAAAAAAGAAATTGAAAAGAGAATTGAAACACCCCAATAAAAAAAGGTAAAACGTCAACACAACTGAAACCATTCTTTCAATAGTTTGTCAATGTTCACCAGAGTTCAGAATGTAGCCACCCACCGACCCCCTGCAACTGCAATTTCTACAACCTTAATCCGGTTGGAGCTGTTTATTATGACTTAGATGCTGATTTGGATGTAACTCTCCCTTCAATATGTCATTTTGTTCCTGTCTGAGCTATAAAATTGGTTGTAGCAGTGTTGCTCTGCTTGTAACTCTTCACCCCAGACTAAATAAGTTGTCAGCAGCTTCTTCACAGTAACCAGAGCAATCCGTCAGGAATGTTAATATCTCAATGTATATCCTCCCTCACGGCGTCTCCTCAGCCACATGTGACACATCCTGCGGTCATGCAGAGAAACCAACAGGATGGAAAAAGAGGAGAAAATGTGTAAAAAAGGAAGTAAGAGTATCTGAAAACGAGGTGTAATTGCCAGTGGCAAAGTTACATGCCTGTTTAGTGGTGGGAGGGTTTAAATGTGTGTAAATATCTGTGTACCCATAAAGTATTGACCTTGTGAGTGTGTCTGTATGTAGAATATGCATGTGTGTGGGCAGAGAGGTAGTTAATTTGTTTTATATCAAACTAGCGGATATGCACAATGACCCTGTAACATGTATGCAATGTAAACCTCTTCCAGGAAAGGTTATATATACTCTGCACTCTGGGGATCAGTGCACTGCACAGTGCTTCAATGATTCAATGCTAAGCTGCTCAACATGCTTTATCACCAGCTGTGATTGAACACTAAATGGGGTCATTTTCTTTTTCTGTTTTGATTAGATAGTTATTCATGTTTAAGTATATATCATAGAGTTAACTTACATACTTCAAACATAATATTTTCCTTTTGAGAAAAGATTATTTTCTTGGATTTCTATTTCTTTAAAAAAGAGGATTTGTTTTCTCTCTGACTGCGTCAGAGTAATGAGTAGCTCCCACAGAAAGCTACTGTGTTGAATAAGTGACTGTAAACACTCAGGGAATGTTAATTAAGCCTCTCACACAACCTAACAGATTCAGTGGGTAATTTTGTGCTCTGGGGACAAGAACACCTCATACACCTCAAAGCTGCAGCTTCAGTTTAAATTTGTTGAAAGCAGAGCTGGCCTTTCTGCCTCCATATGTGAGGACTGCACAGTGGCCTGTCTAGTATTCACTTGCTGAATAATGACGGGAGCATGTTATAATATTTCATTTAAAATAAAGCAAAGACAGCAGCAATGTCAACATTTGTAAGAAAAACAAGCAAGAAAACTTCACTGCACTTAACACCTGGGGCCTGGACTATGAAGCAGGATTTGTCGTTGTCAAGGTAACTTCAGGTTTAACACTGAGTTCAGAGAAGTAGAAAAAAAGTTAATGTGTGATTCCAATCATCTGTAAAGACATCTGCTTCTTCTTTATTAATTCTAACTTTTTCTTTTATCCCTGTCTGGATCCTGTAGATCCATCACTCTGTCCTTGGTAGGTTTTGATCGCACTGGAGCAGGTTAGCAGTTCCGCATAAGTTACCGTGGCGATTTACCTTGGTAAGAAGTGAACCAGCTAAGGTACACAACTGAAGACATGTCCCTAACATCCGCTGGTGGTCGCTAACATCCACTAACATCAACTTGTGGTAGGCATTAATTAGTGCGGTAGATGAAACGAGGGATATTCTCCATCTTGTCCCATGTTCTAAAAGGGGAGAGCGTTTAGTTTAAAAAGGCAGCGAGGTAATGATGTCTGATCTACTGAGCGGGCCACATAGCTTTCATAGTACTGCCATATAAGCCAGTAGCCAGTCAGATTTACCTGTAACCTCAGCGTACCCCAAGGCCGTAGTCATGAAGTGAACATTGGGGGGGGACCAAAATCTCACAACTCATTAATAACACATGAGATTAATTTTTATGTATTTTGTTATTTAAAACAATGTGTAACCAGGAGTGACACTAGAAGTATAGTTTTACGTGTGGGTGCCGAAATGTGAAATGTGATGAAGTCATTATATGTAAATCAGTTGTATTGTATTCATCACATTTTGGTGAGAGTTAATGAAAATATATTTTTTTTTTATTAAAAAACATTTGTATATATTATGACAACATACACTGCTCAAAAAAATGAAGGGAACACCTAAATCACCGTTTTTAGCCCACCTCTCTAAATCTGATCTTGATAAAGTAAAAAATCTTTACTGATGTACCTTGTATAATTTGTTGAGAACAAAATTACGTATCAACGGTCAATTGAAACCAAAATCATCAACCAATTGAGAGCTGGATTCAAAACCACACCGAAAATCAATGTAAAAATTATTTAATTATAGACTGACCAAACTTGCCTGAATTTTTCCCATGGCAACTAACAATGTGATTCAGTAGTGTGTATTGCCTCCACGTGGCGTGCCTGTATGCACTCCCAACAAAGTCTGGGCATGTTCTGGATGAGTCGGTGGGTGGTGTCATTGGGGAAACTCCTCCCAGACCTGGATCACGGCATCAGCATTAGGTCTAACAATCACTCTGAGGATTTCATCCCGGCACCTAACAGCAGTCAGTTTACTGTTGGCTATGACATGGAGGTCTGTTCGATCCTCCAAGGATATGGCTTCCCAGACCATTACTGACCCCCCCGAAAAAACGGTCATGCTGGATGATGTTACAGGCAGCATAATGTTCATCACAGTGTCTCCATGCCTGTCACATGTGCTCAGTGTAAACCTGCTGAACCTGAAGGGAACGGTCGGCTAATGGCGCACCCGTGCTTCCTAAATGGACAGATTAATATCCCTGAAGTTTAACTGACTTGGTGTGACGATTAAGTGTTCCCTTAATTTTTTTGAGCAGTGTAGATTACAAAGTAGACAGTATGTCACTACATCAACAACAACAGAGATTGACAAAGCGAAAACACAACCAGTCAGAAGATCAGACATGGACATAAATTAATCCAGACAATAAGCCACTTCTCTGTTTTTACACCAGCCTGGTAAATGGAGTCTATATCTAAGAAAGTGGTCCTGTGGGACAGCTTCCTGGGAAAGTTGATTCAGAGTTTTACACAGGTACCTGAAAATTAATGTATAACAGTTTGTCTCATCAAAGACCTTAGTGTCTGGGTGCATTAGGAAAATATTTTCTTCTACTGTCCATCCTGCCCGTAATCTGGACCTATTTTTTTTAATTAAGTGAGAAGATATACATAACAAAGTATACTTTTTAAAATGATTACCATCTCTGTTTGTCCCTGTCTTTCTCTTCCTCTCCTCCTTTGTCCCTGTATTTCTCAAGCCCTTCTTCTTCGTCCCTGTTTTTTCTTTCTCTCTCTTTAATGTTTTTATTTCATGTCTTTCTTTCCTTCTGACGCTAACGTTTTTTTAAAATCATCATCATATAGGCCATCATGTGAAATACCAGGAGCGTGAGAAAGTGTGTGTGTGTGTGTGTGTGTGTGTGTGCGTGCGCGCGTGCGTGTGTGTGTGCAAGAGGGAGGGAGAGAAGCCATCGCTAATATATAAGCCTGTCAGCCTATGAGGGTGAGCTCAAACAGAAAAATCCAGTGACACGCAGATGGAAAGATACAGAGTCACTAAAGCACCAAAGAGTAGGGGTTGGTATGAGTGGATGTTTAACTATAGACCGGTGATTTAGCCGTAGTAAGATGGAGAAATATCGGTGTTAGCAGAGGAGCTAGTTCAGAGAGAGTGGCCACCACCAGCAGCAGGAAAACAGGAAGTGATGCAATTCGCTTAACGTAGTACGTCAGAGCGTCAGTGTCGGCCTCAGTACACTGATAGCTGGCAGAGTAGGAAAACAAGCCATTTACAAAATATAATCCAGATCTGGCCAGATGCTTATGGACTTAAAGGATATTAATAAACAAGTTAGTGAGTTATACTCAGAAATGTACACTTCCAAATCAAAAGCCAACAAAAGGACTTCAGTTTTTTGACTTACTTCACTTTCCACAGGTATATGCAGCTTTCAAAGAGAATTTGGACCCAGACGAGGCAGTCACTGCACATTACACTGCACAAAAAGCTGAATTTTCACCACTGCAACTGCTGCAAACTCGCCTAATTCCTGGCAGTTAGGGCCAGTTTACAGGATGCGAATTCCGCGTTCGCCCGTGACACAAACGGGCAGAAACATACCACTGGTAGCGCAGTGGGGGGGCTGGTGAGGGGGGGAGTGCCGCCGGGGAGTCGCGGAGAGAAGGTGTGATCTAATTAGCATATGAATCGCAGCAAAATCGCTTGTGAGAACTTATCTCACTTCACCAAGAAGTCTTGTTGTAATCATAGTCCATGGTCAGCAGCCACCACCATCATGATCCACCATCAAGATCAGATGCCACCATAGACCACAATCATGACCCACAGCCGCCATTAGGATCCACCATCAGCTGCCACCTCAATCGTGGTCCACCACCACTATCAGATGCCAACACGATACAGGATCCGCCATTATTATCACGATCAGCCAGCACGATACAGAATCGGCCATACAGGATCCACCATTACGATCACGATCTCTGATACGCGATCCACCATCATAATCCACGATGTGAGAAAACAGGAAGTGATGCAATTCGCTTACTGTAGTATGTCAGAGCGTCAGTGTCGGCCTCAGTACACTGATAGCTGGCAGAGTGGGAAAACAAGCCATTTACAAAATATAATCCAGATCTGGCCAGATGCTTATGGACTTAAAGGATATTAAGAAACAAGTTAGTGAGTTATACTCAGAAATGTACACTTCCAAATCAAAAGCCACACAAAAGGACTTGCTTCACTTTCAACAGGTATATGCATCTTTCAAGGAGAATTTGGACCCAGACGAGCAACAGGAAACCATTAGAACTTTTCCCATCTGAAAGACAGCTGGGCCAGATTGTCACATCTCGCCTGGCTGCTCAAGTTATGTTTACGTTATGTATTATCATTTCTGCTTGGTTGTCTCACCTGTGTGTATTTCTTTGGGCTTCCCTCAAGTAGTTGCCAGAACGTAGCCTAATCTGTATCTACTTCCAGCGATTATTTCCTAGTGTTAGCCTTTTGTGTACCAAACAATTTTCAGATACTTGTTCAGCCTTAGTTTACCCCTTTTGGATACCTTTGCCTGCTTTTGGACTGCTCTTTGTGTACAGACCCTATTTTCTGAGTAAAGGACTTGGCCTCAGAACATACCTTGTCTGACTCTTGCTAGTGAGTCCTATTCTGCAGAGCCACTGTTAACATAGATAGGTTTGGACCAGAGTTCTATGAAGACTTTCATGATGTCCTTGCACTACTGCTCAGAATTATTCAACATAACTGTAAATGCAAAGGAATCCCATCCTCAGCAAATATCTGTGTTTTACTTAAAAAAGACAAAGATTAAACTGATCCTGGCTGTAAAGTAAACTACCTAAAGTAGTAGTAAAGTTGTGGCTAATTGGTTGGGCAAGCATTTAGTAAAAATCCTCTACCAGGAACAAACTGGATGGGTGTAAATCACCTATTTAATGTGTTGTTTTTCATGATAATGCATTATAAAGATATCTTCTGAAGTCTGTGTAAATTTTGTCAAAACAGATGCACTATTGAAATCTGATGCCTTTATTTTGAAATGGTATTGACGGTAGGAGAAATAAAGAGTGCCGGTAACCAAAAAGACTTTGATAAAATGGAAGGGGTGCCTTGCAAATGAATGAGAAATAATACTTTTTTTTGGTTTAGCACCTGGCTGATAAGCACACAAGATTAGTAGATATTTGCTTTCTTATTGTGGTTAATAAAGAGTGAATTTAAAATTAGCATGCCTTGGCTTTGTTACAGGTGGGTAAAAATGGTCGCTCATTACCACATGTGCATGTTTAACTTTACAATATGTGGGGCAAAGTATGCTCACATTGAGACTGTGTATCATTCGTTTGTGTGCAGCCCTCTATTAAGAGTTCCTTCTTTTTAAAGATAAATAACTATATCGAAGTAATAGGGATTTTATGTTTGTATTAATATTAATCCATGTTAATAATAATAATAATAATAATACATTTTATTTATAGGCACTATAAAAGAGATAAAAACACAAGAACAAAAAACAATGTATCAAAAACATCAATAAAATACATAAAATGAGCAGTGAATAAAACATGTAGTTAGAAGACAATTAAAGTCAAGCTTTATAAAGGACAATCTAAAAGTGTTGAATATTATCACACCTTTAAAAGGGCTATACAGGTCCTTTATAAGGATATTATAGGAAGTAATATTTGTTTTGTTTTCCTCCTAGCTCTTACAGTGTGTTCCCACTGTTCACAGCATGTTTGGAGATGTCAATAAAGCATTGTGAACCATCAGTAAAGAGAGTCAGACCATCATTCAGCTGGGGAGGCTACAATGGGTAACACCCCCCCCCCCCCATGCTGCTATCTTTGCCTTTGTGTAAAAGTCACCACATGCCAGTGCGCTAGAGATCATCCAGTGAGCCATATCCTTTCATTAATGTCTCCTTACTGTGTGTTGCTCTGCAGAAGGGTCGCTAGAACATCTTTTCCTCGTTTTCTCCTACATTATACCACGTGTGGACTGCAATTTTTAAGTCACTCTTAAAAGCCTATTCAAGAGACATTCAGCCCAACCTTGAGCTTTTCAGCATATTAGTAAACTATGTAGCTGCTCAAGGTCCCTGGTCTACTACAAAACTTAAACAGAACAAAAAAAACAATAATGTAGGAATTACTTTTTCACATATTTCATTCAAATCAAAAGTTTTCATTTCAAAACATACTTCAAACTTCAAAACATGTACACTGGTAGAAAATCACCCCTCAGGCTCTGGATTCCAAAAGTCTTTGAACTGCTTAGAATCACTACTTTTGTAACAGAAGTTTAATTTCCTGGGCCTTAAAGCATAATAGCCACCAGAGAATTTCAATAAAAACAACAAATCCCTTGTAGATTTCACTTGATGCGTTTAACCCCTGAGCATGCACACAACCAGAGAGAGAGAGAGAGAGAGAGAGAGAGAGAGAGAGAGAGAGAGAGAGAGAGAGAGAGAGAGAGATCCTCGTATTTGCAGTATGGGGGTGTAAGGTTTGCCCAAGCTGTTTTGGCACAAACACTGAGACAAACCCAGCTCAGCAGTCCATGTGTATTTATTTGTTTCAGTTGAAACTTATTTCCTTGTGCAGCAATATTTACAGTGCAGGCCTGATTTTGAAAGAAAATAAAGGAAAAAATACAAAGAAATACAAAAATAATACTGGTAACAAAAACTACAAAAACAAATAAAAGTTAAACTTGAGTGAAACACAAAAAACTCAGCTCTGCATTAGGCAATGCCCCTTCAACTATTGGGCCCTTGCAGTTTCCACTGGCTTGACTACCAAGAAACCTTAATTGTTGATTAATCATCAATTTTCAAAAGGAAGATTACACTATAAAAAATATAAACACCCTCTACTGGATAACAAACAGCAAACACACTTGTGGGTCCATATTTGTCCTCAAAAACCATTAAAACATAATTTTGCCAATGACACGCTCAACAACCCTCCAACTCCACCATACTTGGTGCCTTCCCCCGTGAACCCCTCTTCATAATCGGATGGTATCCTCTATCACTGTTTTGGCAGTCCCATGTCTAACACCCAAGCACCCGGACAGCAGCGAGGAAATAGGTGACAAACAATTCAGTCTTTGTAAAACATTTCTTACAACAAATAAAATGTGTTCATATGACTGATTCCTAAACAGTTTAAACATTTATTTTTAGGTTGTGTTAGCTCAAGCTGTGAGTTGGTCTCTGTTCAATTCTCTGTGCAAAATAAAAGCTAGGCCTGTGGTGCTGGGTTAACTCTAAGTTCATTTAATACATGTTAATATACGGTAAGTGTGTGTAATTCATTTTGACCTCATTGTTTTTTCACATCTGTTTGTTCAGGTTTTGGCACAGCTTCAAGTGATGCACAATAATTTATCTGCTTACTACATACAGAGTCAAGGAGCTTTAGAGCACCTCCAGCAAACTTTAAAATCGCAGGAGCGTGTGTCCTGTACTGAGTTAAACCAGGATTGGGAGGAGGGATTGCCATGCTCACTCCTATCAGCAAGGGAAGGACGTGCAACAGAGCGCCATAAAAAACATTATCTTACATGATTGATAACATTACAAGTTACAGACTTTGGCTGTGTGCAGCAGGAAGAAGGCTAAAGCTAAAGTAACTACTGTTTAGGAGCAAATGAAGCACTGGCATGGTCATTAGGATGATTATGTCAAATTAGGTTCTGCAGATTAAGCCCTCACCATAATAACAGTTGTTGAAAGTCTCTTCCAGCCAAATTGAATGCTCCATTTAGTGTACTTTAATCAAAATATCTACTATTGGCCACTTTTCATTTTAAGATGAAATTACCACAGGTATCCGTCCTAGTCAGCTTAGTTGAATGCAGCAAACGAATTTAGGCTCTGTTCTTGTTGCTAACACTAAGTATGGTGCACCTTCCAGACAAAACATTGTTTCACATGCAGTTTTAAATTCTTTGCATAATTTGTACGCATTGCTGTGGACTCAATGTCATATCCGTGGATCTACGATTTTGGTGTCAGATGTCTTTGGTGTCATGTGTGCATGCATATGTCTCCTCTCAGTCCAGCCAATAATGCATTTAAAAGGGAGAGCATGATTAGCCAACTTGCTACACCTGCACCAATCAACTCACCTGGGACTTTTCCCACTGAGCTAGCTCTGCGGGGGAGAGCTAGCTACACCCGATCTACACCCTCCACCTGCTGAGACAGAACCTTACCCAGGGAGAGGTGTGAGTAGAAGTGGCTCACCTTCACAGGGTTTGTTTCACCCTCTCAAATGCCAGCTGGCACTGCCCCATCCACTGGACCTGATCTGAGGTACCCTTGCATGTGAGGTCAGTCGGGGGGCTGGTCGGATCCGCAAAACCTGGGATAACCTCCAGCCAGCCCAAGAACATACTCACCTCTTTTTTGGTTCTGGGCCTTGTGCATGCTGTTATTGCACACTTCTTCAGGTTGTTTGTCACAGAAGATGATGACATTATCCAAGTAGGTGGTATCATATGCAGTGTGAAGATGCAGCAACTGGTGTTGTTAGGGGGCTGGGGCACCAAACAAACTGAATGGAGGAGTCACAATTCATACAACCCAAATGGAGTGAAGAAAGCTGCCTTTTCCTTACACTCTGCAGACAAGGTAATCTGCCAGTAGCCCTTGGTCAAATCCAGTTTTATAGAAAACCGAGCTGTGCCTAACCAATCCAGAAGTTCAACAACCCGGGACATTGGGTAAGCATCAAACCATAAAATGTCATTCACCTTTCAATAATCCACATATAATGAAATAGAATCATCCTTCTTCAGAATTAAAACAGGCACTATAAGACTATTTCAGTTTGGAACACGTTTCCTGGATGAGCCACACAGTATGCTAAGATAAACCTGGGAACTTGTGCGAAACCCCCAAAACAATGGAAACCCAGCAACAAGCTAGAATAGTGAAAAATGATCTATGTCTATGAGGTCATAGTAAAGGGGGTGGCTGTGGGGTTAGAGCGGTCGTGCTCTAACCAGCCACTACTGCCACCACCCTCTGACCAGAGGGTCGGCGGTTCGATCCCATTCTTCCCCATCTGCTTGCTGAAGTGTCCTTGGGCAAGATACTGAACCCCGAATTGCCCTTCGTAGAAAAACGTGCTGCCCATTGATGCACTGTATGAATGTGTGTGTGAATAGGTCAATGGCAAAAACCTGTACAGTAAAGCGCTTTAAGTGATCATCACGACATGGATTGGACCATCCTTCAAGTTTTCTTTAAGCAGGTCCAACATCCCTTGAGTTTTCCTGCCACACGGTAGCTCAAAAGGAGAAAATCATGTGGAAGCCTGGGGAACCACAATGCAAACAACAGGGGATCTAGCCACCTATCCCAATTTACGGTCATCCTCATGCACAAACTTAGGAATCATGGACACGTGACAGAAACAAGGTACCCTGGTCAGTTAGGATCTCTCTCAGGAGTCCAATTCGGGGAATGACCTGAAATAGTGACTTTGCCACGATTTTAGCCAAGATGGCACCACACAATGGCTGGAAAATCATGTCCTGGTGTCCTTTTGGCACTAACAACTGGGTGATTTCATCTCCTGTCGACTCACTGTGAACACAGGCGCACCAGCTGACCAACAATTTGTATCTACTTCCATGCAGGATAACCCTAACTCTAATGATGTATGCTCACAGAGCCTGCAAAACAGATCACTTGGCCAACATCCATGAGTGGACATTCCCTGCAGAAGAGTCTGGGTGGGCCACACCTCCAAAACTCCTGCCCTGGCATCTGATGAAACCCCTATGGATTAGGAAAAGCGTCTGAAGTGGCTAGAACCTAAGGTAGAGAAGAAACAGATAGAGGGTGAACGTTGAGTTGAGGAGAGGGGAAAGTGGTTGTCCATCTTGTGTGTCTGGGTGGGAGCGGGAGCTTCCTGCATGGTGCTGGGGTTGGACGGGTGGCCTCCCACGACTGTCCCTCATTTCCATGGCTCCTGGAATGTACAGCGAAGTGATCCTCCACAAGGGTGATGGCTAACGCCAGGTCTGTGGATGTGGGAGCTCTATTAACTGCTAAAACACCACCTGGTCCAGCATCCGACCCTGGCTAGCAGACCACCCTGCTGCAGCTACATGGATGCGGCGTCCCTCAGTTGTTGGGCGTAGACAAAGGGACAGTTGTTGAGCCCCAGCCTGGTGGTTCGAAACCAGCGACGATGGTCATAACTGTAACCATAATAAGGAATGGTCTCTTTAAGGTCTTCAATCTTCCCCTGGGATGAAGCAGGCACATCACTGAGCTTTCCCTGATAATAATGGCAGCAGGCGCATATAAATCACAGTCCACCTGGAAGGTTTGTACGTGGATCTGCCTCAAAGTCCGCCCTCTACACGCCCACATTCAACCATAAATGGTCAATGCAAAGCAGCTAATGAATATTAAATTATCTTCTCGACCAATGGGTTGCCACGGAGCCATGACAGAGTCATGGCATCATGAGAAGAGGAAGTGAAACTTTCTGACACTGACATTGAGGTGTTTGTTAGTGAGGTTGAGGTGAAGAGCGATTTTATGGGACAGCAGTGATGTCATTAATAAAGAAAATAAACTGATACACTGCTGCTGCTGCGGATAATACAGTGAGTGAGGGTGAAGACAATAGGTAGCCTGAAATTTAAAAAAAATCGAATTCAAAGGTGGAGGCAAAAAAATGATTGCTTCAAATTGTCAGAATGTGAGGGAACTTGTTGTAATGACTGTATTTGAATCATTCAAAACTGCAGGATTATTAAATTCAGAGACAGCTGTAATGTCCTCAATCTATACAATTTAACAGAATTACTTTTATATGTGTTTGTACGGGGATGGTTCGGTTCCGTCAGTCGATCTGTGTGATACTGGACTCAGCACAAAGATCCAAGATCACAGATGTATAGAATCTATATCAGCTGATCATTCCATTTGCGTGCATCCATCACGCAGCATTAGGCAGTGTCACCGCAGTATTTATATATTTAGAGCAATCAGACCAATTACTTAACACATCATGGATCCTAACCTCCACTCTGAGATATTATTTAGAAATAGAAGTTTGAAAGTTAATAGTTTTTCTTTATTTTTTGTCAGTGATCTCCAGTGCGCTCTGTGTGCCTGATGGCAAAGTCACAATCACTGCAGCGATTTTACACACACTCTTCCTTGATGTTACACGCACAATCTTAGAAGATATTATTAAAAACTATGAATGACTCTGCTCTGCAACTCTGCTATTTAATGGTATACAAACGTGTAACCGGCTGGTAACAAGGAAATGCACTTTTTCTTCTTGTGTGTGTCAGGTCAAAAAATTATCCAATCACCATTGTGTCCGTGTCTCACACAGGTGTGAAATAGAGTGAAGTTGCTCTCCTCCCCCCTTTCCGGTTCAGGTATGTGGCGTGCTCCGCAGCGCATTGTGTGGATTGTTGCAAGCTGTTAATATCACTGTATTTCAGGCCCACGTTACGATCCCAGCCGGTCCAGGGTGTGCGAGTCATTGGTGGGAAGCGCCAGGCTCGGAGAGTGCAGAGCTATTCGATGCTACTTGAGGGGTCGTGGGAATTTACGGACAGCCGAGGTAATCCCTTTGTTTGTTTATTAAATTAACTGATTTAAATTAAAGTGTATTAACAACATGTATTATTATTATTATGTTGCTTTTAGTCATAGTTTTTTTCTGTTATCTTGTCTACTGAGCAGAGCAGTGTTGTACACTGAGTATAGCATATAAGTTTTTTTTCATTTAAGGCAAGGCAAGAGTTGGCACTACGTGGGATCTACTAATCCATCATGGCACAGGAACTGGAGGACCCCAGGGATAGGGTGCAACAGCTGCAGGCCGAAAGGGATTGCCTGAAGGAACAGGCACGGGGACAGGCCGGCCCTAGTACCTCTCGGACAGTTGTTGAAAACTCTGATCGTATATTCTACCTTCCTAGAGAAAGAAAGTGCCCTATGTTCAGTGGTGCTCATAGCATCGGTGTAGATGAGTGGGTGGATGAGGTAAGGGCTAGCATGAGGGCTAGACATTTGGGGCCCAACGAACAAGCACATTTTATCTTTGACCATTTAGAGGGGGAAGCCAGGGATGAGATAAAGTACAGACCCCTCGCAGAGCGGGAAGACCCAGGCTGTGTCTTTGCTATTTTGCGTGAGCTATATGGGTGTCCATGTGTCCTTGCAGGAAGATTTCTTCTCTAGGAGGCAGTTAGAGGGAGAATCACTGCAGGAATATTCTCATGCCCTGTATTGCCATATGGAAAAAGTTATTGCAAGCTCCCCACATCGAATGACTAACTCTGCTATCTTGTTGTGCGATCAGTTTGTGGAGAATGTTCTTGACTCTGATATTCGAAGGGAATTAAAGAGGTTGGTCCGTGACGACCCCGGGCTGTCCTTCCTTGATGTTCGGGCTGAGGCCATCAGATGGGAACGGGAGGGTAGGCCGGCTAATAGAAGTAAATCCCATTCTGTCCCTTCATTTTGTGCTTTGCAAAGCTCTAGTGTCCAGCGTCAGGTTGACTGTCCACTTAACAGCTCTACCACCGAGCAGCTTGCAGCTCTGACTGCCTTGGTCCAAAAGCAGCAGGAGCAGCTTGGTGAGCTCACTCAAGCTGTTATGGCTATGCAGACACCCCCATGCCCAAGGCCTAGTCGCCCTAGTAGTGTGATATGCAGGCAGTGTGTCAACAAAGCGGTCAATATGCCCAGGAGTGTGATAATGAGCGGGTCCCTGCTAGGCCCAGTCACCCTGCTCGAGCTCCCCAGGTTGCAGCAGCCACTACCTGTCAGTCGGCGGGAAACTAGTTCCCCCTAGTGTGCAGAGTCAAACATTAGGTGGGGACATTCAAGGCTCAACAGACATTTACTTGGTGGATGAGACAGTAGCATCTTGATTAGTTGCCCCTTGCCCCCAGGTAACCATTAGGTTGGCAGGTGTAGAGGTCAAGTGTGTGCTCGATACAGGGTCAATGGTATCCACCATTAGAGTGAGTTTTTTTAGGCAAAACCTTCAGGGTAAGTTGAAGTCTTGTCATTGGTTACAGCTGCGGGCCGCTAATGGGTTGACCATCCCTTATGTTGGATATGTAGAGCCAGATATTGAGGTGTTGGGAAAGGTGATCCCAAGACGAGGTGTTCTGGTAGTGAGAGACCCCCCCAATAGACAGCACCACCTGAGGTACCAGGTATTTTGGGTATGAACATCATTTAGGGTTGTTACCATGAGCTCTTTTCCCAGTATGGCCCCAAGTTGTTTGACCTTCCTCCCGTAATGGAGGTGCCAGAGCACTGGCAGCGAGCACTTCAGTTGTGCCATCAGGCTGAAATCCAACTCCCCAGTTCTCAGGCAGCCTTGGCAGGAGTTCGGGGAAGGACGGTCTATCTATATACCTGGAGGTACTACTAAAATTGTTGCTGCTACCTGTCTGCGCAGTTTGGGTCTTCTGGGTCTGCCTTTGTTTAGCCATTGAGTTATGAGCATAGTATACCTGAAGGGTTATTGGTTTTCCCCTGCCCTGGTTTGTGTTGCCCGAGGCACTGTTTTACATCCCAGTTGTTAATGTCGGAGCTTCTGCAGTAATGCTTAGGCCCCGCTGCCCAATAGGACTCCTGTCACAAGCTGAGGTAGTCAGTCTACCAATGGGGGTTAGTGAGGTTGGGCCTGAGCTGGAGGGTGATACTGTTACAGTTAACTCCCAAGTAGGAGAAGTTAGCTCAGTGCAGGAGCAGATAAGGGCCTTTGATCTATCTGTGCTTCCAGAGGCAGAGCAGTTTAAGGTTAGGTCACTGTTGCTGGAACATGAGCCAGTGTTTTCTGCGTTTGAGGGTGACCTCGGCTGTACCAATTTGATCTCCCATGATATTCCCTTGATTGATGATTTTCCAATACGGCAACGGTATAGGTGCATCCCTCCTTCTGATTATGAGCAGTTAAAGCCCACATACGTCAGCTGCTAGAAACCCAGGTAATTATGGAGAGTAGTAGCCCCTACGCCTCACCCATTGTCCTGGTGAGGAAAAAGGATGGCATACTGCGTCTGTGTATAGACTACCGCCAGTTAAAGCGCAAGACGAGGAAAGATACTTTCCCACTTCCCCGCATCAAGGAGTCCTTGGACGCGTTGTCAGGGGCCAAGTGGTTCTCCACATTGTACCTGGTTAGTGACTATAATCAGGTGCCAGTGACCGAAAGAGACAAGCCAAAAACTGCCTTTTGCACGCCATTTGGGCTGTTTGAGTTTAACCGGATGCCATTTGGATTGTGCAACATACCGGGTACGTTCCAGCGGCTCATGGAAAGGATGTTTGGGGCCGAGCACTGTCAATCTCTACTGTTATATCTGGATGATATCATTGTCTTCTCTTCCAGTGTGGACGAACACTTGAGTCAGTTGGATGTGTGTTGAGCCGCCTGCAGCGGGAGGGACTCAGGGTCAATTGGAAAAGTGTTCTTTCTTCCAGAAGGAGGTTCTGGTACCTGGGCCCACCTCATTTCCCAGGAAGGTGTCTCCACAGACCCCGATAAGGTAGCAGCAGTTGCTGACTGGCCTCATCCCACTAATGTCCCTGAACTCAGGTCTTTCCTAGGCTTCGCTAGCTACTACAGACGGTTTGTGGAAGGTTTTGCTAAACTGGCTGCTCCGCTGCATCGGTTGGTGGCTGTGCTGGCTGGTGGAAAGACCCGGAAAGGACGAGGTCCAGTGTTGGGAGATGGCTGGTCAGAGAGCTGTGAAAGGACTTTCCGGGAGTTAAAGGGTTAACCCTAACCCTAACCCTAATTGAACTGAATGAATTATTGATAAATACTACAATTAATGATAACAAATTTTGACTACGTGTGAAACTATTTCAGAGAATATTGAGACTTCCAAAATGTATGATTTCTCATGACCACTGTGTGAGTAATTAGTCAAACTTTCTAATGAAGAAAAACATGAATTCAATCAATGAAATAACAGACTGTCATTGAGAAACTACCTGTTTCCTCAGACAAATTTTACTTCACAATGAGAGTTCACCTCAGAGACTCACTCTGACAATATCAGAACATTCTGATGCAGAATTTCAAAGGAAAAGCCCTTGACAGATCATATTTTCACAGTTTTCCCTCTAAATTCAGATTGATATTTAAAATAAACTACCTGACTCCACATACTAATTTCACTTCGCAACGACAGTTCAGAACCTCAGATTGTCACCCAGACAATATCAGGACTATCTGAATCTTAATGTAAAATCCCTTGGAAATGTCACATTTTCACTGTTGTGGTAACAGAGAAGGAGATTGTTATGACACTTGACAAAGATTACATCACCGAAAAGATGGCAGAGGGCAGTGAGTTACTGCAACACCTACTTGTTTACTAGTCTAGTAACTGTTACAGTTACTGTTTTAGGTCTTGCATCCACGTCGTTTTCCACTGTACCTCTGTGCTGACACTTTGAAACAGCAAACAGGTGAAGCAGTGAAATTACTTACACCACATCCAGTTAGTCAACTCTGTTTCTCATAACAAGAGTGGGAGAAGGTGTAAGCCATCCTCATCACTTGCCGGCTGCTGAATCTGTAAATCGGTTCTGTCCGGACCAAGCTCCTTTATCCTCTTTTTTTCTTGTTGGGGTTGTTTTTGTAAAGAAATCACCAGATTTGCTGCAGTTCCCCTGAAGCCGGTCAGTTCGCATTGGAATTATCTTGCTTACGTCGGGCATACCTGAGACAGGGTGGAGGGTCAACCAATCACATTAGATTTGAAAAAACGTAAATCAATACCTATTGGACGTAAATAAAAGGGGGAGTGGCAGAGAGCTGTGTCCTGTGGAAAATCTGCAACAACCAATAAAGAGTAGCCTCAGGTCCCATGGTTGCCAAAAGTCTCGGGACCCACATTGACATCCATGTGTATTTTGACAGTAATTAACAAAATACGCCCCAGCGCCCAGTATTAACCAGCTGCCACTGTTACACTGGCCATTTCACTTTCATCTTCCGGCATCTCAATTCTCTCTCCTTCAGGAAGACTGTGTGGTTCAGGAGGAAAAGTATATGGTCCCAGACATCCTGGATTTTATAACGTCCAAGCAGATGGTTTCCTGCTTGGAAGGACAACAGTTCCTGGTGCCAGTATGACAGTAACAGCTAGGGTCAAGCTGTCTGTGGTGCTCAGCAAAAAATCAACAGGTAACTTGGCATTTTGGTCAAACATTTACTCGTATGGAGAGTAGCCAGTGGAAGCATGTTGTATTGTATGCAAGAAGGATCTGGGGTAGGTACTGTGGCCATTACCTTTTCTTATCAGGTAGTAGGTCATTCAAGGTACGGTTAAATGTTTTGCACTGCCTGTTACCCTCTGGATGGTATGGGATATCACCATCCTCTTTTCAATGCCATATATTTTGCACTGTTTCAGCAGCTCCCCATCGCAATTCCTGCCTTTGATAAGTTTTGGGACTCCATAAATGTAAAGCCATTTTTCTGTCAGGATCAGAAATGTGGTGCTAGCTTTCTGGTCGGAGGTTGGATATGCTTGAGTGAATTTAGAAAAAAACATCTGTGATGACAAGGACATTCTCTAGGGTGTGTGATGCCATGATGTTACCGGGGAAAGTTCTAAGTTTGGGTTGATTGGCTTTAGCTACCAGGCAGGGTTTACAGGTCTGGTAATATTTCTCAATATCTTTCCACATGTTGGGCCAAAAGCATCTCTCTCTCACCAGGTGTATGGTCCGTTCAACCCCTTGGTGACCACGCTCATCGTGCAGACGTTTCCGTACCTCTGCCTTAAGACTCTCAGGAAGGAGGAGCTGAAAAACTTCTGTACCTGTTTTTGGCGGTCTGATACAGTGATACAAAACCCCCTCTTCCATGCAAATCTTATCCCATTGGACAAGTTTGCAGATGTCTTTGGGTCCTGTTGTCAATTTCAACTTTGATGGACATTTGGCACACTGCCAGTAACACCTGATCGGCCTCCTGAAGTGCTTGTAAGTTTTTCTCCCACTGGGAATGCTTGAATTTCCAAAATGGTGACAAGATCCTGGGGTGGAATCTGTGGCCCAGGATTTTGTATCCCGGATCATATTGGGTACTGACAGTGATCACTGAAGGAACGGAGTCACATGTAGGCTGCCGAGACAATTTGTACTAAAATGTCAAGATTTGGACATCAATGAATTAAATACCTGTTGAATTTTATTGGTTTTTGCAGTGATGCTCATTATAGCATAGCATTGAAACAGCAATGCTCACCCTTTGTTTGTACCACTTGGACCGAAAGAAAAGGTACAAATTTGACACCTCGCACAGGCTGTATAATAGGCTAAAAATTCCCTATGTCACAATATCGATATCGACTGATATGAAAACAATTATCGTGATAAGATTTTTTTCCATATTGCCCTGCCCTATGCTGACCCTAAAATAAGGACATTGGTGTTTCAGAAGCATTGATTTGAAGGGTAAAGGGGGATGACATGTGGTTTCTCTGCTGCAGATATTTTGCTTTCTTAAATGTTTTTTTTTTCATCGCAATAGCTTCTGTTATAACATCTCCCAAGTCCAGATGTCTTTAGTTTTATAATGAAAAGACTATCATTGAGAGTATGGATACTGTGTGAAAGTGTATGCATTCCCAGTGTATCAGTGCATTTGTATGTTTGTGCTGTTTGAGTTTGGCCAATGGGACAGAGACAAAGCTGTTGCTAAGCTCTATGTTTCACTGCTGAAGAAATGCAGTGTTTGTGTCGGGTTATTTGGGTGCCACGTCCCTCGAGATGTTCTGGACACTGGCACCCTGACCAGGCCTCTCTTGGCTGGGTGCTGCCTGGATCACTGGGTATTGTAGCACCTAAGTCCTGTCAGTGTGTAAGTTCAGTTATGTGGTAAATTTGAAATATTAGATTTAAGACCAGTTAAGGACTATTCTGAAGTTTTAGAGAGAGAGAGAGAAAGTGAAGAGAGGGAGAGAGGAAGCGTGTGTGTGTGTGTGTGTGTGTGTGTGTTCGTTTGGGTGCGTGGTGCGTTTCCCTAGAGCATAATGGCAGTCAGGCACATAATGAGGACTGAAGGCCCTCGGACCAGGCTTTTGAAACAGGGCAGACACTTGGCACCCATGGGATACTACATCATTTGTACAAAGGGGTATTCATTGGCAGATACTGTATATGCAGAGCACACACACACACACACGCATACACAAACACACACAAACACTTAATGAGCTTCACACATGGTCAGAACAGAATGTGATATTAATGATCTGCTGCTGACTCATTGGTGACATAACCTCAAAACATATATAGATGTCTGTGCATATATACTGTACATCTAATAGAAAACAAATTCAATGTTTGGTTGACGTCAAAGACAAACTATGAGAGACAATGAATATTAACAATATTTTCAACAAATTCCAAAGAGCACTTTGTAATTTATAATTTAAGGGGTTAATTAAATGAATGATCAAATCCTGAATAAATCACAATTTGATTTATTCAGCATTTGATTTATTTATTAACCAACAACTTCATACTCTGCAACCAACATGGTGAAGCATTTGCAACAAAGCAACAATTCTTATAAATAAACATCTCACAAATAATTTTCACGTAATGTCACACAAACTGTCTAGATTAGTAATATCCATGTGTCTCATATGTAGTGTGGAAACAGTATGTAGCAGCAGGGTGACAGAAATGCCAGTCAAATGTGTGTGAACAGCACAGAGACCCTGAGGCCTGGGTCGTGAAGCCGGATCTATAGTTATCGAGGTAACTTTAGGGATAACTTTTTTCAGTATTGAGAAACTGTCACACTTATTAAATCTCCAAGGTAACTTGTGCCAAGCCGCTTTTCTACTTCAGACCTCGGTTCAATTTCAAGCAGTATAAAAGCACCACCCACTGACCAATCAGTTCCTTTGAAACATGGCAGCATTAGAGGATCCCCTGGAGCTCGGTGAGCAGATTGTTAAAATCATTTTGTTTAATCTGATTACTACCTTTATGTAAGATAACGATTTTCATTGGAGGGAATGATATACCTCTGTCAGCTGCTGGAGCCGAACATAAGCAACCCGACAGGTAGGAGCAATGAGCTTGAACCTACCATGGTTGCACCTGAGACAAAAACTGTCATACTCACAATGAGAATACATGTAAATTACACATAAATATAATTCAAACTAGGGCTGCGCAATATTAGGAAAACATGCAACAACGTTGTTGAATAATGAATTGCGATAAATAAACAAATACTTAAGTATACAGTCTTAAAGTATTTCTGCTTTGGTTTTCATGCTAACATAGACCCCATACAGTAAGTGGTCTGACTGGTTGCTAAAACATTACCATAGCTTAATGATACCTTGTTAGCTCAGGCTAAGGAACTAGGCTAAGGGGCTAGTCTAGATGCTATCATGTGTTGCTAACTGGATAGCATTGCGCTCTTCAAGATAGCGGCACTCGTCCGAACGTAACTTAAGGTAAGCTTATCTTAAGAAAATCAAACAAAACCTAAAATATTGATTCATCTGTTATCATAATTATCCTTTGCTTGAATGCTTCAAGTTGTCTTTAATATAATTTCAATAATTTACAATGCGTGCAAGTTTAGTGATTTTAGTGTAAAGTTTACTTAGTCATTTTTTTGCTTTGATTTTTTTAGGTTTTAGCCAACTACAGACCGATATCCAACCTCCCCTTCCTGCCTAAAATCCTTGAAAAAGTTGTAGCCAATCAGCTGTGTGAGTTTCTCCAGGAAAGTAATGTATATGAAGACTTTCAGTCAGGGTTTAGAGCCAATCACAGCATGGAGACAGCCTTGGCAAAAGTCACTAAAGACCTTCTAATAGCTTCAGATCAGGGATTTGTGTCTGTCCTCGTTCTGTTAGATCTTAGTGCAGCATTCGACACTATCGACTATCAAATTTTATTAGAGAAACTAGAACAGTTAATTAGCATTATAGGAAACTGGTTTAAATCATATTTTTCAGATCGATTCCAATTCGTCCAAGTTAATGATGAGTCATCTGTGCGCACCAAAGTTAACCACGGTGTTCCACAGGACTCTGTGCTCGGCTCAGATAAAACAGAGGTTCTAATACTTGGCCCTAAACACCTTAGAGATACATTATCTAATGATATAGCTGCGCTAGACGACATTGCCCTTGCTTCCAATGAAACAGTCAGGAACTTGGGAGTGATCTTCGATCATAATCATGTCCTTTCTCAAAAAGATGCAGAAAAACTAGTCCACGCCTTTGTTACATCCAAACTTGATTTTTGTAATTCCTTATTATCAGGCTCCAGCAGTAAGTTGTTAAAGACTCTGCAGCTTGTCCAAAATGCTGCAGCACGTGTCCTGACAAGAACCAGGAAAAGAGACCACATTTCTCCTGTATTAGCTTCACTTCACTTCCGGTTAAATCTAGAATAGAATTAAAAATTCTCCACCTCACCTTCAAGGCCCTTAATAATATGGCAACATCACACCTTAAAGAGCTGATAGTACCATATCAACCCATTAGAGCAGAGGTCTTCAACAGGGGGTCCGCGGAGTTACTGCAGGGGGGGTCGCAACATTTTTGGTTGATTAGACATTTTTGTATATTTTTGTATATTTTTAATTTTATTTCCCAGCCAATTTTTTCCCACAAATGTAAATGTCTTTAAATACACATTAACATGAATCCAACATATTGTAGCAAACGGATAAATGGAGGCAGAAGACGTTATCTTTCAGTCAGCAATGCACACACTGCGCTCCTATACCTTGCACATGTTTAAAATAAAAACTAGAATATATGAACCTGTGTATTATCTGAATAGCTTAGTATTGAATGCACAATAACAGGGTAGCTATGTTTATACATGGCACTAGGCCCAGTTTAATATAAAACACAATTTTATACAATATATATAGTAGGGGGTCCATGCTCCATCTCTCCACCAGTTTGGGGGTCATTGGCCTGAAAAACGTTGAAGACCCCGGCACTAGAGCTGTGGCCACATCGTGGATTATGATGGTGGATCGCGTATCAGAGATCGTGATCGTAATGGTGGATCCTGTATCGTGCTGGCTGATCGTGATAATAATGGCGGTTCCTGTATCGTGTTGGCATCTGATAATGGTTGTTGTGCCATAATGCATTAAACGTGCATTAAACGCCGAAAGGCACACCATAAAATGGTGTGCCTTTCGGCATTCAATAAATTTAAAATAAAATATTAAATATTGATATTTTATTATTAATATTAAATAATAACTTTAATTGATTAAAGTTACCTCGGGGCACCACCCTTCAAAGGAAGGGAAAAGATAGCCAATTTATTGATTAAAGGGGACATATTATGAATATTCCACTTTGTTAGTGCTTCTACACGTTAATGTGGGTATCTGGCATGTCTACCAACCCAAAAACTCTGGAAAAAAACCACTCGCGCATTTTGTTATGGTTCCTCTAAGTCAGAAACGTCATGCTTGAGTGACTGGAATGAGCTTCCTATGTACTGTGTCGTCACAATACACTGGAAGTCTCCCTACATGGCCTTGGCCCACCCCCCACCTCATCCCCCCCGCCCCCCCACACTCGTTACGCCGGGTTTGAGAATGCCGCCGCGCAGCGCAGCGCCATTCTCAAGCGCGCAGCCGCCTGGCTGTTCACACGGGACGCGCATTTCTCCGCGCTGGTCAGCCCCATAGACTGTATATATAAGGTCAGCCCGCGATTCTGCTTTCTCCGCTTGTTGTTGTACCCGTTGAATGTCGGGGTTCGGGGGTAAATGATGGTCTTCATAGCCCCCCCCCCCCCACCCCTCTCTTTCTCTCTCTGTCTATCTGCTTGTGTGCTTGTAGTGGATGGGCAGAGGGGGACATTTAATTATGTGATTGGGAAAATTGGGAAAATTAAAACTCCAGGACAACAGAAGGGGAATACAAAGTATGGGATGCATATTTGATAATTTATATCATATCAAATATGTAATTTATATATCGTTTAAAATCATGGGGGGACAGGGGGGAGGGGCGAGCTGGCTCATTAGCATTTAAAGGAACAGGCACTCAAAACAGGTCACTCTGTGGAGGGCTGTTTTATACAGGGTAAAAAGGGTGCTGTTTTAAATGATCCTTGTGGTATTTTGACCAAAGTATGTTACAGACATTTCATTAAGACCCCAAGGAACCATATCAACTTGTGGTAAAATGGGCATGCTATGTCCCCTTTAAGTCTCATAAAAGTACTAACTACAAATTTGGAACTCTGATTAACAATTAAATTAATAACTATAACCAAAATTACCATATAGATAGTTAGCTAAGTTGAAGGATATGGAGTTCTTGACAGTGTAGAGGTTGGCAAAATTCACTTATGCAACATTAATAAAAAAACATTTGTGAAAGAAAAACATTTATTATGAATATAATAAAGTATAAAAACACAAATTACTAACGGTGTACTTACTAAACAAAGATAGGTATGTGAGTATGCATGTGTGTGTCTATGTGCTTCCAAAATGGCGGCTGGCCACTTTGAAGATAACACCCTTCCCCCCCCTATTGGAATCCTTACAACATGTAGCGGGGGTCCGAGCTAAGTAGGTGAAGAGTTATGCGTGTGTCTGTGTGTGTGCCAAATTAGAGAAAGTTGCTAGATGCATGCAAGGAAGGACTGAAGAGCATAACTAACATTAACTTTCTCAACAACTTGTAACCACAATATCACAACACCACAAATCAAACTTATAAACATCACACAGAATCGAATAAACAGTCTTGCTTAGCCTAGTATAATTATTAAGCCCAGTTGTGTTACCCGTCCGTGGAAAGGGGAAAAAGAGTTGCTGTGCAGTTCGCAGTTCTGTGAAGTCGTCTTGCTGGCTTGTGGATCCTGCCTTAGTGATTCTGTTGAGCTGTGTTGCTGTTTGAAGTTCTCCAGCAGGACATCGAGTCGCTGCTTGAAGGGTTGGTAGAGCTTGGAGTGCGAGGAGGTTTCCTTGATGAGATGAGCTGGAAGCTGCACCTTTGTGCTCCTCTCGAAGACTTGGATGGAAAGAGAAGATGTGAGCTGGAGAAGCCAGGCTTCTTCCCTCGGCGATGCAGGAAAAGAGGCTCGACAGCCTTCTCTCCGTGGAGGGAGTGTAGAAAGATAGAAGAAAGTGGGGACAGGCCTTATATTGGCCCGGTGACCTCACAGGTCATGGGGTCCAGAGTGACCAATGGGAATTGAAACCTGTGTCCCTGCACTCAAAAAAATGAAATCTCGCTATTGTTGGGTTTAAAGAATCGTCTTTCATCGGATTTACTCAACAAATGCGGTTTTCTAAGTTTAATTGAGTCAGTTGTGGTTTTTGAACGAAATAATGCTTAATGGCAGTACACTGTCCCTTTATTGAAGATTGTCCCTCTTTTGACTCCGTACTTTCATGAGGTGTTCCGCCATTTTCGCTCACTTTTCGCACAAGGAATGTGGTCATGAAGCAAACTTGATGTAAGTATTTTACTCTCTACAATTTCATTCTTTTTAGTTATAAATTGTGCTGCTAAAGCATTTAAAACAAAGAAAGTCAGCATAACATCATCATTTCAGTAGATTTTATGAGTAAATGTGCTAACCGAAGTAGATGTGTCTCGAGGCCTGCGTGTTTTACAGCGCTGCATGTTCATTTCATCGGGTCTCAGAGAGTTGTGCGATATGACCAGTGTTGTGCATTTAACACGTTTATATTTTTTTGTGAACGCTGAACTTTACGAATCCGTTTACAAATGATGAACGTGAGCGGCGTTCACTCCAGCGGTTTTTTTAAAGTCGTCATATTGTAGGCTATCATGAGTAATACCGTGAGCGGGAGAAAACGTGTGTCCTCCACATACACGCGCGCACACAAGCCCCGGGGCTCCGACCGCACCCACCCGCTCAGCGCGACAGACACATCGAGATCAGAGCTCGTACACGTGAAGCAGCCGGTAAGTGACTTCGTTAAAGAACAGTAGAAACAAGTGGTGAAAATACAGAGTTTATCCGCAGCTGCACAGTGATCAGAAGGTTGGTTTGTACCGTTGAGTTTCTGTTTCCTCCTCTGCTCTGACCTGCTCTCACTTTAACTTACAAACACTCATCAGTTATCAGGACCTGATCAGTACATGAAGTAACTTAGAGTTTGTTTGATTCGCCCCAGAGTTTATGAGGAAGCATTTAAGCTTAATGTGCGCGCCCATTACAACACGAGACGTGACGCGCACCGTCAGGACCGGTCAGGACCGGTCAAGACCGGTCCTGACCGGAGCGACACGGATTCATGATCCGACACCATGGATTAATAACTTAACACATGATCGTAAGTTTGACGTCTAAATCATCCCAATATAAAACGGGAAAAAACTGAAAGTAATTTTTTTATTTTTCAGTGTGAACTGGCACATCAGTGGATATGATATATGTCATGTGACGATAGAAACACGTCAATCGTTTATTTCGTTGTGTCGTAAATCACACTCAATCACGCAATATTTCTCGTCTACACGTACTCCCACACGGCACTGATGCAGGAAGGAGTTTTCGAAATGTGCATGAAGGCAACAAACACAAATATGGAGAGTGAACGTGACACGGAACAGGCGCACACTGAGAGGACCCTAAAGAGACAGACGGCCGATTAAAACTTTATTCTCACCGTCAGTGCATGAGAGTTGGCAGCGCTGCGTTATACTAATTACCTTTTATATTTCATACAATTATACTTTATATTTACATGTTTAATTTAAAGGGGACATAGCATGCAAATTCCACTTTGTTAGTGCTTCTACACGTTAATGTGGGTATCTGGCATGTCTACCAACCCAAAAACTCTGGGAAAAAAACACTCGCGCGTTTTGTTATGGTTCCTCTAAGTCAGAAACGTCATGCTTGAGTGACTCGATTGAGCTTCCTGGGTTTTGTGTCGTAACAAGGCACTGGAAGTCTCCCTACATGGCCTTGGCCCACCCCCCACCTCATCCGTTCAATCTGGTGAGGAACTTAGAATATCTTTGTGCCTCTATATAGATGATTTTGAAATCTGCAATCCATTGGGGACATCACGCAAAAAGCATAAACTTTGCTCAGTTTATTGGGTTCTAGGAAACCTGCCAACAGGTTCTCATTCATCTCTCTCCTCGATTTATCTTGCATTGTTATGTAAAAGTGATGATATAAAGACCTTTGGCTATCAGAAAATATTTCGGCCCCTTTTGCATGACCTTGTCACTTTAGAGCAGGAAGGGGTGTTCATTGACCATCTAGGAGCATTTATCAAAGGCACAGTCCAGTGTGTAGTGGCAGATAATCTTGGAGCTCACGGATTGGCCGGTTTTGTTGAAAGTTTTTCTGGAGAGTATTTCTGTAGATTCTGTACTGCCACATGCTCAGAGGTTCAGTCAAAAGAGGTAAAAACTGGTGAATTTCAACTCAGAACTGAAGAGCTGCATCGTATACATGTAGCAAGGGCACTTGAAGAAGGAAAACACTGTTATGGTGTGAAAAATAAATGTGTTTTAGCTGAGAGCCTTTCTTACTTTAAGGTTACTTCAGGCTTCCCCCCTGATGTTGCTCATGATCTCTTCGAGGGCATAGTGCCTGTTGAGCTAGCTGAATGTTTTGGAATTCTAATAGCCAAGAAGTATTTCTCTTTTGATTCTCTAAATCAGATGATTCAGACTTTTCCATACAAATGGGGAGACAAGACTAATCGCCCTCATTTATTACCACGTACCTTCCAAAGTAAGAAAACTGTCGGTGGCAATGCACACGAGAATTGGTGTCTATTGAGATTGTTTCCACTAATTGTTGGAAATCTGATACCAGAGGAGGAACCAGCCTGGCAACTCATACTAGACTTGAAGGATATTGTTGATTTGGTGGTTTGCCCCATCCATACCAATGAGTCGATTGCATACTTGGAGAGTAAAATATCAGAGCACCGATATAGGCACCAAGAACTTTTCCCAGAAAGAAGACTGCTGCCAAAACATCACTTTCTGGAACATTATCCAGCAATGATTCGCCAATTTGGTCCACTTGTTTTCTTGTGGACAATGAGATTTGAAGCAAAACATACGTTTTTTAAACAAGTTGTTAGGCACACAAACTGCTTCAAAAACATAACCCAATCTTTGGCCAATAAACATCAACTCATGTTTGGCCATTATATGCATTCATCAAGATGTGAAAGACCCTCTCTGGAAGTTGCACGAGTCTCAACAGTCCCTGTTGAAATCCTCGTTACCCCCTATCTGACTACAGAATTGGAGCACTTCGCCTGGTGACTTTGAAAAGATACATACATTCCTCAGGTAATGTATGGCAAAGCAACAGTTAAACATACTTTGATGCTGACATTTTCATTGGATGTTAGCTGCTCTCTGTTGCCAGATGATGTCCCCACCTGTTGTACTTTAAAGGTGGTGACATCACCTGGTACCAGAGACCAGCCAATAACAGGTGGCCAGCTCAGTTCTACAGATTTGATTTGAGGTTTAGTTGATACAAATTTTGTAGGGTTTTCACACATTTGTATTCACTCACATCAGTGTATGATGCTTGCCACATAGAGGTATTGTGAGACTTGTATAATAGTTTTGCTCTCCACGCTCTGTCTAAATCTGTTTTGTCCTTTTTTTTTAATATATAGAGTAAGAGTTGGATTGGACCAGGATGACAGACCCATTAAAGCTTCAGATTATCCTGGGAGAAAACAACTCCGAAAAATTGACCCTGCCTTTTGGAATACCAGAGTCAGTAGACGACCTTAAACTTGAGATCAAAAAACAATGTGCAGTTGCAGAGGACTTCAGACTTCATACAAGAACGTTGATTTCGGCGAGTTTCTAAATCTGACCTCAACAGCGGATCTCCAACACCTGGGCACAGTTAAAGTGATTACAAATGCGCAGGAAGCAACTAGTGCAGTGACTCTTTCAAGTGCACATGAAGGTAGTACTCCTCAGATGCTTAGAACTCTCTTTGTGGAATCCAGCTCCTTTTCTTCTTCGGACACCGAGATACTCTCTTCCTCTGAGTCAACGTCCTCGACAATGAGATCTCAAGCCTGGCCAGCAAGCTTTCCTATACCACAGTTTTCTTATGAGGTGGAGCTGCAACTGGGGAAGGCCAATCAGGAATATTGGAAAAATGGCACCTTCCTGAACCCAAGCCCAAAACTCAAGTCTGCCATTTTAGAGTCATTGGCTTCAGAAATAATTAAGTACAAAGCTTACCCTTCAAGTGCAGAGTTCGATAATGTAGCAGAAGCTTTGATTAAAAAGCATGCATGCCTAAAGGAGCAAGGTTCTGTCACTGGATTCTATGGTTGGAAGATCAGTTTAAAGTACAAAATGGCAAATTATCGCACTAGCCTGAGAAATATAACCTCTGAATTGAGCATCAATTCCCTGAAACGCATACGAGGCGACACGCATACAAGTCCAAACCAAGTTAAAAAACCCAGGAGAGCCGAAGTAAATTACTTACCAGACTATCCAGCTGGAGAAGACAAAGAGAGTCTGGAGAAAGAGAGGTTGGAACTGCTTTCTGAGGTCAAGAAGAGGGACAACCATCAGATGATCAAAGTGAAGATGGACAAAACCTTTGCCCACAGGAGGCATGAGGTTGTTATCGACATGCCCTCCATTGCAGAATTCAAGAGCAGATGGCCAGCTCTTTTTACCGAACGTGAGGTAAGTCAGAATTAAGTGTCCAACTCTTAACACGACTCACAAATAAGTATAATTTAAGTGTCCAACTCTTAACACGACTCACAAATAATTATTATTGTAAAAATATTGTATCAGAATTTGGAATGTAAAAAATTGATATTTCCATTATTGGAGCCCTACTGAAGATACAAATTTTCTTTATGCAGCTTTTTATTATTTCTGTATTGCCAAATTGCTAAACGTTGTTTTCTGTCTCCCCTCCCCAACTCTTCTTTCCAGATATGCGCAGAATTCACATGTATTACCACCATCCCACTAATGTCCAAGTTTATGTCAGAACTTGACCACCACTCCACCAAGCTGTCCAGAGTTTGCCGTAAGAAGGGAGGTGCAGCAGGACACAAGATCGCAGAGATCATGGCTGTCATTGACGAGGTTTGTGATTAGTTTTGTGGAGTGTTTCAGTCTTGCTGATTTTACACTCGAGACAACATCTGAAAAGATATTACAGTTTTTGACGAATGTCTGAGTCAGGATAAAATCACTCCATAATCTCTGCGCTCCTGTCACCACAGTTAATGGAAACTACAAAACTCAGTTGGAGACGTCTTAATGCTGTTTTTTTCTCATGACAATTGGGGGGAAAAATTGAAAATGTTTAATATTGCTAGTGCATGTGCCAAATCTTGCATCAATTAATCTGCTTTTGACTGTCTTGATTGGAGAAAAAGGACTTCTCAGACGATAGTCTAGCATGCCATTCTTTCCATCGGGATGTTGTGGGGCATCCCAGACATCTTATCTCTGTCTTTGGATTATGTCAAACTACAAGGGGCAAAGATGCATGTTTATTGGTTTCGATATTCATAATCGGGCATGATACTGAAAATGGGTCAGCCATGATGAAATCGCGTCAAAACAGACTGAATTAGCATAGTCTGATCCCGGAATTAGTTGCACCGAAGCACTTCTGTCTAGTCGTAACCAGGATCTGCGATGAACTGGTAGTGGATCGCGGGCTGGAGTGGCTGCTGAGTCAAATGTACACCTAGTTATAAAATTCAGTATTATGTCCGGTGAAGTTTTTTCAAAAAACCAACCAGTTAGAAACATTTAAACTGGCCCAAATCTACTCTCTTTAACCAAGTCACACAAATTTGGCCTATTCTATGTGGTCTCGTTTTGAGAACTAATATAATTAATAAATGTAATATCTTTTTCACTTACATTCACTAAGCCTCCACTAAAACTCTCCCTGGGGAGGCCTCCCACTTTGAAAACCTATGCTCCAATGTATGGGGGGCTTAATTCTTACTTTCTTCTCTTACATGACAGTGAAGTGTTGTACAGTGACATTTCCCTCTTTTACAGAATGACACCATTGCTACAAGGAGGGCTTGCAACCTTAAATCACTTGCTGTGTATTTCAATGAAGACCCAGAGAAGCTCATAAAGGAATATCTGGTAAGTGTAAGAAAATGTCCCATTAACAGTGTAGAATTAGTATGTTAAAGAGGAACGGTGGTGGCAATGATACAAGTCCTAGTAGCAATAATATGGCAGAATGGATCACATAATTATATACATTGCATATCATTTACTGATAGAGATTAAAAGAGATGATAACTTTTAAGCTTTGGCTAGCAGGGATATTTTGACCTAAATCTGTTCCCCATAAAATACACAAGCTAATGGTGGGAGTAAAGAAAGAAAGAATAGATTTACCTGTTCAACACAGGTCTTCTTATGTTCAATAAAATGTCTCTTTTTGGTCTGTGATTTAGGATGTGAACTTTGAGGATGCCCAGAGACCAATGGATGGGACTGCCATCGGGATCTACGTCATCAAACATGAGGGTGCAGATGCCTCCGATCCACCAGAAGATGTAGGGATCATAGTTGAGGATGTCGCTGTGCTCCAGGACATTGGAGATGCTGCCAGTGCCACTGCTCTGCTGTTAGGGGTCATCAATAACATGAACTTGAGCTACCCGCCTGAACTCAAGAACACGTTTGAATTTCTTCAAAAAGTCCTGATGGGAATTGATACCCACCGCCTTTCAAACAAGGTCCAGGTACTTAAGAATAAACTTTATGAATGAGGTGAGAGATCTTTGAGCCATGGGGAGAAGATATTTTATTGACTGTTCAACTGTTCGTATTCTCTGTCAAGTTGCTTGATCCTGTGCGATGTCTATGTTCTGTTCTATGCACTTAAGCTTTTCATTTGAAAGTATGTAAGTAAATATTTTTTAAATATGTTCTGTACAATATTTTGTATTCATCAGGTTTTGCTGTACTTGCTGGGTTTTACTGTTAAACACTAAATGGGATAGTTCCTGAGAGGTGACTAAAGTTCCCAAACTGCAATTTGCGGCAAAATAAATGCAGTTTTGTTGTGACGACAGTGTGTGTGTGAGATGACTTTTTAACATAATTTTAACATAACAATATTAAGTAGGTTCAATGAAAGAATATTACATAAAAATTAACTAATATAGTTACATTGAATGTACTCAATTTACTTGTGCAACTTTAATTAATTGAACATAACAGTATTAAGTAGGTTCAATGAAAGAATATTACATAAAAATTTACTAATCGAGTTCAATTTAATATACTAAATTCCCTTGTGTATAATGTATTTGATTTCATTTAGTCCATATTACAAAATAATGTACCTTAGCAGTTACTTAACACAGTTGTATGGAACCACTTGACATAACTATTTTAAGTAAATCCAAAAATAATTTCTTTTGAGTGAAAAAGGGGTTTTTTCACACCTCTGTGACGTTGATGGCCCCTGGGAGACTGAGTCCTGGAGGGACATGCGGCTTCAGGCTTTTGATGGCACATGTAGGCCAAAGTGTGGTTTCACTAAAAACCATGTCCCAACATGGTGGTGGACCAGGATCGAGGTGGCAGCTGATGGTGGATCCTGATGGCGGCAGTGGACAATGACTGTGGACTATAGTGGCATCCGATCTTGATGGTGGATCATGATCGTGGTGGCTGCTGACCATGGACTATGATTACAACAACACTGCTTGATATATAATAGTTCTACTCAGATACTCGACCCTTACTGACAATAATCCATCAATTCATTGACCTTTCATTATGCTACAAAGTGTTTATTCTAATCAATGCTGCAAATACCCTTATCTTTCTGATGTTCTCCTTTACACTTGACATCTATTGCACTTCTGTCCGTCCTGGGAGAGGGATCCCTCACATGTGGCTCTCTGAGGTTTCTACGTTCTTTTTACCCTCTTAAAATGTTTTTTTGTAGTTTTTCCTTACTCTTGTTGAGGGTGTAGGGCAGAGGATGTCACACCTTGTTAAAGCCCTATGAGACAAATTGTGATTTGTTAATATGGGCTAAACCAATAAAATTTGATTGATTGATTGATTGATTTAACCGTAGTCAAAATTTTCATATACCTTAAGTTTAGAGTAGTGTGTTTAGTTTTCACATGATTTTAGTATATGGTAATAAGCTGCATGTTTAAGATATCTGTGATAGTAGTTATTTAGTGCTTCACAAACCTTTTGCTACGGGCTCCTATAACCATCATTACTATGACCATATCGTTGTTTAGCCTGTTAAGGATTTACACAGGTGAGTAATTACATGTCAGTTTAGTTATGATTGTAATCCCCACACCACTGTTTTAAACATTGTTGATATTTGTAATACATTTATAGACTGATAGAAGTTGAGGGACTTGACATGGACTGCTTTCGACAGTGCTGATAGATTATAAGCTTGAATATTATAGTTTAAATGGAAAGGCATTTTCTTGAACTGAACTTCTGATCGCCGGCCTGCATTTTATTTCAAGTTGGTGCCGTAGGAGTGGCAGCTAGTTACAGCAGCTCCGACCTCTATTGTGTGTTTTTGTGTGTTTCTGTACTTTTTACGTGTTCTCATTGACACTGGTTTTGGTCGACTGTGTGCGCCTAGGGATGCACAACTGCTGAGGCTAGTTATATGTCTTTAACAATTTTTCTGACTATAACAACTTTAGGAGATCCTTTCAGCCATAGCTCCATCAATACACTCGGTAACAGCTGTTAGCACTGTGCAACAGACATCGAGCTGCTAGCTGTTAGCATTCGGCCATATTACTTCCCACGGGGGTTCTCGCACATCATCGCGATTCAGTCTACATCCCCCCATTGGCCGATGCTGCAGCAGCCTGCGAGCTTCTACACACTGTAGTGTCAAAGCTGCAGACATAGCACCCCCAGTCCCTCCTCCTCATCTCTGGAGATTCCAACTATGTTTCCCTGTCTTCCACTCTCCCCACCTTCACCCAGTGTGTTAAATCCAACACCAGGGACATCGTCTGCCCACTGCCTACATACCTATGGTGAATAAACAACCCCAAACCAAGAGGTATGTGAGGAAATGGTCTGAGGGGACAAGGTCCCGGTACCAAAGACTGCACCCCAAGGAGTTAGAGCACTTCAGGCCGGTAGCCTTCACCTCTCACCTGATGAAGACCATGGAAAGGATTGTACTCAAGCACCTACGCCCACTGGTGAGCACTGAATACACAGTATATGAGGTCATTACTGACTTTGTCCACTGGTGTGAACTGAATCACCTTTACATCAATGCCACCAAGACAAAGGAGATGGTGATAGACTTCCGCAGGAAGTCACCCCAGACCACACAGATGAGCATCCAGGATGTGAACATTGAGATCGTGAAGGACTACAGATAGCTGGGTGTTCACCTCAACAACAAACTGGACTGGTCCACAAACACAGACGTCCTGTACAAGAGGGGCCAGAGTGATCTCCATCTGCTGAGGAGACTGAGGTCCTTCGGAGTGTGCAGGACACTATTAAGGACTTTTTATGACTCTGGTGCCTTCCGCAGTGTTTTACGCCATTGTTTGCTGGGGGTGTGGATGCACTGAGAGGGACAGGAAAAGACTAAATAAACTGGTTAGGAGAGCCAGCTCGGCCTTGGACTGCTCTCTGGATTCCACTGAGGAGGTGGGTGATAGGAGGATGCTAGCAAAGCTGAATTCAATCATGGACAGCACCTCTCACCCCCTACATGACACCGTGGGGGCCCTTAGCAGCTCTTTCAGCAGCAGACTTCTCCTCCCGCAGTGAAAGAAGGAACACTTGAATTTATTTAAATTTTTCACTTTCATACATATTTTTGATATTTCGGGTCATAGTTTAAAGTTGCAGATTTTATATTCTCAGATTGAGATTTTGTTTTTAAATGTTTCAAATCTTATTTTTTTTATTTAAATCTTTTTTCAGTTTCAGATCTTTTTTTCACTTTAATGAATATAGACGATATGACTTGCGAAAAAAATAAACACACACAAACATAAACAGTCCCTGGCTATGGACGCAGGGACCACGGACAGCTCCACAGCCCGAGGGAGAAGGCGCACAACCCAGCCACAGTGCCACTAAGTCCACTTACAGTGGTAAATTCAGTGTCTTTTCATACATGTTTGGACCGTGAAAAGTTATTTTTAAACAGTTTTTAGTGGTTCTGTCAGTAATTTACTGCTCCTCTCTGTGTCTCTATCATTTACGCTGTGCACTCAAACTAAACCAAGTGCGCAGCCATCTCCTCCGGCTCTCCATACATTGACTAAGTTTACAAATGCTGATGTTTTTACAAAGAGTTTACACATGTGTCCGATCACACTGTTTGTGTGTGTGTGTGAGAGAGATAGAGAGGGAGAAAAGAACGAGCGGAACACCTGATGAATGCGCATGCTGCTCTGAAGAAAGATTTAACTCATTAAGAAAAGTATCGATCATTATGTGGTGATCAGTGTTGATATTGTGGGGTCATTTCAAACAAATCAACTTTTAAACTGTAGCGAGTCAAAGACGTCAACTGAGAGAGAGAGAGAGAGAGAGAGAGAGAGAGAGAGAGAGAGAGAGAGAAGCAGAGTCTGTTCCCTCAGGTTCTGGGATTTATAAATAAGCTACGCAATTATTTTATATAATCAACCTCTCATAGTAATGAATTTGACCTGGGACAAACGTGATCACAGTAGAATTTAGTCAGGAGGCGGAGCAAGATTTGTGCAGTTCTTTGTTCTCTTCTTCCAACAATGATTCATCCTTCCAACAGCTTTCATGGTAATACAACTAGTAGTGCGTAATCCTGCTAACTAATTAACAGACAAACAAACAAACAAACACAAATGAAAACACAGCCAACATGATTTGACACTTTGTTTTGTCATTACCTCCTTGGTAATAACAAAAGAAATTATTAAACCATGAGGGCAGACATGAGTAGATGACTGAAGAGCAATGCACACACAAAGAGATACATAGAAAATCTTGTACAAAGAAATAGGGCAGTTGTGAACAGGTTCTAGTAGTGGGAAACCGCAGGGCCAGATAAATTGAGAGACAACAGGTGAGTGAAAAAGAGACGAGATAATACAGTCACACAGCGGAAGTTCCCCTCTGCCTCTGAGTTTTTGAGTCCAGTTGTGTGCGACCCTCCCCCCCATTTCTACTCAGCTCTGTACTGTTTATACTAAAGTTACATTTTGCTCAGTGGTGCTTGGTGACATAATACAAAATTGAAATTAAAAATGTTTTTTAACTGTATCTTGTATAAGTTGGTGCTGTAGTGGTCAAATTAGGGTGGAAATAGAAAATAAGCTGCCACCTAAAGCAGTCCGTAAATGTTAATGAAATTTGACAGTTATTCTTGTGACAGCATCACATGGTTTTTTATGTAGTGTGTGTGTGCGTGTGTGTGTGTGTGTGTGTGTGTGTGTGTGTGTGTGTGTGTGTGTGCGTGCGTGCGTGCGTGTGAATGTGTGTGTCTGTGTTTCTTTGTGTGTAAAGGTGGGGGTCAGTGGGGTAAGCAGGATCACATGGTTTGTAGAAAGAACTGGAATTAACCCTCTCCTCCGTGTTTGTGTAAGACCACTTTAAGTCCCTTTCTTGCACAAGAGAAAGAGTGTGTGTGCAAGGAGCAATGCTACTATGTTCACGTTGCTAAACTGGTCAGCATAACAAGAAGTCAAACCAGCAGTAAAGTCCCTTTTCCTTCATTATTTAATTATAATTACTAAGTTATTTAATTTATAGTTTCAGCTGTTTTCACAGACATTTCATTGATGGTTTAACAATTCAAATATAATGTTATAATGTTGGTTAGGAAGGTCCAATAATAGGTCTGGTGACTTAGCAGAAGGTTGGTGGTTAATTCCCAGCTCCTGAAGGCTGCTTGCTAGCAGTGTGTGCGTGGTGTGTAATAGAGAAAGTGCTGCAAATAAATGCACCGTATAAATGTGTGAACAAATGGATGAATGGTAAAATGGTATTTTAAATCACTTTGAGTGGTCATAAAGACTAGAAAAGCTCTACATGAGTATGGAACATTTACCTTTTACCATCTATGGTTTGAGTCAGAGTGACATAACGCCACCACCCATCCCTTTGGAATCAGAAAGTACTGGAGATTGCCTGCAGATTGCCTACTTTCACAGTTTTCTGGTCTCTTTGTCTAAGGGGGGGAGGGTTCTTACTATAGCACCTCTGCATTCTGAGTGATGATCCCACCTTCCTACAGGAAGCGTCAATAAAACGTATTAGCCTGGGTCATGATGAATGCAAGTGAAAGGTCATGCTGTTTGACAGCACAAAGCTGTGTGCTTGCTATCTGAGCTTAAAACTGCTGCTTTGAGGTCATTCTGACCATAGTAGCTGTTTGTTTCTGATGAGAAGTCAGGCAAATAACTTGCCGCCCACTGTATGAATGTGAATAACCTGTACTGTAAAGCACTTTGAGTGGTCATCAAGACTAGAGAAGCGCTATACCCTATCTGATTGTAAAAGTAATCCTGCAAAATTTTGGAAAATAGTCAAGGCATTTAATCATGGAAATGAATATTCTCTTTCCAAACATATTTCTCTTGATTCTGTCCTTCATCTGTGATATTTTTAATAATCATTTTATTTCCTCTGGTCACCTGTTTGATAACCAAACCCAACCTGCTATTGAAACAGTCAAGGATGAACATAGCAGTAATAGCAATACTCCTCCCAATGACAGTTTTTCTCTAAGACAGTTCTCTGTCATTGATGTATTTGATGCCTTGGCCTCGATTAATCCAAAGCAAGCTACTGGAGCAGGCCTTTTGAAAGCTAGGCTTTTAGTACTGGCTGCACCTATTATAACATTTTCTTTAACCCACATTTTTAACCTAACTATTGTGTCAGGGATTATTCCTAGTGTATGGAAGGCAGCACATGTACTGCCTCTACACAAAGGCGGTGATTCCAGTGATCCAAATAATTACCGCCCTATCTCAAAATTGTCATGTTTAGCTAAAATTTTAGAAAAACTGATCTATACTCAACTGAGTCAGTTTTTATCTCAGCATTGTATTTTAAACCCTCATCATTCTGGCTTCATACATGGTCACAGCACCTTGACAGCAGCATGTAAGGTGGTGAATGATGTCAATAGTGCTCTGGACAAAAAGGAATGTTGTATTGCCCTGTTTATCGACTTATCTAAAGCATTCGATACAGTGGACCACACTCTTCTTTTAGACAAACTTAGAGAAATTGGTTTTAACACAGAGGCATGTAACCGGTTTCACAGTTATCTTGACAGAACTCAAGCTATAGTGGCAGATGGCCATAAATCAGGCTTCCTTGATGTAATAAAAGGAGTTCCACAAGGCTCCATTTTAGGTCCTTTACTGTACTCACTGTATTTAAATGACCTAGGAGCATCAATCATTAATAGCTCCATTCATTTTTATGCCGATGACACATTCATATACTCTTCAGCGCCATTCATTGACAAAGCACTGACAAAATTAGTGTCAGACTTTTTAGTCATACAAGATGCTCTTGCTAAACTCAGACTGGTATTAAATCCAGATAAGACCAAATACATACTCTTCACCAGATCCCAAATAAATAAAAAATGATTTTAATATCAGTACAAAAACTGGGGTTGAAATTAAAAGAGTTCAAAATTATAAATATCTGGGTATCTGGCTGGACTACAAACTATGTTTTAAAACTCACATTAATGAGCAATCGAAGAATCTGAAAGCTAAATATAGAAATAGGCAGTGTTTTACTTTCACATATAGATTGCAGATTGTGCAGGCAACATTCTAATCAGTGCTAGACTACCGGATGTGATTTACATGCATGCTGCTACACATACTCTCAAGCCACTGGATGCTTTATATCCCAGTTCCCTAAGGATTATAACAGGTGACAGTTATTGGAACCATCATTGTACATTGTACCAGAAAGTAGCGTGGCCTTCACTTGCCACACGTAGGGAACAAAAGAGTCTTTATAAAGCTATGCTTAATAAGCTACCATTTTATTTATCATCCCTTTTAAAAGTTACAAATATGGATCACCACACTCATTCTCAACAACACATAACCCTTGACAAACCCTACATGCACACGGAAGTGGGTAAAACTGCATTCAGATACCACACTCCTCATAGTTGGAATAAACTTCAGGACTCAATTAGGCTGCTTCCGCATCCAGTTACAAACAAAACCTAACAGTAAGGTATGTTTTGAACCAGTTCAGGGCTGTGCCTTTGATACTAATCCAATTTTCGAGTCTGTGTTAAAGAATCTTGTGATCTATTGTGTCAAATGCAGCATATAACATGAGGAAATGATTGATAAATCTTTTTTATCTGCGCTTACTCTAAGGTCATTTATTATTCTCACCAGTGCTGTTTCGGTGCTGTGTCCCTTTCTAAAACCAGACTGAAATCGATCATGTATATGTTTCATATGTAGGGTCTCATCCAACTGTTTATATGGCCATTTGCAGAATTTTACTAAGGAAAGGCAGGTTGGTAATTGGTCTGTAGTTGCAGAAGTAGAATGCAATGCTCTGGTGAAGAGTATAGAAAGGCCATAGAGAAATACAGCCAGAGCCTCAATCACAATGATTTTCTTTGGGGTCATTTTCTCTTAAATTTTTTTAATATCATATCATATTGGTTTATTATTACTATTATAATGATGTTGATATTATATTATATATTTATTAAAGCTATAGTATTATCTAGGGATGAGCAAGTACACCATTATCTGTATCTGTATCTGTAACTGTTCAACCAACTAAATTATCCGCATCCGTAGTCGGACAGGGACTTAAACCGGAAGTGGGCGGGACTTAAACCGGAAGTTGGTATTTTAAGCCTGACATGGATATGGGTTTATTTCTACAAAAAATAAAACACAGTGTTATTTATGTGGTGTGTGTGTGTGTGTGAGTGAGTGAGTGAGAGAGAGGACCGCTCGGCGCGTGGCTCTGTCTGTATAGCCGGGCTGGGTAAGTGCTGACTCGGCCAGTGGACGCTGAGAATATACGATCATAGATAATGATTTTACACGTTAGTATCCCTGTTGACAGAGTTGCTGTGACAACGACAATATTGTGTTGTGTGGCGCTGCTTGCGCAGCAGAAAAAAGACTGAAAAGGCATGGCATAAGAGGGCAGGAGGTGGGAGATGGTTATTTTTCATATTTTAAAGTGAATGTAACTAATGTAAGCTCAGGTGTCATTGAGTGCCCTATGCAGTATACTGTACAGAAAAATTTAGTGCATCACTAAAATGTCAATGCAATACAAATAATGTCCATTGAATCTAATATTTTTTTTTTTTAGCCAAAGCCTAACAAGACAGAATTCATTTGTAAAACAAGAATATTAAACTACAATGAAATGTACCAGTTAAATATCCAACCCCAGTAAAAGTCAGAAGGCCCTTCACTAGAGATACAGATTAGAGAGAGATTATATTTTTCTAGAAATATTTAGTATTCAATGACATTTTTCACATTGACTTTATTTGTATAGTGTCAAATAATAACATACATTATCTCAAGGCACTTTACATTGTAAGGTCGAGACCTCAAGAATCATAGAGAACCAACAGTTCCCACAATGAGCATGCACTTTGGTGACTTTGGAGAGACAACCTTTGGAAGGACCTGACTCAATGTGGGGGGCCATCTGCCTCGACTGGTTGGGGTGAGTGAAGAAGAGAGCAGAGATGAGTGTAAAAAAATAGGAGAGAGGAGGGGGTTGGTCTGTATTTATATGGCGCTTTTCTAGTCTTGATGACCACCACAAGCGCTTTACAGTACAGGTTTTTTTCAAACACACATTCATACAGTGTATCTAAGGGCAGCACTGTTTTTCTTTGAGGGGCAATTTGGGGTTCAATATCTTGCCCAAGGACACACTGTGGAGTGATGGGCACAGAAGCCATATTGCATAGGATGCAGAGGGGTGTAGCATTTATTTAGATGTTTAGTTAGTTGTTTCTGGTCTCTCTCTCCCCCTCCCCCCATCTCACTCTCTCTTCTCTCCCATCCCACAGGCTTTCATCTGATGCTACTAAGATTGAGTTGGCAAAACTATCTCTATTAAAGCTGATTCATTCCACAAGAGGCAGAACAGGCAAGGAGAAAAGCACCCCTTCAGTCAGTACCAACCAAATCAGTACACAACTGTGCCAACACCAGCACAATATCAGATCCAGCAGAGCCAGCAGAGCCTCCAGCCCCAAAGCCAACCAGCCCAACAGCTCCAGTCTCAACCTCTCTCCTTCTTAAGGATAATGAGTGTAGCTGAATCGTTCAAAAGATACAGTTTGTTAATCTACTTCGTTCTAGACTGTGCTTGTTCAGATCGGTTATTTTTGCACTAGTGTTGACTTGATCTTTTGGCAAGAGATTTGTTTACATGAATAGAAGATCATCAGCTCTGTAGGGAGTGAGCTTTTTCCTGTTCATTACTCAGTTGAGAAATTTGTTTAAAGAATGTGAATTTCATCGTAATGATCTGAACTATCTAACATAGTTCCACTCTTGGCAGGAGGTTGAACCAAAACGTGTTTCCCGTGCACCACCCCCAGGCAGTGTTGAAAGTGCCACTTGTCAACAAACTCTTTGGCAATGGTCTTCCAATGTGTGTGATAAAGACATGGCAATTGATGATATACCAAATTTACGTAAATGACATACAAAAGTACTACTTATATTACAACTTTAATTTACTACATTTTGCATCAACTACCATGTTGATATAAACTAATGCCAAGGCTGACAATGTAAAACTGTGACATGTAATCAGACAAAACAACATTTTATTTAGGACTAAGTGAGAGTTCAATGGATATAAGATTTAGTTTGTCCACTCATAACAACACACAAGCCACCTTATTCCTAGCTATTTTTTTGTTGTTATGATTCACTTTGTGGTTGAGATTACATATGACATACATATGACCTTATTGGAAACTGACAGTTATGATAAAACATATCTTAAAATAATGCATTACACCAACAATGATGTCATGCCTTAACGCAGCACAAATACAACAGCAGAAATTCAGTCAATCAAGTGGCATTAGGTGGAATGTGATTGTTAGAATGACTTGTAGATATTTTTACTCCACATCATTCAACCATTCAGTTGTCGTAAATGTCCAATAGTGAAGTAGAATTCTTGTATATTGCACTTACAAAAATAGCAACAGACAATGTGAGTAACACAATACACAGAGTACAATTATTTATGTATATTAGACCATTATAGTCCTTTAATCTTATGTTACCTGTAAGTAATCCTCACGTAGTACAGAAGTTAGGGCTGTACAGGTCTACAAAACAGTCCTGCTCAGTGTTGTGCTTCCAATCCGATATTGGAAACTTAATGAGTTGAATGTTTTTTTTTGTTGTTTTATTTTGAAGCAGATTTTATTTTGATACTACTATTTTTTTTAATATATGAACAAGGACAATACACATGTACAAGTATTTTAGTTACTCTATAAGCTTTAAGGCTTGATGTGAGAATTTTTCGACTACTATTTTTTGCTTTCTTTTATTTTTTATTCAAAATTTTGATTGGGTTGTTAACAGGATTATCAGAAATAAAATGATAAATACAAACAAATACAAAATAAAACAATAAAAACAAAAACAAACAGACATGCAAGAAGTACATCAAGCATTGGCAGGTATCGGTATAAGGAAGGCAGTCCATCAGTCATGGTGATGAGCTAAGCATCAAAGCCAGGTATTTCAAGTGTTCTATCAGAATCAGAAGTATTTATTGCCAAATAGGTTTACACCTACCTGGAATTTGCCTTGGTATATAGGTGCATACAATGAACATAAAACATAAAAACACAAATAAGTACTTTACATAAGAAAAAAAACAAATATAAAATAAAAAGATATAAAAGATATAAAAAGTAAAGTAAAAGTAAAATGCAAAATGCAAAACAGGAGTGCAATGTGAGTGTGCAATATGCAATGTGCAATGTGCAATGTGCAATGTACTGTAATGTAATGTGTGTTAATATAACACAGACTTGAGGCGTGGGGGCGGGATAAGAGTCCAAGTCAGGTGGGGGTCCCGGGCCTTGTTGATAAGGCCAACTGCAGCCGGGAAGAAGCTGGTCTTGTGGCGTGAGGTTTTGGTCCTGATGGACCGCAGCCTCCTGCCGGAGGGAAGTACCTCAAAGAGTGTGTGACCCGGGTGGGAAGGATCGGCCACAATCTTACCTGCACGCCTCAGGGTCCGAGAGGCAAACAGGTCCTGTAGAGATGGCAGATTGCAGCCAATCACCTTCTCAGCAGAACGGATGATACGCTGCAGTCTGCCTTTGTCATTGGCAGTGGCAGCAGCGTACCAGATGGTGATGGAGGAGGTGAGGATGGACTCGATGATGCAGGTGTAGAAGTGCACCATCATTGTCTTTGGCAGGTTGAACTTCTTCAGCTGCTGCAGGAAGTACATCCTCTGTTGAGCTCTTTTGGTGAGGGAGCTGATGTTCAGCTCCCACTTGAGGTCCTGGGAGATGATGGTGCCCAGGAAGTGGAAGGACTCCGCAGTGTCGACTGGGGAGTCTCTCAGGGTGATGGGGGTGGGTGGGGCTGGGTTCCTTCTAAAGTCTACAACCATCTTCACTGTTTTCAGGGCATTGAGCTCCAGGTTGTTCTGACCACACCAGGTCACCAGATGGTCAATCTCCCACCTGTAGGCGGACTCATCCCCACCAGAGATGAGCCCAATGAGGGTGGTGTCGTCCGCGAATTTAAGGATTTGACGGACTGATGACTGGAGGTGCAGCTGTTGGTATACAGGGAGAAGAGTAGAGGGGAAAGAACACAGCCTTGAGGGGAACCGGTGCTTATGGTCCTGGAATCAGAGACATGCTTCCCCAGCCTCACGTGTTGCCTCCTGTCAGACAGGAAGTCTGTGATCCACCTGCAGGTGGAGTCAGGCACACTCAGCTGGGAGAGCTTGTCCTGTAGCAGAGCCGGAATGATGGTGTTGAAGGCAGAGCTGTATATGGTGTCTGCAGCATCTTTACACGATCGGGTTGTTCCTTCCAGACACATTTCCACTGAAACTGTTTCATTGTGCAATAACCATTTCAGTTTCACAGTTCAATTTCCCTAACAACCTTTCATATGCAGCAGTTTCCATCATTTGAACCTTCCACATATTCAGTGTAGGAGTTTGATGCTCCTTCCAACACCTTAGAATAATCCGGGCACATGTTATCAGGCCTGTTTTTAATATTCTAAATACATAATTATTTAAATGTGGCACCATTGTCTTGTCTCAGAAAAGACACAATCTTGGGAATCTGGGAAGTTCACATCCTAGCCATTTAACCATATACACTGTATTACTGTATATTATACAGTAATCCAGGACATTTCTCCACAGGGGAGAAACTTTAAGACAATCCCATAATGCATGTACAGTATATATGTGCCACGTTCTTCTCTACATTTCCAACATTACATTAGCGACTTACAATAAGTGCATCAACCATGAGGGTACAAACCCAGAACAACAAGAATCAAGAAAGTACAATTTGCTTCAAAAAAGCCAACCTACAAAGTGTTATATGTAAGTGCTACTAAAGTGCTACTTTAAAAAAAAAAAATCTGCTTAAGAGTACCACATCCATTATTATGTATCCAGGGACATATCTCATAGCACTTAGATGCTTTGTGGTATATTATCGGTAACTGCAAGTAACGTTCTATTGGATTTTTATCCTGATTGAAGGGAACTTTCTCTTTGACACAATGTCTTATCTGTAAATACTTCCAGATGTGATGCCGTGCGTCCAAATAGAATTTTTCCCTCATTCTGTTGTAAAAAATAAACTCGTCATCTTCAAATAGATCATCTAGTATTCAGATACCTTTCCTCAACCATTGAGCCCAGTAAATTGTCTGTTTATCTATTTTTATTCTGGGATTGTGCCATACTGACGCATACTTTTAAGTATTATGGGAAATCTTACATATTTTGTGTAATTCTTGCCAAACTGTTTTTGAATGTATTAGAATAGGATTCATCATGTTATTATTTTTCTCATGTTTTGTGGTTTGTGCTAAAGCTTCAATAGATTTAAAAGGAAAGGTAAGTTCTTGTTCAATCAGGACCCAGTCCAAATCAGCATCCGTTCCACCCCAGTGTCTCGTAAGTTTTGACATTTCACAGGAGATGCTATAGTATTTTATGTTTGGTAGTGATAAACCCCCTCTCATCTTTGGCTGACATAGTTTGTTCATATGTATTTGTGTTTTTTTTCCATCCCAAAGGAACTGTTTTATCCTTTATTTTATAACTTAACAAGAATCGTTGTGGAATGCCTATAGGTACCATAGGTACCATTTCGATTAAATAATTTATCTGTGGAGCCACCACCATTTTGACAAGTGTAGCTTACTCCAGGTTTCCAAACTATAATTTTGTTTAGTAATTGTTCCATATTAGTAATTGTAGTGGCCATTCCATTTGGTTCCACATTACAATGGCCACATTACAATGTATTATGTCTGCTGAGCGTTTATGCGTTTGACTCGTGTCCAACATATAGACCCCCCACCCCGCGTTGGCTGGGCAACCCAATGTCACACAACCCCAGGAGGCAGGTTAAACTTGAAAAAAGGGTTTTATTCTACGTTCTAGCACATCACAGACACACCTTTTAGCGATCCTTTATCGAAATTGGCATGCCGTCTTTCCAAACCTGTCATGATGTCCCTTTATCACGTTTCCACAGTATCACGATATCACGGTCAAAACTTGTTTTGGTCCGCTCAACAGACTCCACTCACCACGATCTTCATGCGCCTCCATAACCATCACGCGCATCAACAATGAACCGCCTCGTGGCCTCATCAACTGTCGTAAACAAAAAAGCCGCAAAAAAGCGCAGAAAAACAGAATATAATTGAATATACGTACTATACAAAATATATTTTAACTGTATAAAAGTAAAACTACAAACCTGGATAATAAAGAAAATATCAAACCAACATAAATATTTAAACTACACACGCAGGCTGCATAGTGGCTCTTACAGTAATTATAATTTCCTCAACATCTGGGTTTAATTCTATCCCCAAATATTTCATACCCGTCATTTAAAATTGAAGGTAGATAGTAAGTTGTGGGAACAAGTTCGAGACACCGGCATAGCTTCTAACTTATGCCAATTGACACAGTAACCAGACACTTTAGAATATACATTGATAACTCAGTCCATAAAATGACAACCCAGAGTTGGGACCAGGACGCAGAGCTGCAGTGCTACACACTTCTCTGCGCTCCCTCTGGATCAGTCACACAACCACAAACCCATAGAGATTGTGTCTGTCCACCGTCCCATTAAATTATGTAAATAAAACAATAACAGAGGGAGAATTCTACACAAAAATCTAATACAAATTAACACAACCTCTGCAACAACTCAAGAAACAAAGACTTTTAAATGTGGACTTTTAAACATAGGATCACTATCATCAGAGGCTATTTTAGTTAATGAACTAGTCTCAGATCAAAAAATGTATTTATTGTCCCTCACTGAGACCTGGCTGCATCTCGATGAATATGTCAGCCTAAATGAATCTACCCCCCCCAGTCATGTAAATACACACGTTCGCCGAGAATTTGGCCGAAGAAGTGGAGTTGCTGCTATTTTTAACTCCAGTCTATCAATTAATCCTAAACCTAAACTAAGCTACATCTCATTTGAAAGTCTTGTTGTTAGTCTTCCACACCAATCCAAGAAATACCAACAGCCAATCATATTTGCTGTAGTTTACCGTGCTCCAGGGGCTTATACTGAATTTTTAAAGAAATTCCCTGAGTTTTTATCAAACCTAGTCCTAAAGACCGATAAAATGATTATTGTTGGTGACTTTAATATTCATGTTGACATTAATAATGATAGCCTTAGCGTAGCATTTATTTCAGTACTAGACTCAATTGGTTTCAGTCAGTGTGTACACCAACCTACTCATTGTTGTAACCACACACTTGACCTTATATTATCATATGGTGTCAAAATTGAAGATCTAATAGTACTTCCACGTAATCCAATTCTATCAGACCATAATTTAATAACCTTCGATTTCTCATTATCAGAATATATGCCACTAATAAAAAACTCCTTTTCTAGATGCCTACCTGATAGTGCTATAGCTAAATTTAAGGAAATAATTCCAATTAAAACCTGTATTATCCGTCGATATAACCAACGAATTCTTTAAAAACCCTAGCTCCACTGAGATTGACCATCTCGTCGATAGCTCTGTAAAGTCATTACGATTAATATTAGACTCAATAGCGACTCTAAAAAAGAAACATATAAAACATAGTAAATTAGCTCCCTGGTATAATTCCAACACACATGAATTAAAACAAGCGTCAAGAAAACTAGAAAGGAAGTGGCGCTCCAGCAACTGTGTTGTATATCTCCTAGCCTGGAAGAATAGTGTTAAAGCATATAAGAAGGCCCTCCACAAAGCAAAAGCTGCCTACTACTCCATATTAATAGAAGAAAATAAAAACAACCCCAGGTTTCTCTTCAGCACTGTAGCCAGGCTGACAGAGAGTCACACCTCCACCGAACCCAGTATTCCTCGATCCCTGAATAGCAATATCTTTATGAGCTTCTTTAATGATAAAATTCTAACTATTAGAAATAAAATCAACCATCTCCTGCCCTCAGTTGGCACTAATACCCCATCAAGAATAGAAATCTCAGAAACGGCTGAGAATCTTACCAATTATTTAGACAGCTTCTCTCTGATCACCCTTGATCAGCTGACCACAATAATCTCATGTTCTAAACCAACAACTTGTATCTTAGATCCCATTCCTACAAAATTACTTAAAGAAATTCTGCCCCTAATTGATATTATGTTACTGAACACAATCAATCTGTCATTATCATCAGGATATGTACCACAGTACTTTAAAATAGCTGTAATCAAACCCCTTCTCAAAATACCCACCCTAGACCCGGAGGTTTTAGCCAACTACAGACCGATATCCAACCTCCCCTTCCTGTCTAAAATCCTTGAAAAAATTGTAGCCAATCAGCTGTGCGAGTTTCTCCAGGAAAGTAATATATATGAAGACTTTCAGTCAGGGTTTAGAGCTAATCATAGTACAGAGACAGCCTTGGCAAAAGTCACCAATAACCTTCTAATAGCTTCAGATCAGGGATTTGTGTCTGTCCTCGTTCTGTTAGATCTTAGTGCAGCATTCGACACTATTGACCATCAAATTGTATTACAGAGACTAGAACAGTTAATTAGCATTAAAGGAACCGCCCTAAACTGGTTTAAATCATATTTTTCAGATCGATTCCAATTTGTGCAAATTAATGATGAGTCATCTGTGCACACCAAAGTTAGCCACGGTGTTCCACAGGGCTCTGTGCTCGGCCCAATTTTATTGTCATTATATATGCATCCACTAGGAAACATTATCAGGACACACTCTGTAAATTTCTACTGCTATGCGGATGACACCCAGTTATACTTGTCAATAAAACCTGAACAATGTAATCAAATAACTAAACTCCAAGCATGTCTCAAGGACATAAAAACCTGGATGACCCGCAATTTTCTCTTATTAAACTCAGATAAAACATTATCTAATGATATAGCTGCGCTAGACGACATTGCCCTTGCTTCCAATGAAACAGTCAGGAACTTGGGAGTGATCTTCCATCCTGATTTGTCCTTTAATTCTCACTTAAAACAAATTTACTCCAGCAGTAAGTCATTAAAGACTCTGCAGCTTGTCCAAAATGCTGCAGCACGTGTCCTGACAAGAACCAAGAAAAGAGACCACATTTCTCCTGTATTAGCTTCACTACACTGGCTTCCGGTTAAATCTAGAATAGAATTTAAAATTCTTCTCCTCACCTTCAAGGCCCTTAATAATATGGCACCATTATACCTCAAAGAGCTCATAGTACCTTATCAACCCACTAGAGCACTGCGCTCCCAGAATTCAGGCTTACTTGTCGTCCCTAAAGTCTCTAAAAGTAGAGTAGGAGCCAGAGCTTTCAGCTACCAAGCTCCTCTCATGTGGAATCATCTCCCACGTTCGGGAGGCAGACACCATCTGTATGGATTATGATCTGTGGATCGCGTATCAGAGATCGTAATGGTGGATCTAGTATGGCGAATTGTGTATCGTGCTGGCTGATCATGATAATAATGGCGGATCCTGTATCGTGTTGGCATCTGATAATGGTGGTGGACCACGATCGAGGTGGCAGCTGACCATAGACTATGATTGCAGCAGGACTGCTTGATATATAATATTTCTCCTCAGATACTCGACCATTACTGACAATAATCCATCAATTCATTTACCTTTCATTATGCTACAAAGTGTTTATTCTAATCAATGCTGCAAATATCCTTATCTTGCTGATGTTCTCCTTTACACTTGACATCTATTGCACTTCTGTGCGTCCTGGGAGAGGGATCCCTCACATGTGGCTCTCTCTGAGGTTTCTACGTTCTTTTTTCCCTGTTAAAAGGGTTTTTTAGTAGTTTTTCCTTACTCTTGTTGAGGGTTAAGGGCAGAAGATGTCACACCTTGTTAAAGCCCTATGAGACAAATTGTGATTTGTGAATATGGGATATGTGGTGGGAATTTGTATTTAATTCCCTGGTGAGGAAATAAACCATCAGACTGAGAGATCAATTCAATGATATCAAAGTATTTAATTAATGGTCGAGAAACAATTTACAGAGAATATATTCAAACACAAACAGAGTGACAATGTTACTATTTGGCCAAATAGGGACAGAATTCTCAAAGCCACTGCAGGCTAGAAGAATCTGACAAATGGCTCATGTCCAGTGCGGGTTTTTATGCACAGTTCGAGGGCTTCACGTCCCCCCTCGATATCAGCCAAACAGGACGTGTCAAGCGCTCAGACGTCAGCAGAGAATGGGTCAAATGTGCCCCCCTCTCCTGAGTGTATAGACACTGGGCAGAACATCAAATAATCACAGGGAAGTTTAGGTTCAAGGTAGAAAAACATCTCTTGGTATCAGACAGATGCAAACATTAAGTAGAATTATACAAGGATGTTTCAGGTCAATCCAACTGAACTTTGAGCACAGTCATGTCAGGACAACAGGATCTGTAGATTTCAATAACAGGTCAGTTAGATTCAGTAAATTTCTACGACATTTTCTTCCTTTTTGTCATTTAAGACAAATGTTAAAACTAGCAACTATTAACTAAGCAAGCAAATCTTATCAAACAATCGAGGTTTAAACTCGGAGCACAACATCAGTGATGTTAATTCATAATGATTTCAAAACATCACTTCATTAGCTTGTCATCATAGGAACCGTTCATACGTTTGCCACATAAGGAACACATGAAATTTAGCTGATTTTATTAATTTTTGCTGATTATATGCAATCTTCAAGCTCATCATCTTCATCGTCGTATGGAGCAATCCTAGGTGGGATAGGATACAGATCTGGAAAGTCTGTGCTCTTTACAGACACCAAAGTTGTTATTACCTTCCTAATGCAAACTTTGAAGATCATTACAATCAGGATTATGATAATCACTATCAGTATTATGCTTCCTATTATCGAAATTAGTCCCTTGAGAAAGGAAGCTCCCCAAAAAACGGTCATTGATTTCATTCCCCCGTAAGGATTCCAGCCATGGTCTTCGTGCAGCTCCTTAATGCCCAGTTCTGTATCTGCTACAACATCGTGTACTGCAGAGGAAGCATCTGAGATATAAGTACAACATTCTGAGCCAATAACTTTGCAAACTCCCCCTTCTGAGGCCAGAATCAGATCTAGAGCCATTCTATTTTGTACTAATATACGTCTGATATTGTTAATTTCTCTCGGCTCTGCGGAGACGGCTACGGTAGATGTATTAAGGTGCCTTTCTAACACTTTTGAGAGTACCATTTGTTCTTCCTGAGTTCTATATGTGCCGTACGAAGGTATTAATACACTGAGGATTCTTGAGAATAGAGAAATGGCATGTTTATGAAATACATGGTATGGAGTGAGCTCATTGGAGTCGGCTTGTCTAATTAATGGAATGAGATAGGCTAAATAACATCTACCTGTGACTGGCTTCCTGTGAACGTGTCCTATAACAGGAATACAGCTATAGGAAAGGTTGTCGCAAACTAAATAAGTTTGCTCTGGCAGCACAAGGGCTGTAGCATTGCCGTTAAAAGAAACAATTTTGCCGGTACAGCTACTTGTGCCCATGAAGTATCCACCCTCTGCAAGAAATTGGATACAATGACTAACATTCGTTAAAGGATGTACAGGTATGGGGGGTATTGGTTTGGGACAGTCTCTATTCTTAGGTCTGACCGGAACTAAAGATTTAGTACAATCATGTTTAGTCCAGGGTGAATGTGTAACTTTAAAGGTTTTTGTCCAAGGAACGCTTTGTACACCTACTTCATATCGAATAGAAGCGGTGTTAGGTATGAGAGTTGGCATTTCTAGGTCTATTTTTATAATTGAACGTTCTCACTGCGAATTGTACGACCTCCCCTTTGTCTCCTACGTAGTTGGGCGTAGTCTGCGTGGATGATTCAGCATGCGACGGGGGGGTGTAACATCCCTCATCACTGGCTGCAACCTGATGAGATATGGCAGGCCATCCCATGACGCTCCAGTCTGCTTCTGTAAAGGGTACTGGTGCAAGCATAGGAGCTTTTGATGAAGAGGGCAGATATTGACAAATCCAACAGTTTGAAATATTTCTTTTGTGAGCAAATTCAGACATCATAGACAATGCAATATTTGTATCCTCATGAGGTGGTACACGGTTCGGGAGTTCTTTCAATATCTGGCTTACTAGACATGGATATGTCCAGTCAAATCGAGTGGGGTAATCAGGCTCAGTATTGCAGTTGGTATGCTTACTACACCAGAAAGGGTATTCCCAGCTCTGGTCGTATTCCGCACTTAGTCTCGCTGAACAAGTGTTGTTAAAGTTGCACTCGGTCCGGATGTCCTGTGGGGGTACTTTTGACCAACGGCCAAGAGAGGGTTTACTGACACCTAATGTATATATTTCACTATTATTAGTCGGGCACAATTCTATGGGATATTTAACAGCTATCATTCCTCGCCTCCAAACTGCTTGGCCAACAGTGATTGATGACACTGGGCTTTTTGCTGTTGGTGGTGCTGCTAGTGCCAGCATGGTTGGCAACAGGAGCAGGCACATACCTTCTCTCAGGCCACTGCCATATCCCCTGGAGAGATGCCATGGGCGTGATTTTTCTATCGTTGGACAGAGAGAGAGTCTCCTACGTCACCACAAACGTAACCCCCTTCTTGACGGCCTGTTGCAGCTCGGAGTGCAGGCAAAGCCAGATTAGCACTCCCCCCCTCTCACCGAGGTGTTAGCCTGGGGTGATGTGTTTGACTCTCCCCTGCCGGTGGTGGCACAGGCCTTTAGCACTGCCGTCACTTGTAGGAGCTTAGCTCACTACTGTTGGAGGAAGGTGCTATTTCACCCTTACCACTTAGTCAGCTCCCTCCTCTGGACCCGGAATCTGTTTACAGTGGCTGGCGTGGATCCAAGGTACTCTCTCAGCCACCTTCACTGCTGTCTCTGTTGTCAGGAGGACTTGGAAAGGGCCTATGTAGCATCTTTGCTTTCAGTGCTTCCGTCTGTGATCTTTTGTGACCTTGTTTTGGCACTTTTATTGCCCCCGAAGCATTATTTGCTGCACAAATAACACATGTTTTACAGAAATCTGCCGCAAAAGTTGAAAATCCTTTAGTATACCAATTTGCATTAATAGCGGCCCACATCCCTCCTTTACCCACGTGGTCTCTTCTGTGACATAGCTTAGCATAGACTTGGAAGAGAGCACATGGTAAGCAAGGTTTATTGTCAGGGCCCATCCAGATGCCGCCTTGGAATGTGGCACCGGAGCGTGCCCAAAAGGGAGCGCTCTCGTGCATCGGCGAGAGACTGGAGTGTGGGTAGATCAGCACATGGGTCAAGGTCAACTAGTGTCAAGAGCAGGTGGGTGAGGGAAGAATGGACCTGATGACGCCGCCATTTTTGCTGCTGCATCCGCAGCTGCATTTCCTAGAGAAACAGGATCAGTAGAAGAGGTGTGAGCTTCACATTTAACCACAGAAACAGCTTTGGGTAACAAAATGGCATCAAGAAGAGCTGCAACAAGTGTATGGTGTGAAATGGGTTTACCGGATGATGTCAGGAACCCTCTATGTGGTTGACATAAAACTGATGTCATGTAGCCATCTTTCTGGTCTACAAACTGAGTAAACGGCAAGTCAGGTCTTGGCAGGCCCAAAGTCGGGGCCTGGGTTAAAGAAGTCTTCAAGTCGTCAAAAGCTTTGTCTGCTTCTGGAGTCCAAGTCAGTCTGTCATGTGCACTAAGATGTTTACCATGGACCATGGAAGAGAGGGGTACCTCCCTTTCTGCATAATTTGGGATCCATTGCCTGCAGTATGATGTCATCCCTAGGAAACTCATCATCTGCCTCTTTGTAATGGGCTTTGGTACTGATTGGATTGTTGCAACGCGCTTTGGGGAGAGAGACTTACTCCCTCCTGTGATCACATGTCCTAAATAAGTAACTTGTTTTTTTTTACAAATTTAAGTTTTTGTTGGCTCACCTTGTGGCCGTTATCTGCTAGGTGTTTGAGTAGTACTACTGTGTCAATTTTGCACGCCTCTTCTGAGGGGCTGCAGACCAATAGATCGTCGACATACTGCACAAGGGCAGACCCCCCGGGGGAGATGTAAGCTTTTCAAGTTGTCACTGAGCGCTCTGTGAAATATGCCTGGGCTTTCATGGTACCCCATAGGGCGTCTTGTCCACGTGTACCCACGCCCTTTGAAGGAGAAGGCAAACCAGTACTGACTATCAGGATGCACTGGAACAGAGAAAAATGCATTAGCCAGATCAGCAACCGAAAAATGAGTGGTGTCTGGTGGAATGAGTGACAGGATAGTATGTGGGTTAGAGACTTCTGGTGCTCGCTGATAAACAGCAGCATTCACAGCTTTCAAATCCTGCACAAATCTCCATTCAGTGGGTTGGCCTTCTTCTCTAATTTTTTGACTGGAAAAATGGGCGTGCGTACAGGTGAATCATTGCAGGGCACAATAATGCTTGCTTCTAACAGCGCTTCAAATACTGGTGTTACTCCATCGATGGCTTTTTGCCTAAGCGGATATTGTTTGAGGCACGGCCTATATTCAGATTTAGGATGCAATACCAACGGTGTCGCCCCGGTTATGAGCCCAACATCATATTTATGAGTGGCCCACAATGAAGGCGGCACCTGAGACAGCACGCTCCTCTACGAGCTCCATTGACCTTTGTACCAACATGGTACTTGTTACTGCGGTCCTATGTACATTACCCCCAGCGCTATATTTTTTTGTGGGATCCCCCGCAACCGATTTCAAAATCCAGAAGGCTGGGACAATGCTGCAGACACGGGCCAAGGTCCTGCCACTGCCAGTGCAATGGCTTAGCCAATGATATGTGAGGGGTGGAGCCAAGAAACACTTTTTCCTGAGAGGAGGAGAGAAATACAGACACCGCAGCAGCCTCCTCCGTCCAATACACATACTTTAGAATACATTTTTCTGGTTCTTTCTGCTTATCATACCACACTTCCTCATACCTTCTATCTGGCCCTACACTTACATGAGAGATTGTGTGTGGGTGGGTTTAGAGTGCATTACCTGTGTCCCTGAGGAGGGGTAGTTCATCTCTGGGGTCCGGCCCTCCCCGCTCTCCCCTCAGTCAGACCTTGGGAAGGTTGGTCCCTCCTCCTGCCGCCTTGGACATTCTGCTCAGGAAATGTTCTTTCAGAAAGCTGTCGTCAGGCGTGCCAGGAATGAACTTGCATGACTCTGGTGGCTTCTGTGTCATGCTGATAATAGTTGACAGTTTCATTCTCAGAGGGAATTTGTCCCATTTATGTCAACAAGGGCCTCAATAGCATTTCTCAGCGTTATCTCTGTGTCCAAAGTCTGGGTGTTCTAATCGAGCGGTCATTCGTGCAGCGGAAAACACGCTCTGGATACTGTGATAGTCATTTGTGAGAGTTTTGCGCATCAGGCACCGTATTTCCCACTTGTCTTTGGGGTTGCAGATGTAATTCATTGCTTCTGCCACATCAGCCTCTGACCAGGGTCTGAACACCAGTATTGGCCCTTCAGCTCCTGCCACTTCCACCATGGGCATGGTGGCTACAGCTGCAGGAGTATGTCTCTCGTCTCGGATTTCAGATAACCTCTGCTGGGCTTGATGGCGGGTCACAACAGACGTGTAGGGGCTTGGTTGTTTGGTGGCATAGGGAGCAGGAGCAGGGGGGGCGGAGTCCAGATCAGGATCCCTCAGATACTCAGGAAGACAGGGATAAAGTGTTTAAGAATTAGTAGGTCGCATAAGTTTTTCTGTTTTAACAGGTTCTGTAGTTTTCAGTGCATTAGATGCTCTTAATCTCTGATTTTCCCTTTTCTCTACCTCACCTTTCCACATTTTAAAAGCCTTCCAGTCTGCTTTAAATACCACATTCTTCTTCTTTCTCCATTCGGGGAGGGCTGAGTGAACTGAGTGAACTACTCACCTCCAACCTCTTCAGCTGTGTCCGTAGTTGCTTTAGCTGGCTCTCGCTCAGGCTTCCTTTAGCAGGAAACCCCAATTTGACCCATACCTGTATCTGATTCAAACTGCCAGGATATTGCTCTGACATGAGTTTACACAGTGGCGACAGGACCCCCGCGTCTACATTTGTCTCCCCTTTACTGTGACCGTTGCCCATCCCTAGTTATCTGTTTACTTGTATTTATACAAAGAGTACGACAGTGTGCACAATGAACTGCCACTTCACCCGATGCACACAGACCCTGATAATACTACAGCCATAACTATGACACGTCTGTCAACAACCCAGGCTTGTCCTCTGTGTTATCTGTTCTCGTGCGACACTACTCGCGATAGCGCTGCATGCAACAGTGCCAGACAACACGACAAAAAATGTACCTGTCTGTGAGGTATTTTACCATTAGATCTTTACCGTGACTCTGTTTGTGCTAAAATTATCTCAAGTTTCCTCACCGTGTGTTTTTCGCAATGCAGTCCTTTGGATTGGATCGGTAATCTGGGCTCCGCTGGACGACAGCTTCTCACCCTCGGGGAGGAATCTCTTTAGTTTGTGGCCTTCTGTCCGTCCGTTGGAGTCCAGATCACACGTCCAATCCCATCCTCGTCGCCAAGTTTGTGGTGGGAATTTGTATTTAATTCCCTGGTGAGGAAATAAACCATCAGACTGAGTGATCAATTCAATGATATCAAAGTATTTAATTAATGGTCGAGAAACAATTTACAGAGAATATATTCAAACACAAACAGAGTGACAATGTTACTATTTGGCCAAATAGGGACAGAATTCTCAAAGCCACTGCAGGCTAGAAGAATCTGACAAATGGCTCATGTCCAGTGCGGGTTTTTATGCACAGTTCGAGGGCTTCACGTCCCCCCTCGATATCAGCCAAACAGGACGTGTCCAGCGCTCAGACGTCAGCAGAGAATGGGTCAAATGTCCCCCCCCTCTCCTGAGTGTATAGACACTGGGCAGAACATCAAATAATCACAGGGAAGTTTAGGTTCAAGGTAGAAAAACATCTCTTGGTATCAGACAGATGCAAACATTAAGTAGAATTATACAAGGATGTTTCAGGTCAATCCAACTGAACTTGTCAGTCATGTCAGGACAACAGGATCTGTAGATTTCAATAACAGGTCAGTTAGATTCAGTAAATTTCTACGACAGGATATACAAATAAAATTTGATTGATTGATTGATTGACTTCTAACAACACTGATATAGAGTTGGCTGGATCCCGATTTAGTACCAGAATGTCATCCGCATAAAGAAATAGATTATGTTCCCTACCACCTCCAACAACTCCCTTAATTCTTGGTTCCTCTCTGATCAACGTAGCTAATGGTTCAAGAAAGATTGTCAACAAAAGGGGACTCAGACTACATCCTTGGCGAGTTGATCTGGATCTGTTAAAGAACTGGGACATTAACCCATTAGTAAAGACTGCAGCTTTAGGGCATGAATAAAAAACCTTTATCCACCAACAGAAACCATCACCGAATCCGAATCTTGACAGGGTCGCAAATAAAAAGTTCCATTCCACCCTATGAAAAGCCTTTTGGGCATCTAGGGATATAGCTGACACTGGATGCGATTTGCTTCTATTCATCAATATTAAATGTAAAAGTCTTCTCATGTTGTAAGTCGAAGACCTGTTCTTTATAAACCCCACTTGGGGATGGGAGGGATCTGAGTCAGGAGAGGATCGGGGGGATTGGCTAGAGACAGCAAATGTTCTCTTGTCGTTATTGTTCCTGTGTGCATGTAGTTGGAGGAAGCAAATGACAAAGAACTCAGAGCTACTTCTTTGCTCATGTTTTATTGTTTTGGAGTAGGCTACTGCCCATAACTTCACGCTGCATAGCTCATAATTGAGGGACGCTACATTATGTTATTGGATACTGCCAGGGACGTTGATACTGCCCAGTCCTATTCCCAAGTGTGATTATATTTGTGTGCACACCGACCTGTTGCCAGGAACCGCCTGTCCTTTGGGCTAATGGTTTTTCTTAAATGGGTGTCCTGCTTAACTATATAAGGAGTAACTCTCTCCAGGTGGTAACTGATGTCATCCACAGACATTCTTAAAGGGCCCATATTTTACACCTTTCTGGGACTAAATTTGAGGTATTGGTTCCTCTAAGATGATATATCAGTGGTTTAAAGTCGAAAAAAACTGCTGCAATGTGTATTTCCATGTCCTCTCTTCTGCCTCTCTCTGGAGCTGCAGACAGAACAGGCTGTTTTCACCTGCCTCTTGAGCCCCTCCTCTTATTGGCTGACTGCACTTTGAGTGACACGCAACCAGGCCTATCACCGGTCTCATTCTGGCGCATACACTCTGGTAAACACAGCCGAAAGACATGTTTTTATGTTTGGATACCGCTATAGAAGACCAGCCACTTATTTAAAGTCGGTTGAGGGGAGGAGGGGTGGTGGTGGTGGTGGTGGGTAGCGGGGGTGAGGAGCGGGGGTGGTGGGTTCGGTGGCTGGACTGGTACCGGCTGGGTGGGGATGAGAGAAGAGTGCGATCCCGAATGAATCATACGGAGAGGAAGTACGAAACGAGACGTTTCGATAACATATTTGTTAGAATGGACTGAGTGAAAAAGTCCGCAGAGTGACTTTTTTCATACTTTGAGGCTCCCTACTGACCCCTTCAAGTCATTACGGATAGTAAATGCCCAGAAAATGTATTTTACATAATATGGGCCCTTAAACAGGTCCCAAAACCCTTCACATCATCCAACTACATACATAAAAATAGACAGAGCTAGTTCAAAATAAAATAATGACTTCAGAAATGTAAATAAAATTGAATTAAGTAGTCAAAACGTAGGAAGTGTAGTTTATGGCTGGCAGCAACTACACTTCAAGGAAGAAAAAGAGGGTAGTTAGCTATCAAGTAATACACAGCTAGCTTACCTCCAATTCTCTCTGCAAAATGGAGAAACCATATACTCCATGTCTCCCGAGCCACCTCAGAGTCCATACACGCCGGCACCTGTTTTTTAGGTTTTGGCACACATAATATCACAGATGAGCAAGGCCGCATGTCATCATTCTTCTTCTATGGTAGACAAATGTCTCTGCCTCGGAGGACCTAGACAGGGATTTTAAACGTACAGTGTGAGCAGTCAGGATGGGCCTGAAGGTCGGACCAAACAGTGTGAGCACATAAATCTTGAGCTTTGGCTTCAAATCGCAGACCATTTACTCATACAGTATGAGTTGGAATTTAACAACAGCATTTTTTTAATCACAGTGTATGCCCAACTTTAGTGGTACCAGACCTGCGCCAGGATCTAGAAGTGGGCAGGGGTGGGCAATGCCTTCCCAAATTTCTACTCTGCCCACCCAATGGGTAAACTTTATTCTGTGCCATTTAAATCTGCCAATCACGTTCCCTGATTTCTGGATTGCTGGTTGCACATAGGGCTGAGTTTAAAAAAAACATTGTCTGATTAAAATTAATCTTCATTTAAATGATCCGATATCGATTCTTAAAAAGTACAGATCGATATTGTGTGTGGTTTATTTTAATCATGTTTAATTTACTAATTCAAATATCAGATTACATTCTGTCACAGCTCCTCTGTGCCCCCCAGTGTTTTTCTTCCCTCACTGAGTGTGAGGCCATCTCACTGATGACTCTGCTAAAGCGCGCCAGGGACAGCTCACCACCTCACCTGCAGCTCATTCCCTGATCACCAGCAGGATATCTACCCTGGTCGTGCTCCCAGTCATCGCCAGTTCGTCCTCGATACCACAGTGGTAGTACTCGTTCTTGGCTGCTTTAGATTGTGTGTTTAGAGTCATTTACCGTGTCTAGTATCCTGCTTCACGAAACCTATTTCTCCTCGTATCTCCAGGATCCACTCCCCGGTTCTCCTGCCTTCCTTCCTAGTGGACTGGATTCTGTGAGCGAACTATTCGCTCTCCACCAACTCATCTCATCCTTGTGCCACATTCTGATCAGACAATAAACTCCTGTTGAACTTTCCACTCGAACAGTGCTCTGTGTTTCTGTCTCTGTGCTGGGGTTCACAGACAGTCTGATCCGTAACAATATTCTTAAGAATTGAAAATTCATTACTTTTTGTAACGGTTATTATTATGCTGTAATATTATCGTTATATCAGTGGTATGAAATGGTTTCAAAATTATAACAATATAATTTATCATAATAATTTCTGGGACAATACATTATCCAACAAAATTTGTTATTGTGACAGGCCTACCTTAATATTTTAAATTTTGCACCAAGTTAGACATTTCCTTGCACAGATTAGACCTTTAGTTATTCTTTCTTATCCAAGCTAAATTGTTATTGTATAATGAAATATGAATCAATTGAATCGAATCGAATTGAATTGAGTCCTTGTGAATCGGAGTCAAATCTATTCAGGAGATCAGTTCTCGTTGGACAGAATAAGTATGAAAGATGCTGTTCCCCATTGTTCTGCATGCAGAGCATTTGTAGACTAATCATATGTGACAGTGGAAGTCTATTAGTATTCTTATTAGTATTATTCTTCTTATTAAAGCTTGTTTTTGTTAAAAATCATTTTATTGTTTGTTGTGTTGTGTTTAAGGTATCATTGCTGGTAGTTGTTGTTCTTATTTTATTAGATAAATAGCTAGCAAGCATAGCTACCTACAGTATTTAGCTTTTGACAATTTTATCAAACTTTATTTTATAAACTCTCACTCAGTATAAACAAACCTGGTTAGATAGTGCTACACTTAAAGTTGTCATATACTGTTTATTGATGTTTAATGTTCTACTATGTCAATTCTTAAACATTACCACTATACATAAAAGTGGACTTGAAATTATGCAAAATTATTTTCTCATGAGAAATAGGTTACGGTTTTAATAGAGAAGTTAGCCCATCAGAGGTGGGAGCAGCACTAGCACTACACTACAGTCAAATTCTGACTTTCAACAATTTCACACATGGGCATTTCCATATTCCATGTTTGAGCTATTTAAGAACTCTACATTACGTTATGTTCTTATAGTCATATTCATCTCTATAATAGAAAGAATGATTGTAATAATAACTATTATTATTATACCACGGCTTGGTTGAACTCCCTATTGTGATGCATTCTTTAAAACTTGGAAAAAAGCTCAACACTAAGAGCACTGTGTGAAAAGGTGCCCATCCCAAATTTCTAATTGCCCCCAGCTTACTTTCATCCCTGCTACTACAACAAAGAGCCTGTTACAGCTAATAACTGTTGGCTAAACTTGAAGCACTGCCAGGTAACAAATACTGTCTTTTTGAGCTGACTCTGTGCTCAGACGACTGTTTTGTTTTTGTTGTTTCTTTTCTGAATCCTGAACTAACTCTCCAGCATTCCTCTGTGGCCCATACCTTTGTGTAACATTACAAATGTGGGAGCTGCTTCCTATGTAGATCCCGCAATTTCATCCAATATAAAATGGCTGTGGTGAAATACGCAGCAACTCAGTGCTAATTCGACCAGTATGTCTGTGAAGATTCTCAGTCATCCAGATCGTGGTATATCCAAGCGCTAAAAATCAGGTCAACTGGACTTGGAATTCTGTGGTGCAGAACCAGTATGTTTTGATTCTGGAGCCACCCCTCTCTTGATTTGACTGTTGGTGGGCAGGCACACAAAAAATGTGAAAGTGCATGTTTTAGTTCTAGCCACAGCAAGGGATCTGGCAAAAGTTTTGGCAACAACAAATTGCTGATATCTCAGTCCAGGCAACACAGTAGCAAACTAAAACTCATCTTCATATATCATTGATATTGTAATGATACAAAGTGGGTTGAAAATTGGCAACGTTCCATTTAATCACACATACGAAGGGGGCTACGTTTCATTGCAGCCAATCCAATCAATCCTTAGGAAAGAATAATTATTATAGTCATTACCAGCCATTTTATCTAAAACGCTTGTTGGCATGTCACCACTCACCTTTTTCATACATTTTCATATGAAGCAATGCCACATCTGATATTAGTGTAGGATGACAGGAACTTGGCCAAAAGATAATGATTAGTAGCTCTGAACATTGAGGCGGATGTGCTTAGCCTGTTAATGGCAGCCTGACGTGTTAGCCCTGACAGGCAATCATGCTGGCATCAATGTTGGCAGAGAGACACAGAGAATAAGAGAGAAGTTGGCATGGAAAAGAGAGGATCTGAAACACTGCCAAGTTTTGCTGCTTAAATGGACAAACAACAGCTGAGAGGAGCTGAGGAGCTCAGTTGCCCAGAACACTGAAACACTGCAACACTGTTTTCTGTGTTTTGCGATTTGCACACAGATTGTTACTTTCAATATACATTTTCCATCATGGTTAGACAATAGCATATAAGCCATTGCTAAGTAATGGGTTTGTCAGTCAGATTTATAACAGAAATTGATAAATCTAGTGATTCTATATTTTTTATTTCGAACTGACCAACTGATCCAAAGCTCAACATGTCTTATTTCATGGTGTCACATTTAAACACAGTGAGCACAGATATTACCTGCCACGTGCACATATCAACTCCTCTTAAAGAAATCCAACAACTTACAAGCAATACAGGCAGCTGCGAGAGGGGGGGGGGGGGGGAATCACCTTTAAGAGCACAAAGCAGCATTTGGAGTTCAGCTCTGCTGAGCTGTGCTTGCATTAATACTGAATACATGAAACTGTGCTCTTAATGTTGAGTTCTGCCCAAGTGGCAACCTAGCCTGACGTCACCCACTGGTTTGTTAATTGCCGTTTTGGCATGTTGCAGCCAGACATTACCATATTTGGACAAGAAGAAGGAGCTGGAGAGGTGGGTCTGACTTCAGAACTCTGAACCTGAAGACTGTAAAACATGCCCACCTACACCAGCACCTGATGACACTGTACTCCTGAATGCGCTTTTGAGAACTAGCTGCGGCACAGTTAGCCTCTATCACTATAATTTACAGCCAAATTACACACTGGTAGACATTTTAAATGTAAGAGCAGCTTCTGTTTCTCCACCCAAGTTTGGACTTTACTCTTACAGGGCAGAGATGACTGCATCACGTACTGTTAGGTTTATATGAACTTTACTATTGTTCTTTCTCAATTGTAACATTTATCCTGAAGTTTATACTCACTAAATATAAAGCACGACAGATTCATATTTTGACAGCTAAGACAAGGTTTACCTTGATCACAACTGTATATCTTTTATTGTTTGTTGATTAATGTAGTTTAATGTTCAATAAAGTTATCTATGAACCTCTGGCTTTACTTCTCGTGATTTTAAGTAACCCATCTGGTATAGCAGTATCATAAAAAGTAATTATACAGCAACACATTGATGGAGGTGTTGACAGAATTTGGAATTAATAAATTAAACAGGCCTTTTACATTTTAGTTTTAATGAAATAAATCATTGTCAATTAAGATATTGAAGTTAATACTTTCCTTATGTGTCTTATAATGTATACAATTTTATGAAAATAAAAACGTAAAATTCACCAAGGTGTGAATTTTATTTATTACAAAGTAAAAGAGAAAAAACTAGGCAAGTCTTCTTAAGTCAATGGAAAATGTACTCAGTAATTTTTAATAAGTTTGGGTTAATATTGAGTGACATAAACTGTGGCTTCAAAATTAAACTATCAGGGCTTAAGTAAAAACTAAAGGGTTTGAAAATCTACTACATCATTTTAAAGTGGTAACAGCAGTAAACAATTGTCTTAACTCCTGGTTGGACAGTTCCAGCCATTTACTATTGAAGACTTTTCATGTCACTTAAGTAAAACACTTACCTTCGAAGGTTGTGCATGCTAGAGTGGATCCATAACCTAATTTCAGTGTAATAGTTTTAAATTCTATGTTTAAAGAGGTTACTGCCACCTTTAAAACAGGTCAAAGGCAAGAAACTGAACCTGTGAATACATCATCTAATCAGAAGAAGGTAAACTGGTGGTGCTTTATTGAAATGGATGTTGTTATCCAGTCACTCTCCACCACATCCTGATGATTGGCATTAAATTTGCTGTTTCATACTTGAGGGCGTCCCTCTGTTGATACGGGTCATTCAGTTTTCAGTGTGGACACCTTTCAAATTACAGTAAAACACAAACACTAGTTAAGACATGATGGATAACCAAGAACCAGCTGTGAGGAGAAGTGCATGAATTTTATACTTTATTACATGAACAAAGTCCTGCATTAAAAATATTCAATACATTGCATAATACAAATATTTAATATAAAGTAATTAGTGAATATGTGCTCACTTTCTTGTGTGTGAAGACCTGAGCCTCAAAGTGTGAACAGTACAGGCGAGATGTGACGAGGTACAGTTGTTTCATGTCATCTTGGCGACCATTGCTTTAGCCTCTCTTAGATTGATGGCTAATAAAAAAATACCAAGCAGGTGAGCACAGAGAAATAGCAAAAATATACGTGAACTAGTAGGTAACAATCAGACATCAGCACATAAAAATCGGATTAAAGTAGAAATTAAGACCCCGGCACACAGCCCAAGAGGAATCATACATCTGAATCTAATGTAGTAAACTTTCAGTCTGATTATATTCCTACAGAGTATAATCTGACATTTACACTACCTAACTATAAAGACTTACACATTACTTTTCTCACCAGCTTAACTTTTGAAATACAGCAGATAAATATCATAACCCCAATTAGAATTACTGCATTGCAGCCAGTGCCATTTCCGTGTGCATATTTCTGCATACTTTCAGATTTCAGATTCATACAAGGTCACTGTGACCTTTGACCACTGAAACGTAAAAAAAAGTGACAACTGATCAAAAGTTGAAGAAATTCCTTTAAGCAGTCTTGAGTTATCACTTTCAAGAGGCCAAAAATATTTTTTGTTAGGGCACCGTGAAATCGAATCTGTTAATCAGTGAGTCCAAGTGAATTGTACCAGATGTAATGAAATTCCCTACGGCCAGACCTTATATCAAATTCATAGGGACGAGAGGTCACTGTGTCCTTTACCTTTGACCTCCAGGCACCAAAATCTAGTCAGTTCAAGTGAATGTTTGTAACAAATTTGAAAACATTCCCTCAAGCTGATCTGAAGATATCTTGTTCAAGAAAAACATAAACATAGATTGTGATGTCAACGTGACCTTGACCTTTGGCTACCAAATTCTAGACAGGTAATCTTTGAGTTGAAGTGAATGTATGTACCAAATTTGAAGACATTTCCTCATGCTAATCTTAAAATATCCGTTCAAGAAAAACATGATTTGTGAGGCCTTGACCTTTCGCTACCAAAATCAACTGATTTAATCCTTGGGTATAAGTGAATGTTTGTGTATCAAATGTGAAAGTATTCCTTGACGGCGTTCTAGAGATATCACCTACAAGGCAGAAATGTGCTTTGTGAGGTCACCGTAACATTCACCTTTGACCCCCAAAATCTACTCAGATCATCCTTGAGTCCAAGTAGATATATGTACCAAATTTGAGGAAATTCCCTCAAGGAATTCTTGAGATATTATATTATTATTATATTATATTCTCGAGAATGGGACGGATGGACGATCAACCCGAAAACATTGTGCCTCTGGCCACTTGCTGTTGAGGCAAAGCAAAACAAAGAAAGTCAATACTAGTGTAACAACATATTATTTACCAAAAAGTTATGTTATATCACAACGTACATTCATGCACACACAAGCTCTCACCCAAGGGGCGTGAAAGGAGATCAGTGAGAATTCGTGAAGGCTGCAGTTAGAGTGAGAGGTTGAGCGGTGTGTGAGCCCGCGAACGTGAACGCAGCGCCGAGCTAGGAGGATAACAGGGGACGTTAAGGCTAAAAACGAATTTGAAAACGAATTTTAATGTAAGGCTCACAGACACTTAGATGACACCACAGGAGCAGTATGGAGACTTTTTATGTTTTTTTTATGTTGTTTTCAATGTTTGAAGAAGTGTTCGCCAGTTACTTAAATTGTTTTGGATTTGGCTGAAACAATGTTTACCCCTGAAACTCCAAAAGTGTTTTGTGGACTCAAACACTTCACCCGACCCTCCATCGGCATAGTGGTGAGTAGATAATGAGTGAATTTTCAGCTTTGAGTGAACTATCTGTTTAACCTCAGTAACATGTGCCACAACTAAAACAAATGTCATAATGTTAATGTTGGATACATTTATATTGAGCTTAACTTTAACACCTGGTTAAAACATACATTCACTGTGAAATTAGATATGATAGTCCCGGGACTTGAAGGAAACGGCATGCACACACACACAGACAGTTAAAACAACATAATTTGTGAATGTAAGCAATGTATGGAAGTTGGAGGAAATGGTGTGCGCACAATTTATCTGTCAGCAATAAATTACTAACAGAGCCGGTAAAAAACTGTAAAAAACTATAACGTTTTTATGGTTCAAACATGAATTGGCCCAAAATGAACAATGTAAGTGGACTGGAGGCAGTGGAGCTGTGCATGGCTCCCTGGGTGTCTGCCCTGGGCCTGGTATGCCTGGATGATGACATCTCTGCTGGTCTTTTCCTTTTTTTTTATTGTAGTATACATTGACCATATAGCAAAGCATATTCCTCAAAACACAACGTATACATAAAAAAATATCCAAAATGAGATCATTGACACTCTAGTGTTACAGGAAGTGAGGAGTAAGTATGAAAATGCAGAAAGTCCCGGTTTCTGTATCAAAGGTGATGGGACTAGAGACAGATGCAACATCGAAAATCTCTCAATAGTGATACGGTTTGCAATTCTGATCCGGAGGAACATCTAATTACTTTGCTTGAATCAGAGACCTCTCCACTGAGGGTAACAGTCTTGATAACATCATCATGAGTGGGAACAAGGTTGGGGTGCAGGCATTGCTGCAACAGAAACTCGGTAGACACATTCCATATATGCATTGCTTCCTAATTATTATAAGTATTCTATCAGACCCAACCAATGGATTACTTTTAATTAGCTGCCAACAAGGGCATTTTCACATTTAATGTTTGAACTATTTGGGAACTCTACATTAGGCTATGTTTTTATAGTCAGTCCTCTAATTGGAAAAATGATTATTATTATACCTCGGGTTGGTTGAATTTCCTTAAGTTACAACTCAAAGTCCACTGTGTGAAAAGGTGCCCACCCCAAATTTCTCAGTTTACTCACAGAAGTAACTGGATTTCAGCTCCTCTGTGTCTGTTGTTACTGAAGAACAAAACTTAATCACAGTTAACAAAAAATAGTAATTTAATTTAATAGTAAATCAATTAGTGAAAATACCTTCTCTGCCGACAAAAAAAGACAGAATAAGAGTAAATGTAACACGAATCCTTGGTGATGTGTCTTGCCCTACCCAGGCCGCGCCTGTGATAGATGTCTTCGATGGTTGGTAGCTGTGTGCCAGTATCACTGGCACACAGCTACCAACATGGAGGAGTTAAGGGAACAAGACAGATCATCAGAGATGTGGAGGCCATGAAACTTTAAGTTTGACACATGCTCCACTACCGCGGCTGCTGAACTTCATCCCTGTAGGCCGTCTCGCAATCGTATCTGATCAAACCTGCCATCGTTTTGTCATCTGCAAAATGAATTATGATGGAGCCAGAGAAAGGAACGCAGTCAAGGGTGAACAGGGAGTAGAGGAGAGGGCTCAGCACACAGCCTTATGGCACAGGACCAGGGTGATGGCTGAGTAGGGGTTCTCTAACTTAACAGACTGGGGACTGTTGGTCAGAAAGTCCAGTGTCCAGTTGCAGAGTGATATGCTAATACCAGGCCAACTGAGCTTGGAGATCAGCTTGGAGGGGATCACTGTATTGAATGCTGAACTTAAGTCAATGAACAGCTTTCTGACATATGAATTGTGACTGTCCATGTGATAATCTGTTCAGTCTGTTTCTATTTGTATTCACTTCCTGTTTTATTTTGTTGTCACGGTTCTTGTGTATGGTGTCTAGTTTTACTTCCTGTAGGTTTCCCCCACACACCTGTACCTTGTTTGTAATTAAGCTTTCCCTATTTATACCCTGTGTTTCCACTCGCCCTCTGCCAGATGGTCATCGTCTCCTTTGTGTGCACATGCTTTCAAGCCTTAATTTCCTCGTGTTTGCTTGCCTGTCTCCCTTGCTTCCTTCTGCATCTGAGTCCCAGTTTTGTACAGAAGTGTCACAGTCCAGGTGTGTCAGTGCAGAGTGGAGTGTCGTGGTAATTGCAACCTTGGTTGACCTGTTACAGCGGTAGACGAACTGGTTCCAATGTAGCAGACAGACTGGGTTTCAAATGTGAAAGAACCAGTCTCTTGAAGCGCTTGGCAATGATGGGGGTGAGCGCAACAAGACGGAAGTCATTGAGGGCCATAGCACTGGCACGATGGTGACGGTCTTGAGACTGGAAGGGACAACTGCCTGGGCCAGAGACAGATTGAATATGTCTGTCAGGGCGAGCTGCGTTTCGTACATTTACCTTACCTTGCTAAGGACGGAGCAAACATCTGAGGTTGAGAGTTTGAGCGGCAGTTCATCAGGGTTCAGGGTTTTTATTGTAGCAAGAGATGAAGGGGATGGCAGGGGAGCTCAATCCAAAAACCAGAGCTGAGCCAAAGGTAGGAGGCAAAAGGGAGCTGGGGTTCTGAGTTAGCAGCTGAGCAGTGTTGCCGGAGTATTACAGGGTGACAGGAACTGGAAAAAACACGATGAGTCCAGGCCACAATATACTAGACTTAGAAAAGAAACAAAGATGTGAAAGGAGCTAGAAGCGCAGGTTACTAACTGGTTGCTGAATCTAGGATCTGGCGGTGTGGAGATGGCAGGGCAGTTTATATAAAGGAGCTTGATTAGTGACCATGCGCAGCTGGTGTTCTGGCCCCATACCTGCACACCTGTGGAAAATCACTCACTCAAGCAGAGAGAAATATATAAGTGCCCTAGTGGTGTATTAAAAGGCTCTCTCCACTCGTCCCCCTCTCTGATGCGGATGAGATGGTCGGCATTCCAGAGGTCCAGTTTGGTAAAGAATGTTGCTCCATGGAGAGGGGTGAGGGCAAAATTGAGAAGGCAGAGGTTGTTTTTAGGATGATATTGTTCAGTCCACGAAGGTCCATGCTTGGTCTAAGTGTCCCATATTTTTTGCTGAAATAGAAAGAAAAAAAAACTCCCACTGAGGAGGAAGATGGTCTTATGGTACCTGCCGCCAAGGAGTCCTGAATGTAATTCTCCATAGCCTCATACTCAGGTCGGTAGAAGTTGTACAGCCGGCTGTTGGGGAGAGGAGCTCCAGGCAGGAGATCAATGGCACAATCGTATGGCCAGTGGGATGGTAGCGACAGGGCATGATCCTTATTGAACACAGGAGCTAGATCTTGGTACACAGGGGGGAACTGCAGACAGATCAGGAGGTCCAGAGGTGGGATGAGGTACAGATTAGGATGGCAAAATGAGCTCCAGGAGATTACCTTTCCTGTAGACCAGTTCACATGAGGGTTGTGTAACTTAAGCCCGGGATATCCAAGTAGTAAGGGAGAGTATGGACAGTCTATAATATCAAAACTGATTTTTCCTGATGGTTACCAGAGTGTCATAAATTAACAGGAACAGTCTTTTCACAAACACAAGCAAGAAGTTGTCCATTGAGGGCTTTGGCGTAAAGAGAGGAGTCAAGGGGAACTGTAGAGATTCCTAACTGAGACACTGCATTATGATCCAATAAAATACCCATCAGCACCAGAGTCTATGAGAGTGGACAGGGGGATGGACTGGCCTTTACAAAAGAGGAAGCTCTCTGACAGAGATCTTGAGGGAGATTAACAGATAGTCGGACTCAGCAGTACATCTCCTACTACTGTGGAAAGAAAATGTCCAACCTGACCCAGTACAGACAGCTCCTAGTGTTCAAATACCGCTGTCTTTCTTCGCGAGAGATATGGGTACGGCCAGGCTGCATAGGCTCAGATTCTGGAACAGACTTTGGGGGGGAGGCAGTCGGAGGAGAAAGGCGAGGCAACAAAACAAGTGTAGGCGATTATCCACACAGATTTCAAGAGAGATTAAATCATCTCTGGATGCCAGTTTATCTTTAATGGACTTTGACAGGGCATTCTGGAAAGCTCCCTGGAAAGCTTTGTTATTCCAGCCACTCTCAGCAGCTAGCGTACAGAACTCTATTGCAATCTCTGCAACACTGCGGGATCCTTCACAGAGGTTGAACAGCCTCTTGGCGGCCTTACCATGGACCGGCTGGTCAAAGACTTTCCTCATCCCATCCCTGTAGCGGACACAGAACAGGAGACGGAAGATCAGTTCAGGGTTTTTATTGTAGCAAGAGATGAAGGTGATGGGGCTCAATCCAAACACCAGAGCCGAGGCAGAAGGGAGCTGGGGTTCTGAGTGAGCAGCTGCTCATCAACAGTGACATTAGGCCCAGGGTTGTAAAATAGTGTAAGGCGGGGCATTGATTGTGATAAGGAGCCACACGGTCAAAGCTATGTATTTGTTGTATCCCGCCCCCAATTTGCAGCTGGAATAGAGTGAGAGAAAATATAGAATGTCTCCCGCAAGACAGAGGGTAGAATGTGGGAGCAAAAGTGCTTATAATGTACAATTTCGACACTTTACTTACCCCTGGGTCCAGTGGACCCGTACACCACATATGTAATATAAATGTGTAGGGGGGGGTACAGTTTACAGTCATTGAAAATATGTTCTTTTATATGTTCATCACAGAAAATGAGCCAAGGCCAATGAGTCTGAGGTTGAACAAATTATTAATCGCATAATTTTTCTTTTAGCAAACATTGAAAACGGGTCCCACAGACCCAAACACCACACAAGGGTTAAGTAATTATTTCCCCCCTTGAACCACTGTGAACTAATGCATGGAATATTTATGAATTCATTTCTAGATGGCATTTATATCCTTTGGCAAGGTCATGCACATGAGATGTTTTTGCATAATCCTGCTAACTAACAGACAAAGAAACATGGATGAAAACATAACCTCCTTGGCAGAAGTAATTATCTGTGTATGTGTATTTTTTTTGTGCATAGGATGGTAGGAGATACATCATTAATCTTGTTTTTACAACCTGATGCGATATCTATTTTGAAATATGTTCTGATCACAATACCTTGCTGTTTTTACCAAAACTGTGGTTATCACATTTATTATTTAAAATCATTTTTTCTAATATTGACAGTTCATCACTCCCACCCAGAACCTCAAACACTCTGTGTTCATTGACTCTGGTGTTGACTCCAATTGGACAGGGGTCTCACCACTCAGCTTCTGTTGGGGGTGGAGTTGCTCTCCAATCCCCTAATGGCCAATGCACACTGCTGGGTGACCCAAAAGACTCATCCAATGACCCTCCAACTGTCAGGTAACCACACTGAGCAACTTACATTTCATCACATTGCCTCTGCCCAGCTATTACTAAATCTCGGGTATCCCTGGCTAAAGAGACACAAGCCGCATATTACTTGGTTCACAGAGAAGATATTGGGATGGAGTAAAGCTTGCTTGGTCACATGTTTGACTCTGCTTCTCCTACTGTCTTTCCTAAGCAACCTGACCAGCCATCTGAGTTTCCAGATCTGTCTGGAATCCCGTCCTCTTATTTTGACCTCAAGGAGGTATTTAACAAATCACCAACCACCTCTTTGCCTCCTCATCGGCCCTACGACTGGTGTATTGACCTCCGCACCCGAGCCACCACCCTCAAGGGGCGACTGTACCACCCAGATGAACCATTACATCCAAAAATCCCTGACAGCGGGCACCATTTGTCCATCATCATTGCTTTATCATAACTATGAGTATCTTGCCCTGCCTTTTGGTCTAACCAAAGCACCTGCTGTTCACGCTCTTCTGAATGACGTGCTCAGAGATATGCTGAACAGTTTTGGGTTTGTGTACCTTAATCTGAGCACGAGCAAATGGAGCATGTCCTCCAGGTCCTCCAAATATTAATAATATCAAAGCTGGAAAATATGAGTTTTATGTCCCAAATGTTTCCTTTCTAGAATTCACTGTGGCAGAGTTCAGCATTCACATGGACCTTGAGAATGTCAGTGCAGTGTCTGAGTGGCCTTTTACAGACTTGAGTATGCAGTTGCAGGGATTCTTGGACAAATTTTCATAGTATTCCTGTTATGTGGCAAAAAACTGTAGAGACTGTAGCCCAGAAAGAAGTAAATAAAGGTAACTTAATAGGCTCTTTTGATTCTTCTTAATTTCCGGTGTTTCAAGTCCATAGACTAAGGAAGAAAAATATATTTTTTTCAGTTTCAGTCATTATGTAACAGTAGATAATACTATCAAACATATCAAACTCGCAGGTTAGGGCGCATGGCTTTCTAAAACGGATATTACAAATGCCGTCAAAATCATCCATATTCATACATCTTTTCAGCATTAAGTGGGTCTCTAAGTTTTACTTCACAGTCAGATAAAGGTTTGGTTGCATTTGACTTCGTGTTAGAAGCAGTTTTCTGGATCTTGTTAAACAATGGTGCTAAATCTAAAATTGAAACTCCTGTTCAGCCATCTTGGTGTCCCAGGGTTAGGGTCACTCTTTGTGGTCCTGCAACAAATCTAGAGTTCTTTGGCATCATGCTTGACACGTTTGAAATGAGAGCATCTCTTTGAAATTACAGGAAATCCATTAAATTGCAGTCATGCACATCAGCTGACAACAAAGCCATTGTACATAAAAGTTATGGCTGACCCTAATTGGCCCAAAATTAGTAAAATTTCAAACTGGTGTGGGGTGGGCCCCAGACGATCTAGACGTCCAAAACTTGGACCCATGGCATCAGGTTTAAGCACAAAAAACATGTTCCTGCTAGGTGCCTGGCAAACAATTTGCCCCCATTTTGGGCCTTAAAAATCTATTTTGTACACTTTTCAGGAAGTTTTTCATTTCCAATTACATTACATTTCATTTAGCTGACGCTTTTATCCAAAGCGACTTACAATAAGTGCATTCAACCACGAGGGTACAAACCCAGAACAACAAGAATCAAGAAAGTACAATTTCTTCAAAAAAGCCAAACTACAAAGTGCTATAAGTAAGTGCCATTTAAGTGCTACAAAATTGTTAGTTTAAACTTTTATTCAAGGTATAGTCGGAAGAGGTGTGTTTTTAGTTTGCGGCGGAAGATGTGTAGAATTAAAAATGAATAGGAAATTAACCCGAAGGAAAAGTATTTGAAGTGATCAGCTTCAAATGATGTGAAATTCACAAGGCCACATAACAAGTCGTAAAATATGAAATTCCTTGTAGAACAGATTTTATGGCCTTAATTGATTAAATTTCAAAAGTAGATCAACTGTTCACTGACAAGACCTTAATATTTTAGGGGTATTATCGAAAAAACACGGATTACTGATATTTTGGCCGCTTCATACTGGGAAGGGGAGATTCAGTGTGGCAAGTTTTAAGCAGTTTGGAGAAAACAAATTTTAACCTCCACCACAGGATCCTTTGGTGAGATGGTTGTAGGGCTGACATTTTTGGGGGCTACCCAGCATAGTTTGGGAGCCATAGGCTCTTACGTTTTGCATTCAAATGTATTCACAGTGTTACTTGTGTTACTTGTGTCACTGGTGTCACTTGTGTCACTTGTGTCCAATGACGATGCCCAACCATTATGTCAGTCTAAGGTATTGCTATTGGACAATAGGTGCCAAAACTTGGACATTCTCCCACAATTGTTAAAGTATTGCCATCGATTCACTGCAAGGTATTTGAAGTGAACACAAATCCACATTCTAAAAAGTATTTGCATCATTTCTTAGTAAGAATACATTCAAATAATGTGGAAGTTACACTGGCACATAAAAATTGTCCCTACAGAACCTGGAGTTCACTAGTAAGACCTAAATATGGACATTTCGGGGGGTCTTTTCTAAAAATAAATTGCTTTTCTGGAGGCTCGTATTATGGCCCCTTCATTCATTAGTTCGGGAGAGACCTTTCAGAGTGCCAACAGAGCCATGGTGTCCATCTGGCATCCAGTGACAATATCTGACCTTTAAGGTACATGGGTTTCCAACCTGCGTACAATTGCAATACCTTTGGATCTGAGGGAACCAGGTCTCAATTGCTGTCCAATGGCACTACCTCACCTTTGGGACAACATTTGTTTCCAGCTGCAATACCCTGGCTACCTGCGATAAAATGTCCATAGGTCAGACTTTTGTACTGGACAGAGAACTCTTTGTTCATTACCTCCAGACTTGATAATTGTAATTCTCTATGATCAGGCTCCACCAGTGAGTCTTTAAACAGTCTGCAGCTTGTGCAAAATCCTGCAGCACGTGTACTCACAAAAACCAGGAAAATAGATCACATTTCTCCTGTATTTGCTTCAGTACAATGGCTGCTTGTTCAATTTTAAATGGGATTTTAATTTCTCCTCCTCACCTACAAAGCCTGTAATAATATTTTTATATATAGAGCACTCTTCAAAACACATGTTACAAAGTGCTTTACAAAGACAGCAAGTTAAAAACAGAAATGTCATAAATCATCAGGTTTAGAAGAAAGCAGAACAAATTTGTGTATAAATACCAGTGCTAAAATGCTCAATAAAATAAATTAAAAGTTAGTTATAAATAAAGTTAAGACTCAGGTAGAATCAGGAAAGGCTCTTTGATAAAAGTATGTTTTAAGAAGAGACTTAAGAGTTCACTGAGTCAGCTGACCTGATCTCCTCGGGCAGGTTGTTCCAGAGCCTCGGGCCCGGACTGCAAATGCTCTGTCCCTCTTAGTTTTTAGCCGGGCCTCTGGAACAGACATTAAACCTAAGATCTAAGATCTCAACATACGCACTGGAGTGTATGATTCTAAAAGTTCAGCGATATAGCAGGGAGCGAGGCCATGAAGGCCCTTAAGAGTGATCTTAAATCTGAATATTCAAATCTTAAAATCAATTCTAAAACATACAGGGAGCCAGTTTAAATCGCTAAACAGGAGTGATGTGATCATGTAAATAAAGAGCTCATAGTACCGTAACAGCCCACTAGAGCACTGCGCTCCCAGAATTCTAGCTCACTCGTTGTCCCTAAACAAGTAGAGTAGGAATCTTCCACACAAACTTCCTCGTCTACAATTTTGCACATCAATTACAATACCTCACTCAATGGATCCATTAAACCAACCAATATCACTTGGATAGACCTGGAACAATATTTTTGTAAAAATATTTCACTCTTAGATTTACCTTTCCTCAGCACAACTGTCAAACAAAATCCCTGCTTTAAAAATACTGCCAACCTTAACAACTCTGACAGCCTGGTGGAAAGTCATTAAGATTTAACTTCACCCCAGCACAATGTAAATACACTCCTATTTGGCACAACCCAGACTTTAAACTCTGCACCACTCCTATTTACTATCACACATGGGCCCAAAAAGGGATTACATATCTCCACCATCTTTTACATAACAATCAATTCATAGAATTCAAAGACCTTACACAGAAACACTTATAACCCCCTTGAACCTTCAAAAATAATAAATGACATAATTCAATTTAGGAATATAAATAAACTAAAATCAATAACCTATATACCATTACTAAGCTCAGACAACTCTATATCAATCCCATCAGCTAACTGGAACTTATACCTTAACATTTCTCCCTCAACTGACATCTGGATAGAAATAAATAAAAACATCTTCGACATGACGACCAACACAAACCTACAGTTAATTCAATACCAAATTATACACAGAACACATATAACTCAATATGCAGATGCCACTCTAAAGATCCAATTGACGTGCTGTAAAGATGGATTCTGGCAAATGTAGTCGAACAGCAAACTAAGGTATTAGAGGCAGGGCGGCTGTGGCTCAGTGGTCAGAGCAATCTTCCTCTAACCAGAAGGTTGGCGGATCGATCGATCCCATTCTTCACCATTCCGCATGTCTAGGTGTCCTTCGGCAAGATACTGTCTCTTCTCATCGAGAAAAGTTCTGCAGTGTGTGGATTGGTAAATGTAAAACTGTACTGTAAAGCACTTTAAAGGTGATCAAGACTAGAAAAGCACCATATAATTACAGACCATTTACCATCAAATAGTTAATCCACATTTTTGCAGTATTTTTGTTTGTTATTTGGGGGATGGTAGACCAGTACACTAGGGTTGTTGTGACTTTCAAAAGAGTATATATATTATATATACTGTATTAATGAATTATATTTAAATATCTGCTCAAACATGTGAACTAACAGAACTGATGTGCAATGTGCATTCATAGTGTAGTGCAATAGTTACATTTTATTTACATCCAAGTATATGTAGTATCTTGACATTATATTTTCTATCAGCAGAGGGTGTTTGTCTCTTCAGAAACTCAGGAAGAATGTCGCATGTACTTATTTCCTCCCGGCCTACAACAGGCAAAGCACGTACAGACCTCCAGCACACAGCCAAACATCCTGCCACACAGGAAACAAACAAAACAAGTAAGAAGACTAACGGCAGACAAAACACATCTGAGTGACATACATCTGACATAACGTGTGTGTGTGCGTGCGTGTGTGTGTGTGCGTGTGTGCGTGTGCGTGTGCGTGTGTGTGTGTGTGTTCTCAAAGCCTCGCTGGAACCCTGTGTTTCCTTCAAACAGTTCCCATGGTGAGAAGTTCCTGTCGTCCCACAGTGTCACACACACAGCTGCTTGTATATAAACATGCCTTATATCATCCTTTCTGTGGTGGAAACATGCAAATCATCCACAATCATCCTTGAGGGAGTATGGAGCTTCTCTTATTTGCTGTACAGCTTTACTGTTTACAGATTCACTATTTGTAGGCATTACAATCTGTAATTATCTCTCTGGGACAAGCAGATGCTTCTGTGTTTTTATAATCTAAGTTTTCTTTCATAAATTTGGCAACCGCTCTTAACAATTTGTATATAAGCAGCTCCATTAATCTTTTGAAATTGTTAATGAGCAAGAAAAGGATTCATGTGTAATCCATTCACTTTACATATTCTCACACTGCATATTTTTCTTCCTGTCTTTACACTGTATATACTAGTTTAATTACATTCATATTTTTCTATATTTCTATATATCTTTATATTCCTTACACTTAAGTATTGCATGTTACTTATTACTTGCTGATGTCGTTTTGACTCTTGCTGCTGTAATAATGCAAATTTCCTCATTGTGGGACTAATAAAGGATTATATTATTTAATCTTAAACAATCAGAGATGTATGAAGGTGCTGTACCATTAGTAGACTTAAAGACAAGTAAAATAATTTTAAATCAATCCTCAGTGATAATGGAAGCCAGTGTAAATCTTATGACTCATTACTCTGGACTCTTTATTCTTTGGTCTTTGCCTCTTTAATGAAGAGTGTTCTCATTTTGATTAAGGACTCCATGTTTATTGTATCTATAACTGTGTTTTCCTTATGGTTTGATTTGTGTTCTCTGGGTTTTTAGTTTCCTGTTTTATTTTGTAGTTTTGCTCCTTGTGTGTTTTCCACTTTACTTCCTTTCTTGTCCTGTTTCCTGCCACTGTTATTGTCTGCACCAGTACCACATGCGTTTCACCTGTGTCCAATTACCCCTGCCTCCCCTGTGTATACAAGTCTCCCTGCTTCCCCTCGCAGGAAAGACACTAAAACCAGTGTAATGTGATCTCTTTTTCTCATTAAAACCCTGGCTGCTGAATTTTGTACAAGTTGGAGCAGATCAATTGTTTTTTTTTTGGTAAACCTTTTGGCATCTTCCAGAGTGAGGTATGGTCCTACTCTTGCAATTCCTTAAATGATTGTACTTGTTTGTGTTGATTAAAATCTAGTTCTGAGTCAAGTGTAACAACGGCTGTTTAGTTTTGATTTGTTTTGATGTGCCAAACTTACAAGTTTACTAATAATATTTTGTTGCAATTACAAGAATTTCAGTTTTATCTTCGTTTAATTTGATAAAATTGTTGCTCATCCATAGTTCCAACTTCTGGCTATTGTCTCTGCTTCAGCTTTGTAATTCCTCTCTGCCTCTCCAGCTTGTGAACACTCCAGTCTCGTGCAGTGAGAGCACAGTCAGGGTGCATTGGTGACAGACAAGGACACCAGCAAATAATTTCAGAGGAAATTAACAGATGCATTTTTTTAGACGACTATTGATCAGGACGTGAAGAGGATTTCAACAAATAAGATATGAAGTGTTTCAGAAACAACTTACCAACCCTATTGTTAATAACTCTCTAGCCCTTTAGGAGAGAGTTTGGAGATTTTTACTAGAGCAGATATTGATGAGGTCTGTCGATACCTGTGGGATCCCCTTGCTGCAGGAATAATCACAGAATCTTGCTCCCCTAAACCTTGCCCATTGTGAAAGAAAAATGGCGAGATACAAGTGTACATCAACTATTTCACCTTAAATGCCAAAACAATTCCTGATCAATACAACCTTCCTTGGATCAATGACACACTGCCATGCCTCACAGGGGGCTGCTGGTTTTCAGTGATTAATCTTTGCAGTGGCTACTACCAAATTACTATGTCAGAGGAAGATAATAAAGGACCACCTTCATCTGTTATCTTGAGTATTAAACCAGCTTTAGTGCATGCAGTAAGTGATCACTGCAGCTTCTGTATAAAAGGAGGAAATCCACCAACATCAAAGACAACTACTATAGACCCTCCAGACCATTTGGGGAGTGGTGTTGTCAGATATACAGTATTGGCATTTGCTGATCCGTCAAAACCTTTTATTCTTCATGTGGATACAAGTCTGGATGGGCGAAGAGATGTCCTCAATCAGTTTCACAACTACCTTTATGGTGCCAGATTCACAGAGAGAACAGACAATAATCTTCTCACGCATGTTTTAGATTAGATTAGATTCAACTTTATTGTCATTGCACAGAGTACAAGTACTGAGACAACGAAATGCAGTTTAGCATCTAACCACAGCCAAGTTTTTTTCTTTGACCCTGATCAGACCTGGTATTAGCATCCATCATGAGTAATCTGATAAAAAGTGGTAAGCTCTAAATGGTTTGTATTTATATAACTCTTTTTTAGTCTTGATGACTAGCCTTTATTCATTCCTCTTTCCATGCCACACAGGGCAAGAGTTTATAGGTACATGGTGGGCAGAGTCTCTATTTTTTCAATTACAGACTTGGCTATAAAGTATAAAGCTTAAATGTGCAGCTAACAATACAAAGCTATTACTGCAAACACTCATGTTTATGCGGCATGTGTGTTGTGTGAAGGTATGTGGTATGTGTGTTGAGCCAAGGAGGTTTGATTGTGTGCACGTGCATGTGTGTTTGTCAGTGTCAATAGGAGGCAGCTGAAAAGGCAGGAAGCAGGGAAACAGTGCTGTTTTTAATTAGCATGCCAGTCTGAAAGTCATTTCGGGGGGGGAGAACTTTACAGGCAGCCACAATACATAGTGGATGAATGAGATGAGTGAGTGAGAGACTTACATTACCTTTGTGAGGGAGAGAGGGCAACATTTGTGCACTAACTTCTGCTTCTATATAATATGTTGTAAAAAGTTTGTGTGTGTGTGTGTGTGTGAGAGAGAGAGAGAGAGAGAGAGAGAGAGAGAGAGAGAGAGAGAGAGAGAGAGGTTGTGATAAATGTCAGTTCTGTGTCTACAGTTCTGTGTCTACAGTCAGCTGAAGGGAAAGTGTGTGTGTGTGTGTGTGTGTGTGTGTGTGTGTGTGTGTGTGTGTGTGTGTGTGTGTGTGTGTGTGTGTGTGTGTGTGTGTGTGTGTGTGTGTGCGCGCGTGTGTGTTAAAAACTTTTTTATTCCACCCAAAGGGCTGGGGCATGTGAGGACACACACCACTGAGTACTCCGCAGGTCTAAACCTACTTGTGATTTACAAAATCACTCTGTTTATGAGGAATTCAATTTTATTTTGTTCTCTCTCTCCAATAATGATGTTGCCCTCTAAACAACCCATCAGCCTCTTTCAGTGGTAGTACAGACTTATTAAATGGAGCAGAGGCTCGCTAAACTGACACATGCCCTGAAGGCCTGGATACATTTTGTCTTTTTGTTTTATGGCCTCCTCCTATGTGCAAAATCTAAAGTCAAGGTGTAAATACAACTAAAACTATTGAAGGGTTGTGTGATGACCCAAACAACAAAAATAAATATCAGTCTTGTATTACAACATAAAATACACAATGTAAGGGACTAATGTAAAACAAAAAAACAATCATCAACCTTTATCAAAAATGTATTTACATTTTGTCATTGCCTAGTGTGAGACAGTGTTAAAATATTAGACAAAATATGCAAACCGGCAGATTACATTAAATGTGTATATGTTTAGAGAATTTCTTTCTAGGGCATTCTACACATGACAGCTGTTGTATGGTAAAACGTTTTTTAATGGTTACATGGTTTACCATAAAAAACTAAAATAATTGCAGGTGGGATTGGGTACTGGACTCACCTTAAATTAAAATAAGGCAAATAAATCCCTGCAGCCAACCTTCTATGGGGGAATTATTGCTCTCCAGCCACATTGTTCTGCCTCAGATGCAATCTCTGTATGTGGGCGGCTGTGGCTAAGGGGTTGGAGCGGTCATCCTAACCAGAAGGTTGGCTGTTCCATCCCAGACTTCCCCATTCGGAATGCCGAAGTGTCCTTGGGCAAGATACTGAACCCCAAATTGCCCCTTGTTATAAAAAAAAGTGCTGCACATAGATGCACTGCATGACTGTATGTGTGAATGGGTGAACATAGTGTAAAGTGCTTTGAGTGGTCATCAAGACTAGAAAAGTGCTATATAAATACAAACCATTTACTATTTACTGCAGCCTCTTCCTCTCATTCACTCCATCAACATGCACTGCATGAAAAGAATATTTTTTGTCTTTTAATGTCCCTGTAAATTTCTGTGGAAGTTCAGGTTAATAGCTGTTCACAGGAATCTGCAGGCAGCACAGAAAACTGCCAGGAATTGCCCGGGAATTGACGTGGGGTTCCAGTTTCGGGCAGTTTTACAACCCTAAGAAGCTTGGCAGTTGACCTTTTTCTAAAAGGTACTAACTCCCTTTTAAGAAAATCTCGTCTATAAATACATCAGGCTTAGTATAATTATAAAATCATAAATTGTAGCTTGAATAGATTTGCATTTTATAAGTAAGTATGCTATAATGAGTGTAATCAGTGATACAATTTTCAGGGTACATCTGATGATACATCTAAGAGATGTCTTTCTGCTGACACCAAAACACTGTGCTTCACATAAAGCATATCAGCTGTGTCATCGCGTGACAAAGTCCCAAACATTTGTCCTCCCAAACTACTGGGAAAAACTCAGCACCATATTCACATGTCCATGGCATACTAAGCTGTTGACTCTGCTGAAATTGCCTCATAATTTGGACTTCAATTGTCCTATTGTTGTTATTAAACTTTCCCAGTATTCCATTAAAACACTCAACACTTTTATCCAAAGCGATTTACAATAAGTGCATTCAACTATGAGGGTACAAACACAGAACAGCAAGAATCATGTGTAGTGGTCAAAAGTTTAGGGTGACAGTTGAATGCCAATCAGGTTCACCACATATATTCAGAATAAACGGGAGGCTGATGATTCCAGAAATAGACAATTTATTCAAGTTGGACAAAGGATTTAAAAAGACTGATCAAACAGCGCAGGATCATGGGCAATGTAGGGAGTACTGGCCTGCACTTGATATAAATAACAGTTTAAAAAGAGAGAAGTTAAAGGCTCCAGACCCAATTTAACAAAGCTAAAATATCATGCATAAAACAAACAGCACACTTTAAGAATCCCAACACTGGTGTGATTGCACCAGTGGATTATCACTGCAAGCGATATTATACAATGAAATAACAGAAGAAGGCCTCTAGTTTACGGAGCCAATAACTCACCAATATTCAAGCCATTAAACCAGGATTGCACAGTACCCGTCAACCACATTGCACATTACCCATAGAACAAAGAACAAAATAAAATATAACAAAGAAACCAGAAATCAAACCAATTAATCAGAAAGAAACTAAATCTAAACAAGGCCAAATAATCTAAATGAAATCTAAATGTGGGAAAAAACAGTGACCATAAATATTCTGCCTGAAGGCAGCCCTATGAAACAAACATGTCATATTAGGTCACACAATTATTAAACAAGTTTATCAAAATGTTTAAAAACATTTACAAACATAAAACACATCGTTATGCCATACCTTCAATTAATTTAAATAAAGCAGAGACCCACGCCGTCCTTATTGTCTTGACGACAAGTACTAAAACAGGAAAGGACAATTACACTTAATGTCACAGACACAATAGTATAGACTCTGGATAAATGTTCCGGCGCATTACTTACAAGTATCGTTCCCATTAGTTTGTCTGTACACGCTGACTGGAGATTATTACAGCGTGCCTGTATGGCGACGCTGATACCGTCTCTCACACACACACACGCGCACACACACACACACAGCTGTACGCTGGGCTCTATGGACAGAAATGCACTTAATGTTTACGGAACGTTTTCTGCGTGATCTTCATTTACTTTAAAGTGACTTTCAGTTAATGAAGCTTACCGCAACAAACAATTGGCGTCCACACCTGCTGCGCCCACGCTACACTTCCTCACAGGACCAGAGAGAGAGGGAGAGAGAGAGAGACTACGGTGTCCCTAAATAAACTTCACCAACTCCCCTCATCCTATAGGCATCGCCGTCCTGTCAGGTTAATTAGAGCTGTGGTTTTATATCTACAATGACATGTAAGCATAACTGGGAAAGTAACACTGCTAAAACTATCCTGTTTTAGCTAAAGCTTTTTATTAAGGATTGACCCCATTACAATGGCCCCAATTTTAAAAGGTCACCGTCCCGGTGACAAATTACAACCAGGGTCTAAACACTGTCTCAACAACGTGATGATTTGCAGCATGGCTCACCTGCAAGGTTCTAACTGAGGTATCAACGGTTTCATTTACTGACCTCGGAAGGTTAAAAGGGTTGGTGTGACGCCCAGCTGTGTTCCTTTTGGGCCTACTTTGTGATATGTTTGGCTGCCCTGTTGCTACTATATTAACATTGTTTGGGCCATTTTCTTGGCTGTGATCTGAACTGGATAGTGGGGTGCCAGAGCTATGTAATTCTGTGCCCATAGTTTGACCATTTAGCTCAAGGGGAGTGAGGGAGGGGGCCTGAACTCGGCACCACTCGGGTTCCATGGTGATTACGACCCCATCTGAGTCATTGTCTTCGTCCTCTTTATTAAAATCCGGTGGATCATCGACCAGGCCTGGATCAGGTACCGGTTGGTTTTGGGTCATGGGCCTATTGATGGTGGCGGTCGGTAAAACCCTAAGTTCTGACCTGTTAAGATTCTTTTCTGGGCCAGCACCATCTCTGGGGCATATTTTATATACCCTTCCTTCTTTATCCATGTTTTTCACCACCACATACACAGCTGGATCCCAGGCGTCCTGAATTTTGTGGCGTCCTATGGGGTGACTTTTCCTGTAGACCAGGTTTCCAGGAGCGATAAGAGAAGTTGCGTTTGGCTGATAGTGTCTGTTCCTCTGTTCTGCTGCTTGCTGGAGTCGTTCCTTAACATGAAGATAGACTGAACTCAGATGATTTTGATGTTCATCCATCCAATCCTCTGCCGACCTAGATGTGGGTTCCTCCTGTGATGCGCCCAACAAGAAATCCACAGGTAGTTGTGCCTTCTGGCCAAACATCAGCTCATATGGTGAATAACCAGTTGATTGGTGCTCTGTGGTATTATATGCATAAAGAACCTGAGGTAGGTATTTTGGCCATTTTTTCTTCTTTTCCTGGGGGAGGGTGCGCAACAAGTCATGTAATGTTCGATTAAATTCACATTGTCCATTGCCCTCTGGGTGATAAGGTGTGGTTCTACCTTTCTCTATTCCATACAGTTGACACAGTCTTTTCAAAAGGTCCCCTTCAAAACACTTTCCCTGATCACTGTGGATGTGTTTGGGTACACCATAAATGTAGAACCACTTTTCAGTCAACACACGGGCTACTGTACTGGCCCGCTGGTCTGGTGTCGGGAATGCTTGGGAAAACTTTGAAAACACATCCGTGACCACCAGCACGTTCTCTCTTCCATCACTGGCCTTATCCAATACAGTGAAATCGATGGCAATGACTTCCAATGGTTTAGAGGCTAACAGACTCCCCCTGAATGTACAGACTTTTGGTTGTACTACTTTGGCCAGTGTGCACCGGTTACACTCCCGACAGTATCTGTCAATGTCACTTCCCATAAATGGCCAAAAACACCTCTGCCTCACCAGACTGTTGTTACGCTCAATGCCTTGGTGGCCCTGGTCATCGTGAAGGCTTTTAAGGACCTCTCCATGCAGGCATGGAGAGTTGGAGAGTTGGAACACCACTTGTCCTTCCCTTGGTAGCTGTATTTGACGGTATAGGACACCATCCTTTGACTTTATTTTGGACCACTGCTGCACCAGCTTCTTTACTCCTCTACCAGCATTGGCCATTTCTTGTTTAGTTGGAGGTGTGCCCCTCTTCCAATATTGTAGGAAGGTACAGATTACTGGATCTGTGGCCTGTAGAGCAATTAGGTCAGCTTTGGGCCGTGATGGGAAAGCAGCTATCGCTTGGCAGGTTGCAGCCATGGCGTGGGCACTTTCAAGTAAGACTCTTGCTGGTTCGTGGACTTCCAGCGGCACCTTCAAGCCGGGGAATAAAAGTGATGTGCTCTGAGAGTGCAACTGGTGTGACAAAGCATCGGCATTGCGATTGGTTGGTCCTGGGCGGTACTTGATCTCAAAATCAAAAACTGCCAACTCCGATGCCCACCTTTGCTCCACTGCCCCCAGTTTAGCTGACTGCAGGTAGCTGAGGGGGTTGTTATCAGTGAACACTACAAATTGCTGTCCAAGCAGATACTCTCGAAATTTTTGGGTCACCGCCCATTTAAGGGCCAGGAATTCTAGCTTTCTGGAGCTGTAGTTGGACATGTTTCTTTCCGTGGGCCTCAGGCCTCTGCTTGCAAAAGCAATTGGTCGCCGTTTTCCATCATGGTCCTGGGATAACACAGCACCAAGTCCAGCATGGCTAGCATCGATTTCAAGGACAAAGGGTTTGGTGAAGTCAGCATATCCCAGAACTGGCGCGGTCACAAGCAGTCTCTTGAGTGTTTGGAAAGCATTTTCACACTCATTACTCCAATGGTCGCCTATAATGGCTTTCCCAAGGGTTCTGCGTTTCTTCTTGGTGCCATCCATTTCGGCCACCAACCGGTGGAGGGGAGCAGCATACCTCGCAAAACCTTCCACAAAGCGGCGATAATAGGATGCGAATCCCAAAAATGATTGAAGATCTGTACAAGTAGTGGGTTGTGCCCATTCAGCCACTGCACTAATCTTAGAAGGGTCAGTGGCAACGCCAGATGCTGAGATGACATGACCCAGGTATTTGACCATGTAAGTACATTAACTTAACACCAATAAACTGGTCCTCAGTCACATACTCATCCTATATAAATGTAAAGTACAATTTAAAAACTGTAATAACCGCTGCTTCAAAAGTGAAAAGGTCATTTGTGAAGTTTTACTCTGAAAACGTCACACTCATTCCTGAAGATGCCACATCAGTCGTTAACGTCAACACATTAGAGGGCTCGTCCAATCACAGCCTTGTGAATGAAGCGTCTGTCTCCCGCAGACTCCAGGCTCGTGTTTTGCGTGGTTCGATGAGGGACTCTGTTTTCGGTGTAAAAAACTTGCTGAAGTCAACACCACACTGTTTCCCCTGTAGCAGAGGATGACTGCGTTGGAAAGCAAAGCCGCAGGCCCAGTGTGGAGGAGTCGAAGCGGAAAAGACGGGCACACAATCCCAAAATTACGGCAAGAGCTAAGCTAAAGAGAGAAGCCGTTGCTAACTGCTAAGCTAACTCTTAGATCTGAATAGCGTGTTAACAACTGTGGGATTAGCGAGAAAGTTGCTAAAAGAAGAAGAGAGCATCGAGTGCTTGAGCAGAACTAGTGCATGTTTAAATATGTACGAACTGCTTAAATAAAAGAGTTTGTTCTCGTTAAGTTTTCTTATGAACTTGTATTTTTGTCCTGTTGTATTTTAAAGGAAACTGTGCGTCGTCTTCACACCTCTGAGGCAAATGGCAGGCGCTATGAACCGGAGCAAGGGTAAGATTAAAGAAGAGATGTGCTGTGCTGTGCTGTATGAAATACTTGTTTACTTTATCTGATCCATTTCATCTTTGTGTTTTCACAGCCTGAGCTCCCCCACAACGAGGCAATCCCTGCACATTTGGCCAAAGCTCTCGCTGCAAGTCCGGATTTGCAGTGTGGAAAATGACACCATTGTATGTAAGTAACTGTAGTGATTGTGTTTTTTACTGTGGATCTTCCAAAGGTGAATTAGCGAGGCTATTTACGTTTATTAATAATATACTCATGTTACTCATGTTGTTTTCCAGCTGCCTGTAAGACGTACTATGTCGTACTAAGACATACTATAAGCCAGTATTAAGGAACTTCCGGTACATCCAACCGGACCTTGCAGCTCTTGCAGCAGCATTGAAAAGTTCAGGAGTCGACAGAGAAGAAAGAGGTGTTGGGGATCGGGTCCAGACAAAAGAATGATGAGGCCTACATGGGCCTTTAAGAGCCTGCCTCGAGTTGTTTCCTGCTGTGAGGCTGAAGAGCACCCAGAATCCTTTTGCGGCATCCATGTTTTTTTGACCGCCGCCCGAGGATAAACTCGGGCCTTCCATTGGCTGAGAGCCAACAGACCCCACGGCCCCCCCTGGAGGGAGGCCGGACACTTCTCAGGTAATAAATACAGAGAATCCCTTCAATTCATTGCTTTTTCCCGTGCGCTGAAAATAGGACCAGAACCTCTCCCGGTTCCTCCAGATGATCCAGACACTTAAAGGGAGCAACCAATCCAAACGTTTGTATTTTGATTTTTACCTTAAGTTCATTCCCTTTTATTTTTGTGAACTTCCCTTTTTTACCTGAGCTTTATTTTGAAACGACCGCGGCAAAGTCTTTCACTCGCAGGCCGAGTCCCCAGACTTTTTTCAGATCCGAAACCACAGCTGCTCCTCAGCTGTTCATCCCTGCAGAAGGGCTTTGTTTTGTGCCAGCGTGTCGTGACGAATCTGCGTTTCCGGCCACATCGCGGCACTGTTTACCGTTAGACCAATTTTGCGGAGATTTTAACCCATTAAAAGATCGGTACACAGCTGGACGGATCTTAGTTCGTCCGCTTGGGTACCGAGTGGTAAAGTCCCCGCAAGGTTGTCTCTGGCGGTGTTTGAGATCTCCTCTGATCATTCTTTGCATGTTTCCTTTTCTCTCTCTCTCTCTTTTCTCCTAAACCCGCCTGTACACACGTTCCGACCTGCATCCACATAATTCACGTGTTATACCCGTTCGGGGACTTAGATAGTGCGATTGCATCTCGACGCCATTCAGCGCTTTGAACCACGAGATAGACCAAAGCATCCCTTTGTTCTCCATTTCCTGTTGGTCAAACCACGAGTTTATACCGCCATCTTGAATTCAATCCTACGTCAAATCACGTGGTTAGACCGCCATCTTGAATTCGGTAACACGACACCACGCGGTTAGACCGCCATCTTGAATTCAGAAACCTCAGAGAGCCACATGTGAGGGATCCCTCTCCCAGGACGGACAGAAGTGCAATAGATGTCAAGTGTAAAGGAGAACATCAGAAAGATAAGGGTATTTACAACATTGATTAGAATAAACAGTTTGTAGCATAGTGGAAAGTAAATTAATTGATGGATTATTGTCAGTAATGGTCGAGTATCTGAGTAGATATATTGTATATCAAACCGTGTTGTTGTAATCATAGTCCATGGTCAGCAGCCACCACGATCACGATCCACCATCACGATCGGATGCCACTATAGTCCACAATCATGATCCACTGCCGCCATCAGGATCCACCATCAGCTGCCACCTCGATCTTGGTCCACCACCACTATCAGATGCCAACACGATACAGGGTCCACCAATATGATCACGATCAGCCAGCACGATACAGGATTCGCCATTACGATGACGATCTCTGATTCGAGATCCAACATTCTTATTCCATAAGAACTCACGCTCTCTTGTCATTCAGTAATGAAAATATCCATTGTCACTAAGATACGTTAGACATTAACAGACATTACAGGGCTGGTCTATTCACCTTTGGTGACGGTGGGCATATCCAAAATGACTCCTTGGACTCCTGTGGCTCCTCCAGTTATTATCCATATGGAGATTTAGCTATGAATATATGCAATTTTATTTTTGATATGACACTGTTTTGTCTCCATTGTTTACTTTCAAGAATCAATGAAGCTATTGTCTGCAAATTGTATTATTTCTTGGGTTGACCAGCCCATCTGCCATGTACCAAAACCCAGTGTTGTGCATGAACGCGTTCATATCTTTTGTGAACAACGAACTGAACGAATCAGTTTACGTGTGAATGTCGCTCATGTTCATTTTTTATATCATCATCGTATCAGGCCATCATGTGAAATACCAGGAGTGGGCGAAGAAATTTGTGTGTGTTTGCTCCCACTACAACTTCTCAATGATCAGGGAAGAAGCTGCAGTTGGTTTGGATCGTGCTGGAGTTTCCTGTGCCCTCTTCCACTCTCCTGCTGACCTGCTCTCACTTTAACTAATAGATATTAGGACCTGATCAGTACATGCAGTTTACTTCGTCTTTGTTTGAATCTCTCCAGAGTTCGTGAGGCTGCATTTAAACATCATGAAAAATTTAATGTCAACATTTTGTGCTCAGTACAACATGAGACGTGAACAGCAGGACTCAGTGTTAAAGTGACTGGAGCAACACGGATTCATGATCCGACACCATAGATTCATAATTAAACACATGATCGTAAGTTTGTCATCTAAATTATCCCAATAAAAATGAAACAAATGAACGTGAACAAGTTCATTTTTGGAACCGTGAACTTAGTTCAAATAAAAATAAAAAAGAACTATGAATTTTAACTGATCGTGTATGTCTGTCTTTTGAACTGCCATAAGAAACTGCTGCTCTCAGCAGTTTTCTTTCTAAATAATAAAAGCATGGCTCCCTAAGCCAAACAGTGCTCAAAGCATATTTCCTTTTCATAAAACAGAGCAGTGGGATTGAGAAGAGACCTTAGAGGGGTTTCAGGGTACTTCGCTGTTCAGAGGAAGAAGCAAAATGAGCTTTTCATTCCAACTTTGGCACAGTCTCTATCAAAGTGGGCTTTAAAAGAGGCTGTTGTAGAGGTTGGGCTTCTCAGTTTGCTTTTCAAGTTTTCCCAGGCACATCCAAAATAAAAGTCCCATGGTGCTTTAGTTGCTGTTGGTTGCACAACTACAGCAGAAATTATGTTAACTCCTGAATGACATTGATATATTAGAGGTGATTTTATCAGCAAATTAGTATTTGGAAGATAGACCCAATGAAATGAAGCAATGATTACGTTCCACAGCACTTAAATAGCTTGTCCTATGTAATTTACAATATAACATGTTTTGCAACACTGCGATGAGCCGTGGGTGTATGTATATATATAACTTGAATACCTTTCGAATTATGTAGAAATGCAACTGAATGTGCATAAAAATGGAAATGAAAACCCACTAATGAAGTCAAGTTGACAATAGATTACATGCATTGCATTACATGAAAGTAAAAGTGGAGGTAAGTGCTAAATAGAAGTGTTATGTCTGTGACATGTAATTATTCTTTGCCTATGAACATGGTTTCATTCCATGAAGAGAGTAAGACAGGAGTTTACATTTATAATGATTGACTGATAAACAAACTAGAGTAATTTCCCTGTTCTCCAGTTTGCCGAAGACAGCTAATTCAAAAGTAGTGTTTTCAAAAGTTTCCCTTGATAGCAAAATTTTGTTATTCACATCCATTTAATCTCTTCTCATTGAATTACTACAAGGTGTCGTTCCTTAGGTAGCCACAATCCCATGATATAAAAGTTAACATTGCTGACATGAATAATTGATTCATTACTTGTAAATATGCAACTTGTTTATTCTAATATTGCTATTTCATGACATAGACCATTAAATACATCATGATGAACTTCGGGCCCATCTACTATCTCTTGACATTGTAATACTGCCATTTCATAATGATAGTATCATAACAACTATAAAAAACTAAACAGGGGACTGGTTAACTGAAAACTGTCCTGCTGCAGGGTGTCCGGTAAGGACTTAAGCTGAGATGTCAGATTCACCTTCCAAGGAACTTTATGGAAAAGTTTAACATTGTTAAATATCAGAACACAAACAAAGTGGTTACAAAGGCTGAGGTAGAATGAGCATCCACATAGGAAATAGGATTTAGAGCAAAATGGTGATATGCACCCTTAAAAGCTGGTCAGGTGACCCTAGTGCCAGTCTGTCTCTGGAGGGCTTATGTCTAATTAGTATCATTTAATGGTCTAACCTTGACAAATCAAACTTCACAAATTGTAAGATATGCACACATTCATAAGAAATGGACTAAACACACAGCAAACAAAAAATATTAACTCACAAAGAGTGACCACTCATATAACATGGTCCCAAAATGGGAATTCTGTTCAACTGCTGTGTATCCTGTGGGGGTCTACACTGTTTCACTGTTTCACTGTTTCTTCAAGATCAATAGGCTTTTTTTTATGTATGTTTGAATTATTATAACCAGATACATTTCTAATGGGACTAAGAAAAAACTGAAAGGAAAAAAAGAGAAAGAGAATGAGGGAAAGGCCTCCAGATGGAAGTCGGGAAGGCGGTTTGACTGGAGTTTAATGAGAGATATTTTTGTGGAATTTCTGCACTAATTACCCTCCCCAACAGCTCAGGCCAGACCGCCAGCCTCTCTCCCCTACTGTTTCATCAAAACCTCTAAAAGCCCCCAAGAATGTAAAATTAGGCATCATAGTACCCATCAGCAGGTCTGAAGAAATGGCCCATATGATTCAAACAGTGGTTTACAAACGAATGCAGTAGGGTTTTATTTTGCTATTATTATTAACAATGATAGTAATATTATTATTATAATATTAATAATAATAATAACGCTACAGACATTTAAGGGCCCTATGTAAGCTATGATTTCCTATGGGAAGACAGGATGAAGGAAAATTTGCAAACAATCTCTAAAACTGGAAAAAACATTGCAGCTTTGTGGTGTCTGTGAGGGTACACAATCTTTTATTAACATTTTCCTCCAGTAGCACAGTACACTAATGGTTAATGTATTGTTTGCACAATTGTTTTCAAAAATCTCTTGCATATAGTTTGATATAGTTGCTATACACTTACCCTCATTAAAAGAAGAGACCAGGAACAGTTGTATAATAGTTGTATTAAATCAAAGTCATACTGGTTGTTATTTTGACAATAATAGTGACTCTTGTACTTATTAATGTTATTAATAATTGCATGATAGCAGTACCTATTAATACTAGTAATATAAACAATTATGTTGATAGGAAATAATGAACCAATAATAATACTAATCATCATCATAATTCACATAGTAGTTGAGTAGTACATTAATAGTTAGATCTGGATCTTCTATCCCAGGAGTCAAAGCTACCTGCAGAATGAGGACAGGAAAGAAAAGCAAAATCTACACATGCAGTAGTATGTCTAGCTGTAGATTCCACAATGGAGGAAGTTTTAGTTAAATTATTTTGGTTTAGTATCCCTTTAAACAAATGCTGCTTCTTGTTGCAGATTAAATGATGTGAAGAGAAATAAAATTAGCACTTTGGTGAATATGCAGTCTTAGGGCAGCCTCATTTAAAACTCTTAAGCAGTTTTTTCCACTGGCACAATTCAGCCCACTTTAACAACATCAATCCATGCCTTGATGACATGCATTTCCACTGCAGCCTCACAGCACCCATGCTGTGTCATGCTTATGTGGTCCTGCTTGGTAGCAGATTTAACTCCAGCAAGCCATTTGTTGAAGCATGAAGCATGCCGCGACAAACTAGCAAATACACTGTAGTCTGTGGAGTTTTTTGCCTCAACCATGGAACCATATATTAGCCTCAGCCATTGGCATTTCACATCGAAAACGACTGGAAACTGCAAAACTCCTGCTTTGAGAGAAGTTTCTTTCACACGGGCCAAAATTTTGCAAGTGGTTTAAGGGAGTTTCTTAACTCATGGAAGAGGACATACAGGTTTGTGTGTCAACAGACAGCCAACACTGTCAAAGCCAACGCTCTCAAAAACTGGACCAGATTGTCATGCTTTGGCCATCATCTGGACATCGCTATTGGTAAATTTTCATTTACAAAAAAATCTAAACTTGTAATTTTTAAAATAAACATTTTTTTTTTTATGAGAAACATCACTTTTCCCCAAAAAAATCAAGTAAGAACAAATCCCAAAATCGTAATTCTCTCTATTATAACCCCCACTCCCATGCCTGTTCATAATAGCAGGCAGTCCCAAAACAATTATTGTCATGGGTCATATTGCCATGGGCAATAATTCCTGCCTTTTGTTAGTAAAAATGTCCCTTTCCTTTTGTTCAAGTGTTATTGATGTGCTTTCATTTGTCTATTTCACAGATTAGAATATCATAAATAATAGATTCTTGATTCAACCTGTTTTAAACCTGATAATGGAAATTGCAGCCACCACTGTGGGAGGAATCTGCGATAAAAAAAAAAATTTATATGTGTGAACCTTAGAGAGAGAGAGAGAGAGGGTGTGTGTGTTGTTGGACGGTGTTGTCAATAGTGAGATCGTGACCCCTAAAGGCGTCCATGATCTCAAGCTCCACATTGTGTCTGTCGGAGTTGAGGTGATGGAGGACATGTCACCAATGTATATAGTGTCTCCTTGGGGAACCTCCTGAAAAGTCGAGAACAAAGAACAATGTGACCTAACTCGTGGCTCTAATCGCAATATGGCAATTGATGGCAAACTCGATCACACTATCTGGTGTGTATAAGTGTGATTGTGTATAAAGATGTGTCTGAATGTGTGTGTGTAAGCAGGTTAGGCGAAAAAGAGAGAGAGAGAAGAAAGAAACATGCAACAAGTGATAAGAGGAGATCTAAATGTAGCTGAGAAGGTCGGCAGTTCAATCCCCAGTCTTCCCCTTCTGCATGCTGAAGTGTCCTTGGGCAAGATGATAAACCCCGAATTGCCCCTCATAGAACAAAAAAGTGCTGCAAATAGATGCACTGTATGAATGCGTGTGAATGGGTGAATGGCAAACTGTACTGTAAAGCGCTTTGAGTGGTCATCAAGACTAGAAAAACTCTATATAAATACAAACCATTTACCATTTAAATCACCAAGGACAATATGCAGTGATTTTACCACGTAACCAGGTGGGGGAACTGAGGTCCATGCAGCTGGGTACCGGTCTTCTAACATGTAAAATACTTGTTATTGCTCTAACGGTGGCGAGCCTAACAGTGCACCGGCGCTGCGTAAAGCACGGATTCTAAACACAGCGCAAAAACACAGTAAATGCAAAGCAACAACGAGGATCCAGCGGTCCGACACAATATTGCATTCAACAATAAACTAACTATTAAACTAGTCTCTGCCCAGACATAACCCTCTTGCTTGGTGCTGCTCCGTGGTTGGTCCAAGCGTAATCAGCGCGGTCCGTGGCTGAGAGCAGGCTGTGGCCGTTATCTCGTCCCTGGAACGAACGGCGATGAGCTGATTTCCTCAGTGGCAGCGATGTTGACAAAAAGGAGGGAATTCTGTCCATTCTCCTCTACGAAGTCATTCATCCTTCTGCAGGCAAAAACAGCTGACTGTGCACAGCTGACTGTGGATCAGATAGAAGTCTGTAAACTTGACCCACTAGTGAAAGACGTGTGGCCTATGTCTTTTAACAAAAAATTAAAAATAAAGGTTAACTCAAAAAGGGGGAATGGTGAAAACGAAACTGAAAGTAAAACAAACGTCTGTGTGTTTTTAGAGACTGGGTCACACAGAACAACTTGTACACACAGGGAGTCTGTTGGCTTTCAGCCAGTGAGAGGCCAGAGTTCAAATTCAAACAGCGGTTTGCAACTCCAGGGGGTCCACAATGGAATTCTGGCATACTTTGACCAACTGCTGAAAACTCTGGCTCAGGCTTCTGGGGTTACATGTAGGCCTCTCTATTGTTCTCTTTACCTGGTTTTAGATCCCAACAGGTCTAATAGACGAGTTGATGTTGAAGTTGTTGATGAAGTCAGCTCATAAGGATCTATAGAAGAAAATATCTAAATATATAGCTGGTGCTACAGATGGTTCTAAGACCACTGTACTGGATGAGTATTTGTGCTATTGAAGGTGGTGACAGTCACTATTTTATTTGTAAAGAAGCTTAAGACATCATGATGCGGAGGAATCTGGGGTTCTTATTTTCTGCTATTGAGGATGATAATAGGAGGCTTTGGCATTTCAGAGGGCTTTCTTGGAGATTATCAGACTATCTTTTAAGACTAGGCGAAAATCAACTAGATTAGTGGAATTCCACTTCCTTTTCTACTTCTGTGATGTTTGTTTTAAACCATGTTTTTGTGAACTCCTCTGATTTACTTGTTTCTTTTTCAGAGGGGCAACAGTGTCAGGGGATGTTTGCAATGCGGATACTCTACTATTAAAAAGTCTTCAATTAGCGGTGGAGTGAAGTTGAACACTCAATTCCCTATTTTTATAAGCTCGTTTTATTAGCTTTACTGTCACTCAGTTTGCTTTCTGTGACAAAAAATAGGAAATACTTCATTGGTTTGAAAGGGCATAATTCAAATGTTCAAAGGAAACAGTTCAATGCCCAACAGACATTCTTAACCCTTGTGTTGTCCCTGCTTCCCCCGGCTGTTGGCTGTGAGCGTTTGGGTACTGATTTAACTAACCCTAGTTGTGTTGTCCCCACTCCTCCTCCTCCTCCTGCTTGGACTGTGGACCCTAACCCCCCCCCCTCACATAGCCCAACACATATTAGCACGCACACGTAGGGCAATAGACAAGTGAGCAGCCCTTGCAGATGTATTTGTTACACCCGCGGCACACGGTGTGAGTTTTACAGTCCTTTTTCGTGGGGCATATCTGACACCTCTTCCTCTTACTCCCCCCGAGCGGGGCTGCTGCGGCGGCGACTAGGGCTAGGGAGGAGGCCGGACGCTCGGGTCGAGCGTCGTCGTCGTCGTCAAGAGCTCTCCATGCGGCGGCTTTCACAGCCTTCACAACCGTGGCGGACGCTTCCGTGCGGGGGATGTGCTCCCTTCGTGCAATGAACGGTGTCACGAGAGCCTTTCCCAGCTGCTCGAGGAACACCCTCCGCTTGTTCCGCTTGCCCGGCATCCAGTCGGGGTTGATCTCTCTCCATATCACGAAGGCGTTGTACGAAGAGACGTCGAGGATGTTGTGGAAGACGACCAGGGGCCAGCGCGCGGTCATCCTCCTGCAGCTGTACGTTCCGATCACCTTGTCTAGGTTGTCCAAACCTCCTTTGTTGCGGTTGTAGTCCAGGACGATGACCGGTTTCCCGTCCTCGCGGCCGGTGACGTCGGCCTCCGTGTGCCGCGTGCTCAGGAGCACCACGTTCTTGTTTTTCTTTGGGATGTAGGACACCAGAGTGGCAGTGGGCGTGAAGCGAACCTGGATGAGAACACCTCTCTTCCCTTGACCGTGAGCAGCCCAGTCGGGAGCTTGGGCTTGGTCTTCCGAACTGTGCCGACCACGGTGATCTTCCTCTCCAGGAGCTGCCGCGCGAGTTCGTAGGAGGTGAAGTAATTGTCGCACGTGACATTGCGGCCGCGCAGTCCCTCCGTGACATCGAGCACGACCCGCAACCCCTGGTTCCTCTCCGGGCAACCGCCGCTCGGCTTTCTGGTGTAGACTTGCATCTTCCAAGCGTAGCTGGATTTGGCGTCGCAGGCCACCCACGACTTGATTCCGTATTTCGCCGGCTTGCTGGGCATGTACTGTCGGAAAGGACACCGGCCTGGGTAGAAGAAGAGGAGGAGGAGAAGAGATGAGAGGAGAGGAGATGAGGACGAAGACTAGCAGCCGCTAGCTAGCTATAGCTACATAACGTAATAACATAACATAATAATAATATTAAAAAAAATGAAAAAAAAGAATAACCTCTGAACGGAACCAGTTGCTCGTCCATGGTCACTTCGGGCCCCGGGTTGTAGAGGCACAGCAGCCGCGCCACCCACGCGTCCCAGACCTCTCGCACGGCCGTATTTTCGACAACCCTCCAGATTCGTTATCTCCAGGATGATGTTCTCTACCGTCGGCGTGACGAACAGGCAGAACGTCGAGACTACGTCATGGGCGCGGGACGTCGCGTGTGTCGTGGGGCCCGGGGGGACCCCGATGGGCGTAGCCGCGCCGGCGGCGCTTTGAGCCGCAGCAGAGGAAGAGGAGGAGCAGCGGCCCTCCTATCGGTCGTACACCCTCGAGGACCATGTTATTTCTCTGTTTCTTGACAGGAAGGTCTCGCTTTCCACGAGTCCGGTGGTGGTGGTGCCGTGGTCTTCTCCTTCTTCTCCTTCTTCTTCTTCTTCCGAGGATGAACACGATGACGAATCTGCAGCAGCATCACACTGGGTCGTAGTTTTTGTTGCCGCCGTCTTCGTCGTCGTCTCGGTCTTCTTCTCGGTCCACTTCTCGGTCCTGCTCTTCCGAGTCCTCTTCGAGTTCAGAGGATTGTTGCTGGGAGAACAGCTGTTGGAGAACCTGGTGAAACGCGCTTGACGTGACATCGTGACCTGGTCAGGGAGAACGGCACACGGACGTGTCCTGAATCTATTTATATCCCTATACACGCGCACACACATTGGGGTTGGGGAATTGGTCAATTTGCTCGACAATATAGCTGATTCCAATTGTGATCTCAGGAGAAACACACCGCCCTCTCTGTGGGTCTAAATGACCCCCAGGAGAATCGAGAATGACAATCCATGGGTCTCAATGACCCCAGGAGAATTGGATAATGACATCTGTGGGTCACCCTAACCCTAACCCTGACCGGCCACGCACGCACGCACGCACACACACACACAGACACACACACACTCTGGGTCAATCCGACCCAGGAACAACACGAGGGTTAATGAACAGAAAATGAGAACAGCTGTCTTGGGTAGATTCTTAGAATTGATTCTGTAAAGAAACTAAGAACTGTATTACACCTATTCAAGATTGATGACTTTTTCGAGTGTCTGAAGAACTTTGCCGTCTGATTACAATGAACATTGTCATCAAGATGATCATGTCTTCTACATGCTCCAGATATGAGCCTAACAGATATGGTGAGGATATCACTCTTGCTCTGTTACCTTCCACTGTCATGGGACTTAAAAGAAACAGAGTATACTTCTCTGGTTAGTACCCTAAACCCTAAACAATAAAAGCACTGAGTAGATTGCATACCTCCGCCAAGGCCAACCCTTTATGAAACCAAATTCAAATTCACTACATACTGATTTTTATTTGGATTGTGTAATATACTACCCCGACTCATAACTATCAGTCCCCAAAAATGTCAGATTTCTTTCAAAATAAATACTTCTCTGAAAAATGTACGAAACTTTTGTAAAAAAACTTTTGTTTAACATCTTGCAATGTTAAAGAAAGAAAAAAAAAACTGGATCATCCCCTTATCTGGATACGCACCAAATTTGAATGGAAATAGGCTGGGTAGTTTTTATACAGTCCTGCTGTTAAACAAACAGACAAACACTCTTGGCTAAGGTAATAATAATGTAAAAAAAGTAACATTTGCACCATTGCAAACCTCCATTGATGTTTTTGTTGTGCATTTCACGGCAGTGGTAACAATAGGTGAACTTAACATTGACAACTTGTTTATTTGGAGAAGTTGTTAGCAAACCATTTGAACACATGTCCAGCAGAAACACAGTAACATGATGAGTAGGGCTGTAATGATACTCAGAATCCATGGTTTAGTTCGGTTTAGCTCATACCTTGTTTTTATTTCATTTTTTGAGGGGGGGTGTAGTGTGTGTGTAAGAAAAAGGGGGGGGCGGGGGGGGACATTTCTGAGTTTTATTAAAACACCAACATTTGAAACAGTAAAGAGAAGAACCCTGAAGAACATGTTGGACTTGGCACATAAAACTACGTAAATTAGGAAGGAGGTGACGTGTGTGTGTGGATTAGGGTTAGGGTTTCTCACAGTCTCAACGTTCAACAATTAATCTGATCAAATCCAAGTGCTAAAAAACAGGTCAACTGGACTTGGTTGAGTTTCTTGAAAATGTTTCACCTCTCCTCCAAGAGGCTTCTTCGGCAGGGAATCCAAGGTATTTTGCAGGGTCGTTAGGAGTTGTTGAGGTTACCTGAGAGGCTGGACCCACCATGATGTTGATTTTGTTAGGAGTATTTTGGGGGTCGTTGAGAGTTGTTGACCCACCCGCCCCCTTAAAAGGATGCATGAGAGTGGTTAGACTAATCCATAACAGTAAAGGTATACAGGCAGTCTCTCTAAACCAGTGGTCGCAAACCCTTCGATCGCGATCTACCGGTCGATCTCGCAGTCTTCACTGTCGATCCCGAACTCTCTGAACTCACTGGCTGCAGTTGCGCCGCAGATCAGCTGTGTGTCGGTTGTCTGTTGTTCAGACGGCAGAGTGTCCGCTACTGGCGGCAGAGCTGCTGGTTTATCGACTGCATTGCCTTCAAAACAAGTCATTTTATGTACTAAACTAAACACCAGGACACTACGGTATGAAGACGCGCATCTTCTGGTCTGTCGATAACAATTAAAGCCCCGTGAGAACTAATGAATGTATTCAGAAAGTGAAACGCTGGAGTGCTTTTACTTTGAAATGGGTTCGGGAAGTGTTGTAAATACGTTTGTGTCATAGACTGATAAACGTTGTGTTTCACAGAAGAATAAACAGAGAAAATTATCTTTCACCTGAGTTTTAATGTTTATTTGTTGAAATTATGTCACAAACATGCATTTTAAAATGTTAAAACCACTTTCTGTATGCATTTCAAAATAAAAGCACTCCAGCGTTTCTGTTGACGGTTTACATTCTTTTGTTTAAAAAGTTTTTTTTAATTGTGAAATATTTGCAGGAGCGGAAGATGCACCGCTTCATACTGTATAGTACTTGTATTTATTTGAGTACAAGGGACTACTTTCATAAAGGAAATAGTCATATTTATGGCCATATTCAAGGCAAAGCCTATGTAAAACCATTGTGCTGCAGTAGCAGCTCCTCTGCAGAACATATTGTTGAACTGAAGCTAAATATTGTGCACTGAACAGATGCTGTAAATATGAATTGATATTAATGTGAATATTGTGCATTGAATAGATAAAGTTGCACAACTGCCTTTCTTTGTGTATATTTATGCTCGTACATTCAGCCTTTAACAGAAATTGCAAAAACTAATAAATATGACCCTCCTAAGTGGGTTTCTAGGAAGACATCAGGGTGGTAGATCTCGGCTTACGTTTGGAATTAAAAAGTGATCTTGGGCTCGAAAAGGTTAGTGATCACTGCTCTAAACCTTGGATCCTATTGGGGGCTGTTACAGCACATCTACAGGTCTGCTCAAAAACCATCCTTCCTTGCCTGAAGTCTTCTACAATCATCCTACTGCCTAAAAAGTCTGTCATCAGCAACCTGAATGACTACTGTCCAGAAGCACTCACACCAGTCAGTATGAAATGCTTTGAAAGGCTGATCTTCCAGCTGTGAAGGGGTTCAACTTTATGATTCTTTGTTGATGAGGATCTCTTCTTGACAACCAACACCACCGCAGTGGTGAAGAAGGTACTGTACTGCTGCTCTGTTAAGAGTCAAGTGTTGACATGTGATCCAGCCAACATTCTGAAGGACCCTTCCCACTTCAGACACCATGTGTTTGACCACTACCCTCTGATAAACACAGATCCATTAAATCACAGACAAACAGACTTTAAACAGTTTCTCCTTCAGAACTTTATGGGAACAGAACACTATTCAACACTGACACTGACTGTCTGAACCACATCACTCAAGCATTACACAACAAAGAAAAAAAAGACTTCATTCAATTGCGTCATATCTATGACAGTCATAATTTTGCACCATAAAAGTGTGGATATATTGAATTTTGCTTATATTCAACAGCATATATAAAGTACATCAGCTATCTTAAAATAACGAGAGGGTCGCTGTCAGACACAATGGAGTGAGGTCACGTTTCCTGAAGCTCCCCCAAGTAGTGGCAAAAGTTGTTTATTTTTTTAACACAGTTTTACCTTATTTTATGAAAATACTACTTTAAAGTATATTGTTGGTGTCTGTCGATCCCTGTTGCTCTTTTGAACAACAACTAACGGCATCAAACCACTTCTAAGTGACTACCGAAGCAGGCAGCAGTCAGAGACTTGGACTTTCCTGAGCCAGCTAATGCCAGCCGGCATTAATCCATGATGCAGACATAATTAACCCTCATGACCACAACTTCTGTCACGTTGTGATTTGTTTTGCTCGTGGATGAAGCTCAGGTCATATTGCCCTTCAAAACAAAGAATGACGTGAGTAAACTGTCATGCTTACCAAAGACGCTACTTCCCCGCTAACATTCCAGCTGACACTGCTCGCTAGCACTACCCCTAATGCAGCTACTGTCACATAAAATAAATATATTAAACCGTACCTACGGGCCAGTAAACTTGGGCACCGTATAGGTTGCCAAAATGGCTGATAAGAAAGAAACCTCCAAAACTCGGCCCAAGAGGAACCCCGCGAGGCAGGCGTTGGTGGAGCCCTTACCTCCCCTAAGCAACTGCCAAGCGGCAGAATCCTGATGGTGATAACTGGGAGATGTTCACCAAGGCACTTGAGCAACTGAAGAGGGACATATATGATAAACTAGACTAAAACATTTAAACATTTTCCAAAACCCTATGCTCAGAAAGGAATTTATTAAAAGTTTAACTAGTGTGCATTGGACTTCTAGGGTTTCATACTTCTGGACTACTTGGATTTAGGCTAAGTATATTCTTTAAATAAGCTTCTCTGCTAGAATACTATTGTATCTGCTGTCTTAGGTTAACTAGATTGCTAGTTGGTACTGTTTTGTCTTACCTTGAAATGTATGAGCTAGGATTTTGTTTCACTCAAGTGTTTGAGAGTTAAAGAGAACCAGTTAGAGTTAAAGTGCTTGACTTTTAATCCAATTCTGTTAAGGATTAAGTTATATTTTTACTTTCTACCTGTGAGGAAATAGACTTTGTCCATAATCAGTTTTTGGCAAATTAGGAGATTTTGTTAAACTCACCTCTTCACTGATTAAGGTGACAAGTGTCTCTTGTTGGTGAACCCTGCTGAGTTTCTATTGCTGGGCCATTGCCACCTGGTGCCTGATTGACTCATGAGCAGGGGGTGTGGTCAGCACAGCTGAGTTAGGTATATATCCCAGTTCCAAAAAGCAAACATTTTGTGTGCATTGGACTTCTGGGGTTTCATACTACTGGACTACTTGGATTTAGGCTAAGCATATTCTTTAAATAAGCTTCTTTGCTAGAATACTATTGTATCTGCTGTCTTAGGTTAACTAGATTGCTAGTTTGTACTGTTTTGTCTTACCTTGAATTGTATGAGCTAGGATTTTGTTTCACTCAAGTGTTTGAGAGTCTGAAGACTCGGAAAATGAAGACTCGGAGGATAAAGACAAAGGAGTCTTTCATTGGAGGCTGAGTATAAGACTGCTATAACGTTTCCTTTTATTTGAATATGTGTATACTTTCTGTCCCTGTTCGCATATCTACTCGTAGATACTATAAGCCTTGTACTAGTTCACACCATTACCGTATCTGTTCCTTTCTTATCTATCCCATCCGTTCCACACATACCCAACACCTTGTCACAGGGGGCCTCTGGAACTGCCAGTCAGCTACCCGCAAGACGGACTTCATCTCTGGCTTTGCTACCCAGCAATCGCTTGACTTCCTTGCTCTCACTCGGACTTGGATCACACTGCCCAACACATCCACCCCAGCTGCTCTCTCCTCTGACTATTGATAACTCCGTGCTAGCCCCCACCCAGACTGGTAGGAACCTGGGTATGACACTCGACAGTCAACTCTCCCTTACTGCCAACATTACTACAACAACACGCTCCTGTAGATACATGCTGCACAAAATCATGAGAATATGTCCCCTTTTCAATCAGAAGGCAGCGTAGGTTCTGATCCAGGTTCTGGTCATCTCATGCCTAGACTATTGCAACTCCCTCCTGGCCTGTCTACCTGCTAGTGCCATCCGACCTCTGCAGCTCATCCAGAATGCAGCAGCTCGACTGGTTTTTAACCTACCTAAATTCACTCACACTACTCCGCTCCTCCGCTCCCTTCACTGGTTACCAGTGGCTGCCCGCATCTGTTTCAAAACATTAGTACTTGCGTACCGTGCTGCAAATGGATTGGGTCCAGTCTACATCCAGGACATGGTCAAACCTTACACCCCAGCCCGTTCACTCCGCTCTGCATCTGCCAATCGACTTGTTGCTCCCTCACTGCGAGCTAAACACTCAACAAAATCACGACTCTTTGCTGTCCTGGCTCCTAAATGGTGGAACGAGCTCCCCAATGACATCAGGACAGCAGAAAGTCTACATATCTTCCGCCGGAAACTAAAAACACATCTCTTCCGTCTATACCTTGAATAAAAATAAAATTTAAAAAGTAGCGATTTAGTAGCTCTTATATGCAACTTACCTATGGCACTTTGTTGTTTGGCTTTCTTGAAGAAAATTGTACTTTCTGAAATGAAATGTTATGTAAAACAAAATGTTAAAAATCATCTGTGGCTGCATTACAAACAACAGTGAACTCACAGGGCTCTACCAGAAAGGACCTTGATCTCTCAGCTATCACCTGCAGTGATGACTTGGCTACTCTCATCAACATAGTTAATACTCTTAGAGGTGAAGTTAAAGCAATCCAAGCTAAATGTGAGGACCTGGAGGGAAGATAATTTTCCCTCGTAACTCCCGTTTGCATGTAAACACAGCTGATATCTTGATTTCAAAATGGAGGCTGCACTCTGAACTTTAGATTGACAGCTCACTTGACCCAATAGGAGCTGGCATGTCCTGTCCACAGCCTACGAGAGACCTCGTTGAAGGACAGTGCCTGCCCTCTTCTGTCGTGTAAAGAGTGAGCCAATTGGAACCGATTGTTCTGATGACTGGCACTTCGTATAGCCAATGAAATTTCGAACACGCAGATATGCCGCTTCAGGGGGTAAATTTAAAGCCACAGCGAGGAAATCACTGCGTAAAGACGAACAGCTGTGCGTAAAAGGCAAAAAAGTGTTGTTTTTGTTGTTTTTGTGTATGACCCTCTGTTTCACTGTGTGTGTGTCTTTAGGTGTTACTTCTGATCTGGGGGAGGTGTGTGTGTGAGTGCCCCTTTTCTTTCACTGTGTATGTGTGTGACCATGGTTACCAAGGGCCTTTGGAGTCTCCAAATGGCCTTTTTTGGAAAACGCCTAGACATACCCTTAGAAAAACATGTGTAAAATATTCATTTTATGTGGTATTGTTATCAAATTTGAACTTGGGCTAGGTAAGGCTTCATGCTGTGGTCCCATTGTGTTTTCCAGCTCATAAGTCCCAGCTAGAGTCATCTGCAGGCATCTGTTTACCAAAAAATATTCAGGCGGAAATAAAAACCTTCTACTTCAGTGTGTTCCAACTTCTATTACTCAATGCCAGTAGCACTTACAGTGATTCTGACTGTTGTGGAACAAAATTCAGTGTTACCTTTCCAAAGAGACCAAAACCATGCATGTACTCCAAATGGTTCAAGAACAGCTTTCAATTTACTTTGGGTATGCCTTTTAGGCGAATTTCACCAGAATGAACCGCTTCATAACTGGTTAATCTCTAAACTTCAGCAGGACATGAATCTAAATCTGGATGAAATGCCCCTCTTGCATCATGCCCACAGATCCCTTCAAGAGAGGCCCAATGATGGGGGCCCACCACAGCCTTGTATTATCAGAATCCACTTCTTTAACATCAGTGCAGAGATCCTATGCTGGGCGGGGGAAGCGGCCCCTCTCCTATACCAAGGCAAGAGACTGTCCATCTTCCCTGACTTTGCCCCATGTGTGGTCAAGAAAGACGCAGAGTTTGGAAACGCCTAGCTCCTCCTGCATTCCTTCCTCGGTATCAAAATTTGGCCTCTTTTACCCGGCCAAACAGAGGATCACTTTACCAAGTGGAGCCTTCCGCAAGTTCACTGACCCAACTGCTGCACTTGACTTTGTTAACAGGATCTTGAGGAGGGCTGCCTCTCCAAACTCATAGTAACAGGGCAGATGGTACTGACAATCAACTTTTAAGAAACATATAGTTTGACCCGGTAATATCAACCTATGTTAAATAAACCCTTTCAATACATCTTTCAGACAGAATATATTCAGTTTTTTCAATAATATCCTCAAACCTATGTTAAGTTAAACCTTTCATTGCTGCTTCAAGATGGGAGGTATTCAGATATTCAATGATACCCTGTCTATTGCCTCTCATGTACGCTAAAGGAGGAGATTCACTTACTGTATCCATTAGTGGCAAGTGACGTTGCCACCGGGGACTCTCCACAGCAGCCAGAGACCATTCACTCACATTTTAACTTGCTTCATTCTTTACTGGAGCAAACATAAATTCCAACAACTCAACTTAAATGGGTCAGCAATTTCTGTTGGCGAGACAGCTCAGCTCCGCTCGGTCTCTTTCAGTCTCTCCTTTTGTTCCTCTCATGTGCCCCCTCCTTGTGGCAGCTCTGCTGCTGCCTTTTGAACATGAGGAGTAATCAACCCTCAGCTGCCCCAGCTTGGTTGAGGCTGGAAGCATCTTCCTGGGTGCCATCTTCACACCTAGTGGTATAACCTGCTCGGAATGTAGTAAAAGCTTTAAATATGCCATTTTAGATTGCAAACCTTTTTCGCTCCTGTAGTTAAAAATCTAGTTTTTGGTCCTTCTCTAACAGATGGAGCTTTTTCCATGTGGTCTAATCTTGGCATAAAGTCATTTAATGATTTGTATATTGAGGGCACTTTTGCATCCTTTCAACACCTCTGCTAAATTTGGTGTCCCAAACAGTCATTTCTTGAAACATATTTACAGGTTCGTAGCTTTGTCGGGCGCACAAACCCCCAATTTTCCTCTCAGCCTGTAAACCTTTTCATTGATGCTATTCTAATACCACCCTTTATGTCGAAAGTTGTCATCTCATGTGGAAATGACAGAATATTCTTACTTAAGAGTTCCTTATTGTTGGCTTTCAGAACATCATGGGAGCAAGATATAGGCTAAGAAATTACAGATTATCTATGGAATGATATTCTCCTCCAGGTCCACTCCTCATCTACAGTGCCTTGCATAAGTATTCACCCCCCTTGGACTTTTCTACATTTTGTCATGGTATAACCACAGATTAAAATTTATTTCATTGTGATTTTATGTAATGGACCAACACAAAATAGTCCATCATTTGGAAGTGGGGGGAAATATTACATGGATTTCAAAATTATTTACAAATAAAAATCTGAAAAGTGTTGAGTGCATATGTATTCACCCCCTTTACTGTGAAGCCCCTAACAAAGATCTGGTGCGACCAATTGCCTTCACAAGTCACGTTTGCAAGTCACATAATAAGTAAATAGGGTCCACCTGTCTGCAATTCAATCTCAGTATAAATACACCTGTTCTGTGAAGGCCTCAGAGTTTGTTAGAGATCATTACTGAACAAACAGCATCATGAAGACCAAGGAGCTCACCAAACAGGTCAGGGATAAAGTTGTGGAGAAGTATGAAGCAGGGTTAGGTTATAAAAAAATATCCCAAGCTTTGAACATCTCACTGAGCACCATAAAATCCATCATCAGAAAATGGAAAGAATATGGCAAAACCGCATACCTACCAAGACAAGACCGTCCACCCAAACTGACAAACCGGTCAAGGAGAAAATTAATCAGAGAAGCAACCAAGAGGCCCATGGTAACTCTGGAGGAGCTGCAAAGATCCACAGCTGAGGTGGGAGAATCTGTCCACAGGACAACTATTAGTCGTCTACTCCACAAATCTGGCCTTTATGGAAGAGTGGCAAGAAGAAAGCCGTTGTTGAAAGTGAACCATAAGAAATCCCGTTTGGAGTTTGCCAGAAGCCATGTGGGAGACACAGCAAACATGTGGAAGAAGGTGCTCTGGTCAGATGAGACCAAAATTGAACTTTTTGGCCTCAATGCAAAACGCTATGTGTGGCGGAAACCCAACACTGCCCATCACCCTGAGCACACCATCCCAACAGTGAAACATGGTGGTGTAGCATCATGCTGTGGGGATGCTTCTCTTCAGCATGTACAGGGAAACTGGTCAGAACTGAGGGAAAGATGGATGGAGCCAAATACAGGGCAATCCTTGAAGAAAATCTGATGCAGTCTGCAAAAGACTTGAGATTGGGACGGAGGTTCATCTTCCAGCAGGACAATGACCCTAAACATACAGCCAGAGCTACAATGGAATGGTTTAGATCAAAGCATGTTAATGTCTTAAAATGGCCCAGTCAAAGCCCAGACCTAAATCCAATTGAGAATCTATGGCAAGACTTGAAAATTGCTGTACACAGATGGTCTCCATCCAATCTGACTGAGCTTCAGCTTCTTTGCCAAGAAGAATGGACAAACATTTCCATCTCTAGATGTGCAAAGCTGGTAGAGACATACCCCAAAAGACTTGCAGCTGTAATTGCAGCGAAAGGGGGTTCTACCAAGTACTGACTCAGGGGGGGTGAATACTTATGCATCCCACAGATGACAACTTTTTTGTTCTCATTATTGTTTGTGTCACAATAAAAGGTATTTTGCACCTTCAAAGTACTATGCATGTTGTGTTGATCAAATGGGAAAAAGTCTATTTGAATTCCAGTTTGTAACAGTACAAAATGGGAAAAAGTCCAAGGGGGGTGAATACTTATGCAAGGCACTGTATAGTGCCAAACATGGTCTAATCCAATGTAAAATCGTACCTCACACTCACTGGATGAAACTCAGACTCTCTCAAATTTATCCCGATATCGACCCTATCTGTGTGTGTCAACAATCTCCTGTCTCATTGACTCATATGTGTAGTGGTCACAAGTTTAGGGTGACAGTTGAATGCCAATCGGGTTCACCACATATATCCAGAATAAACGGGACGGGAGGCTGATGATTCCAGAATAGACAATTTATTCAAGTCGGACAGTTGATTTAAAAAGACTGATCAAACAGCACAGGATCATGTGCAAAGTATGGAGTACTGGCCTGCACTTGATATAAATAACAGTTTAAAAAGAGAGAAGTTAAAGGCTCAAGACCCAATTCAACAAAGCTAAATTATCATGCATAAAACAAGCACAGCACACTTTAAGAATCCTAACACTGCAAGCGATATTATACAATGAAATAACAGAAGAGGGCCTATAGTTTACGGAGCCAATAACTCACCAATATTCAAGCCATTACACCAGGATTGCACAGTACTCGTCAGCCTTATTGCACATTGCCCATAGAACACAGAACAAAATAAAATGAAACAAAGAAACCAGAAATCAAACCAATTAATCAGAAAGAAACTAAATCTAAACAAGGCCAAATAATCTAAATGAAATCTAAATGTGGGAAAAAACAGTGACCGTAAATATTCTGCCTGACGGCAGCCCTATGAAACAAACATGTCATATTAGGTCACACAATTATTAAACAAGTTTATCAAAATGTTTCAAAACATTTACAAACATAAAACAAATCGTTATGCCATACCTTCAATTCATTAAAATAAAGCAGAGACCCACGCCGTCCTTATTGTCTTGACGACAAGTACTAAAACAGGAAAAGACAACTACACTTAATGTCACAGACACAATAGTATAGACTCTGGATAAATGTTCCGGCGCATTACTTACAAGTATTGTTCCCATTAGTTTGTGGGTACTGGGGGAGATTACAGCGTGCCTGTATGGCGACGCTGATACCGTCTCTCATACACACACACACACAGCTGTACGCTGGGCTCTATGGACAGAAATGCGCTTAATGTTTGCGGAACGTTTTCTGCGTGATCTCCATTTACATTAAAGTGACTTTCAGTAAACCTACCGCAACAAACAATTGGCGTCCACACCTGCTGCGCCCACGCTACACTTCCTCACAGGACCGGCAGTGGAGAGAGAGAGAGAGGGAGAGAGCTACTACGGTGTCCCTAAATAAACTTTGCCAACTCCCCGCATCCTATAGGCATCGCCGTCCTGTCAGGTAAAATTTGAGCTGTGATTTTATATCTACAATGACATAAGCATAACTGGGAAAGTAACACTGCTAAAACTATCCTGTTTTAGCTAAAGCTTTTTATTAAGGATTGACCCCAGTACATATGCTTTGGTACTGTCCATCTATTATTGGTTCAATAATTTTACAACTCTATCAGGGGTACTTCAGGTGCGAGCGACTACCACTGTAGTGTTGAAGACGAACTGGCGATGACTGAGAGAATGACCAGGGTAAACATCCTGCCGGTGATTAGCAAATGAGCTGCAGGTAAGGTGGGGAACTGTCCCTGGCTGCGCCTTCACAGAGTCATCAGAGGGAGATTGCACACACCAGCAGAGGGAAGACAAAGGGGGGTAAGGGTAAAAGGCTTGATGAGGGATGTGTGAAAGGTGGGGTGTATCTTGAGGGAGGATGGGAGCTTCTCTATCTCATAAGAGCCCACGAATCGGGGGGCCAACTTGCGTGACTCCACCTGTAGTGGAAGGTCCCAGGATGACAGCCATACCTTCTGTCCTGGCATGTATGTGGGAGCGGGGGTGCGTCGGTGGATAGCCAACCTCTCGTTCCGGGCGGCCCTGCGGACTAAAGTTGCCCAGGCCTCCCTCCAGATCCTACGGCAGCGGCGCAGGTGGTACTGAACAGAGGGGATGGCCATGTCCTCGTCCTGGGAAGGAAAGAAAGGGGGTTGGAAACCATACATGATGGTGAACTGTGTCATACCTGTGGCAAAAAAGGCGAGGGAGTTATGGATATATTCCACCCAAGCCAAGTGGGAACTCCATGATGAGGGATGTCGGGCAGAAACACAGCGTAGAGCTACTTCCGTAGAGCTACTTCCAGGTCTGCCCGTTGTTTTGAGGATGATAGCTGGAGGATAAGCTAACAGATGCCCCTAGTGCCAGGCAGAAAGCCTTCCACACCTAAGAGGTGAACTGGGGCCCTCGGTCTGAGATGATATCCAGGGGTAGATCGTGTAGACGAAAAACATACTTGGTCAGCCGGTCAGCAGTCTCCAGGGCTGAGGGGAGTTTAGGAAGAGGGACAAAGTGTACACCCTTAGAGAAACGGTCAACAATGGTGAGTAGGGTTGTGTTACCTAATGATGGGGGGAGACCAGTGACGAAATCCACAGCAATATGGGACCATGGATGGCTGGGGATGGGCAATGGTTGAAGCAGTCCAGAGGGAGGTTGGTGGGAAACCTTTCACCTTGGCGGGATCTGCCCTGACTTGTCCCTTCTCAACGATGTAACCCAGGAATGAAAAAGACTGCATTTCTCAGCCTCTACAAACAACTTGTTCTCCAGAAGTCTCTAGAGCACTAACCTGACATGCTGCTAATGTTCTTGCCGACTTTTGGAAAAGATGAGGATGTTGTCTAGGTACATGAACACAAAGCGGTTAAGCATATCCCTGAGTACATCGTCGACTTGGTTCTGGAAGACAGCGGGGGCATTGTTGAGGCCGAACGGCATCACCCTATACTCACAAAGTGCCCCAGGGGGGTGTTGAAAGCCATCTTCCACTCATCGCCATCTTTAATACGGACCAGGTGATAAGCATTGCGTAGGTCTAGTTTGGTGAAGATGGTGGCTGCGTGAAGGGGACCAAAAGCTGAATCTATCAGGGGAAGTGGATACTTATTCTTAACAGTGATATTATTGAGAGCTCGAAAGTCAATACAGGGTTGCAGGGAGCCATCTTTCTTTTTTAAGACAGGGGATGAAGATAGTCAGATGAGTCCTCCAGACAGCGCTTCCTGGATGTCTCCAGTCAAAGTGGGGATTGTGTAGATGACCAGGGGAGAGTGAGGGGATTACTAGGAACTGAATGGTCTCTCGTGGTTGCCAGAAGTAATTAGGGTAATACTGGTGTTTTGGTGGGTGATTTTAGCCAGATGTCTGCCATCTAAGGCATTCACCTCTCTGGGTTCGGAAAGAGGGGTGAGAATTATGCTTTGCAATACCAGATTATAGTCTATCAAGATTTCATCGGCCCCCGAATCCACCAGGGCCTTGAGGGGGAGAGAGAAAAATAAGTAAGGAGTTTGGTGTCTAGCAGAGTTCTGGACGGGGTTGAGCCTGATGAGGGTTGAGCCTGATGAGCCTAATCTTTTAGGCTAGTGCACTGGGCAAGGGTGTGGCCAGGCTGGCCGCAGTACAGACAGAGCCTCTCTCTGAATCTCCATTGTCGTTCTGTTGCCGTGAGCCGAGCCCTCCCCAGCTGCATAGGCTCCTTGGTGGGTTCGGCAGAGGTCGAGGGGGTTAATGGATCAGGTGCAGGTAAACAGGGTGAGGTTCTAGTGTTTGATGCTGGGGTTTGCAGGCGACCTGCTCTCTCTCTCTCTCTCTTTCTCTCTCTAATTTGATTAACTAACCTGATGGCCAAAGAAAGCAATCCATCCAAGGATTCTGTGTCATCTTTGACGGCTAATTCATCCTTAATAATATCTAGACCAGAATGAGGAACTTGACTGCGTAGTCGGTGACGGAACGTGTACCCTTTCGACTGGCTGCCTCGTTGCCCCTAACTGGGTGGTCAAACAATGTTCTTCATCTAAGCTTGAAATTGATGAAATGATAAATTGTAACGTTAATCTTCATTTTGTGAACGTTAATCCACAGGGCAGTGGCCCACTGAGCAGAGAGGAGACTCGCAACAAAAGCTATTTTACGGGATCAGAAGTGTACATGCAATGATGGTCATCAAACACGAGAGAGCACTGAAGGAAAATCGTCTGCAAGACCCCAACTCACCGGAATAGCGTTAGGGAGTGGGGATGTGGGATTCATGGGAGAAGAGGACAGGGAGTGGATTTGAATTAAAATGGCTCCAACGGAGTTTACGGAGTCCACTTGAGGGTCTGGTTGTGTTGTCGCTAAAGGTTCCCCTGCAACATTATGGTATGGTGCAGTGCGTCTGACTCTGCAGGGTCCATAGCTGGCCAGTTTGTTCTGTGACATATAATGTGTTTTCGACCCCAGCGCAGAGAAAGAACACAGAGCACAACGCAGTATGGAAAGTTCAAGGGTGTTTATTTCTCGGTGGATAGAGGCTGCGGTGTAGAAGACGGAGGAAGAGGGATATATCTTTGTGATGTTGCCAGCATTAAGGGAAGGCAGAAGGACCGGGCAGTTGAGTCCTGGAGGCCCAAGGAAAAGAATGGTGAGAATACAGTCTCGGGTAACACAAGGAAACTCTGAACTCTGAATACACAATGCAGAGTGGCCGAGAATGAGCGACTACCACTGTAGCGTTGAAGACGAACTGATGACTGTCAGAACGACCAGGGTAGATATCATGCTGGTGATCAGCGAATGAGCTGCAGGTGAGGTGGTGAACTGTCCCTGGCCGCGCCTCCACAGAGTCATCAGAGGGAGATAGCACACACCTTTGGAGGGGAGACAAAACAAGGGAAGGGGAAAAACACTAGGGGGCACAAAGTAGCTGTGACAATATGGTCAACATGCCACTACTTTGTATGTATGTTTGGAAAAAAAACTAAATACCACAAAGAAGAACACAACCCAACTATCATAAATTTGTCTTTGGCCAATTATGCAATGCAAATCAGAGAAATTCAAACCCTCATTCTCAATGACCAAACAGATTATGTCCTGCAGGTCATGATCAACACCGGGGAAAATTCTAAAAAGCATCAGAGTCGGATGAAACATCTCTACCGAGTGCCAGTTGAAAGAAATTCAGAGAGAATAACAGAACTATGGCATGAATATGTTGGGCCAAACACTGCACTTTTTATGTAGTTTTGCGCAGAAATATTTTACATGTAAATGTACAATAAAGTCGGCCTATATTAAACTACACAATGTTGTCTTTTTTCTCTGATTTTTTAAAATGTACACTAATCCGATCCCACTTTAATTTATCTTCATACATGAGGTCTATCGCATACTCACGTTTTAAGACAGACCACACGCAGTTGTCACAGCAAAAAACAAAATGGACCACATTCGGTAAATTGTCATCTGGGAAAAAGTATCTGTCCATTGATCTGCACTGCTCCACAATGGTTTTATCACCATCCACAATTATGAGTGTAATACCCCCCGCCATACTTTCCATTCCTCAACGCCAATGAGGAATTCTGCATTAAAAGTATTGACAGTTCTGCTCCACCCTGCCACTAACCTCCTCTTTCTGTTCTCATTGTCTTAGTAGAGATGTTGCATCTGATTACTAAGCCATCCCCCCAAACCACACACACACACACACACACACAGCAGCCAGTATCTGCCTTCCATAGAATGAAAGTATCAGACATTAATCCTTGTTGTCGGCCTCTTTGTTTTCAGCCACATCTAACTTCCTTCACAGGTGACTGGGTGACCCCTGCCTAAGGATTAACAAATTTCTTTAACAACTGTGAGCAGTGTGTCACATTTACTACTGTCTGTGCTTTCAGACATGGCTGTAAAGCCAGAACACTGAGCTGATATGTATGGTGAGTGTGTGTGTGTGTGTGTGTGTGTGTGAAATGAAACCTGATAATGGCCCATCAACATGACACATGCATGACACTTTGTGTTGCTTTGATGGGCCATTATCAGCTAAAATTATCAGAGAAATTTGTTTCAAAGGGCAGATGGCCACTTGAGGAGTAAAGAAGAAGCTGTGACAGAATTTACATTAAGTTGATTTCAATTTGCTTTCACTCTTAATTTAGATGAGAAGACTGATATTAACTTCATGTATGAACCTTTTTGTCATGGCAACCACTGTTTTAGACTTAATATTATATCCCATTAAACAGTCCACTAAATTGTATCTCAATCACTAACAACTACTGCAAAGCCATTAAGGAACCAGCAGAATATAAAGATCATCTGATAAAACAGGATTATTTAACTGCAGTGTATTATAGCTCCTAGGTCTAATAAAAATCAATCATTTAAATTGTATTTGTATATCCCATATTCACAAATCACAATATCTCTCATAGGGCTTAACAAGGTGCAACATCCTCTGCCCTTAGCCCTTAACCAGAGTGAGCAAAAGTTGCCCAAAACTTCCTTTAAACAGGGGAAAAAATACAGAAACCTCAGAGAGATTTGTGAGGGATCCCTCTCCCAAGATGGATGGAAGTGCATTAGATCTTGCGTGTAACAAAGTACATCAATAAAATATCACAATGGTCAAGAGGCCATAAACATGTTTCAGAGGCCAACCTTGACCTCTGAACTTCCTCCCACCTTTTGCAAACTTTTTTTATGAGTTAAATTCAGATTATCACTTGATCAGTGAGTTTAAGTAAACATCAGTGCCAAATTTGAAAAGGTTCTTTAAAGGCATTCTTAAGACACATTCATAAGCCAAACGAGCTTTGACCACCAGATTCTTATCAGGTCATCCTGGACTCTAAGTGACTGTTTGTGTCCAATGTAATGAAATTATCTTTGGGCATTCCTGATATATCGCAATGTGTAGTCATGACCTTGAACCTTTGACCTTCAACTGAGGTCAGGGGATCTCACAAAGCAAATGTTTTGCCTTGTGAACGCAATATCTCCAGAAGGAAATCCTTTAACATTATGCACAAAAAATGATTTACACTGTAGTGATAACTCATTTGATTTTGGTTGTTGGCTGATGCAACAGTGTGTTATTTCTAGTTATGTCCTGAAAACATGGAGTTTAGTTAGCTAATAAGGATAGCTGGGTATTGTTATAGCAAAGCAAATTAGCATTTCATGATAATGTTTCCTAATGTTAGCATATATAAGGTATGCACACTGATGACTCATCGTTAATCTGTACAAATTGAAGTAAATCTGATTAATAAACCTCAAACCATTTAAGGGACGGCTCCTTTAATGCCAATTAAATGTTCTGGTCTCTGTAGTGGGATGTGATGATCAATGGCGTCAAAAGCTGCACTCAGACCCAACAAAACGAGATCAGAGGCAAACCCTTTTTCTGAAGCAATAACAATATAATTTGTGACTTTTACAACAGCAGTCTCTGTGCTGTGATGAGCTCTAAAACCAAACTCAAACAGTAAGTGTCTGGTCTTTCCATCTCCAAAATCTTTATTCTTCTATTATGCTGTATTTTCACTTCTCTCCTAGCCTCTGTTGTGTTGTGTGCAAACATATTCTACTTTTTCGGGGGGTGGAAGCATTATGGTGTGGTGTCTTGATTTCAACTGGCCAAATGTATTAATAACCTTGTCACCATGTAGGCCTCCAATCAACTTTCTCTCAATTGACAAAACTGCTATATCATTGAGGCTCTCCTGGTCCATGTTGCACCTGAGCCAGGTGTGTAGTCACTGAAGAGCACTAAAGGATCTCTTACAGCTACTAGATGTGATCATAAGGGCCACCTGTAAGACCACTGTCAATAATGGTAACATCATGGTACCAAGAAGATTAAATACAGCCAGAATGTGTGGGATTCTGGCCCTATCCTGCTCAAAAGCTCTTTACTAAAAAGATCTCTCCATGGGACTACTTTGATGTTGTAATATGAGGCTAGGGATTGCATGCACAGGAAGGTTTCAGAGGCTAGGTGATGTGATTGGATGCCAATCTTGATTCTCTCCTAACCTAGAAAAAAATAGTCATCCAAAGGTAGATGAGCCTCTGTCTGAGATGGTCTAAATCACTGAGCAGATCTCAACTGGACCTGGAAGGACATCTGCACGTCTTCCATCCTCTTGTTTTCTTTGTGCAACAATAGATGGCTTCTGGATGTTTTTCTCCTCACTTATTGTCCTTGTCATTGCAGGATGCCATCTCTGCAGTTCGCTGCACATTGCACTTTTATGGTGCACTCCCTGTGGTAACGGAATAATCTTGTCTGACTGAATATTGTAGCCAGTTAAATGTGTCCGACCAGCCAGTTAAATGTGTCCTACCAGCAAAGCACTGAAAGACTCATCAGTGTACTATAGCAAATACAAAGCATTTGCGATTTTCATAAAAACAGCTCTCACTGTGAAAAGAAGAGCAGACTAACACTTTTTTTTATTACTTTTATCCATGGGCCCAATGACAGCCATGTCTTGTGTGTTGGCACAGAAACAATTCCCAGCTAGCCACATTTCGAAATATATTAAACACCTATGAAGGTTCCAGCTTTCAGACCCAGCAAGAGACCTTGTCTTGTGTTGGAGAAGGAGAAAGAGGGAGACACTACGTAGAGTTCCAAGCTGAGCCACTTGACTTAACTTATAACACTGTTGTCACAAGAAATTGAAGTGTCATAAGTTTCGCTTATAGGCTACATGATAAATAGAGTTATCAGCAGACTTTATAAATTAAAGATTTCTTGTACATTTAAAGCAAGTAACATGTTCTTTCGGTTTTGTTATGTTAGGATTGCACAAAGGCCCATGTGCAGTAATGCAAAACTCATCCAGCTTTGCCCAAATTGTACGTATTCTATACAATGGCAGAAACAGCCCATTGTTGGAGGTCGCTCCATCAGCAATTTCCACATATTGGTCGATTTTTGCCTACGGACTCTGTAACTGCTGTTTAAATATGTAGGAGTTGTCTAAAGTCTAATCTATTTGAATAATTTAATAAAAAAGCTAGATTCACTGAGCTTGTGTCTGTATTTGGTTCTGTAATAAACTTTATATTAATGTTAGTATGCTGGGGATTAAAGAAAGATTGAGCATCACTTCTTCCCCTGGTGCATAATAAAATTGATTTACGTTTATGGGCTTTCAGGTTTTAGATGGTGGTGAAACCCTTCACAGAGAAGGCGATCTGACTGAAAATTTAACTAATAAGATATTATTGTGGAATTTCACACATTGAAACAAGTATACTCATCTGTTCATCCAACACCTTTATAAAGTAATTCGTCAAGTCAGACAAAATAACCCTCATGATGTCATATGGTTTTCATTGCTTTTGGCCTGAAGTTGTGGAGTTTCCAAGATATGTGAATGGGACATGTGGAGAAGGTAACTATGGATAAAAAGTCAGTATACCTCATCTCCTGCTGTTTTTTTATTTGTCTCTTGTGAGTCCTCCAACATTATACAGTGGAATAATAAACCATTGAAATAGACTGGAATAGGCCGATCAGTTAGAAAATGTATTTTCATACAGTTAGAGCTAATTAATTAAAGGCCTTGTGTTTTATCAACTCTAAAGACATGGACATTTATTCAAGGAATGATATCTACAGACATGCGTTCTACATCACAGCAGACTGTAAAATGAGATGAAGTGAACTGAACTATGACGAGCGATCTGTCTTGAGTTATCCGCGATAGCCTGAATCCCTGCAGTCTTTACAGCAGCTGCCATTACTGCTGATTGATGTAAATCATTGTTACGACTACTGTCATTGTCTTTGAGTGGTCTGTGGATTTATTTTCTTGGTGTTATTTTTCCTTGTGTGAGTTGGTAAGTTGTATTAGTGAGTGATGTATGCAAATAGGTTTATGCCAGGATGGAGTGGTGATGGTGGACTATGGAGAGACCTTGGGTCGGCTGTAACCTGAAGGTCGGCAGTCTTCCCTAAAGTCCACATGCTGAAGTGTCCTTGGGCAAGATACTGAGCCCCTTCTCATAGAGAAAGTGCTGCACCTAGATTCACTGTATGAATGTATGTGTGAATGGGTGAATGTAAAACTGTACTGTAAAGCGTTTTGAGTGGTCATGACGTCTAGCTCTACATAAATACAAACCATTTACCATTGACCTTGCAGCTGATTGGTCCACTGCGAAGGAGAGACTAAAGGTGGAGGTGCAAGTGGACACATATTCTCCTCCTCTCCCAAACCCGCTAGATCATTAGTCTTTTGTTCTTAAACCTGCCAGCTCTATGATTTAGTATTTGTTTGACTGTACAAGTAGACTGCAATTTTTTTGTTGATCCAGATGTTGATTTTGTTTTCTCCTGTTTCTGGTTAATTAGGAAGATTAGCTATTGTAATTTGATGTATGTATGTTTGATAGTTGGTTTCTAGATAGCTCTGTTTGTTTGTTGTTTTGGCATTTTGTCCACTATGGCACTAATTGGTAATTTTCCCTTTGTGCTTTAAATAATCTTGATGATAAATATCTTCTTTATTATTTATAGAACGCAGCTATTTAGTAATAGGGGAAGATGTATTAATCAAAAGTATATCAATAACATACTGGTTAAATTACTTTTGTCTGACATAAATGGTTTGGCTTTAAGATGTAGTGAAAATGTCTGCTCTCTTAGTTCACTAATTGTGCTTCAACATATGTTCTTTTCAGGCGAGGAAAGTGCACAATTAGAGACATGGCAGGCACAGCATGATGCTAATTACATCCAAACAACTTTTGTACTGTGGCTTGGATATAAATCTGGGAAAAATGTAACCTTTAAATGACATGCACCAATTATATAGTTAAAAAGTAAAAATGTGTTCACTTATAATCCAGTGCAAATGAGCTGAAGTGTTCGACTCAATACTGATTAATTTAAAAGGTAGCATGTTTATGCATGCTGTGTATCTATATCAATAGACATAAGAGATTGTCTACACAAAAAAGAAAAGTGCCTAATGATTTAGGTTATAAACAGTACTACAATGAAAAAAATATAAGGAGCTGTGTAACCCTGAATGTGATACAAACACACAGCTCAGCAGTTTACAGTGAGACAGGATTTAAAGCTCTGGCAAATAACTAATTTTATCCTTCTCAGTTTTGAGTAATCTTACCAGGAATGTGCACTTGCATGTACAGTGAGGTCCAAAGGTCTGAGGCCACTTCTCCATTCAAGTGAATTGTTTGTCTATAAACTGAGTTGCTGCTTAAGTTTTTTAAAGTCAGCCAAATGAATGTGATGTATGTGGAAGTAAAAAATAGTTTTATTTAGTGTAAGGCTTAAGGTAATCAACAATTAATCCTTGTTGCTTCCTTGTTTGAAGCAATATGAGGGAAGCAATCTACCACTCAGCTGTGCAGTGGTTTAGTCGTGGGAAAGGTCAGAAGCTGTGCTTTTCACTGAGAACCTTTTTATGAAAGGAAAAAGGTTGCAGCCTTGTTGAACTGAGCAACCCTAGTAGACCTTCCTTTTATAGTTGATCTCACTGGTAATCTGTACACACTGAGCAAGAGCTTACAAGCGAATTAGCCTTGTTTCTAACAGTTCTGAGAGTCAAATTAGTGTCAGCAATGATGCATGCTTATCAAATCTGCCACAAAATGTCTCAAGTTTCCCCAACACCAACATTCCTGGGAAATCTTGAAAGTGGGTTAATACTGTATGTGCAGTGGTGGGAGAAGTACTCAAATCCTTTACTTTACTGAGAGTCCCAATACATTGATTCAAAAAACTAAATTTTAAGTAAAAATCTTACATTCACAATGCCACATACAGTAAGTGCAGAAGTATTATCACAAAATGTGCTCAGGTATCAAGTCATAAAAGTAAAGAAGTGTATTGCTGCTATTCTGGAAAAAGTGTAGAATGGGCAGAGTGCAGCAGTGCAACCATTCTTTGTTGTGATATTGTGCTAATTGTGTTAATCTACTGATATTGTGTTAATTTTATCTATTTAATAACAATGTCTCCTCTATTCAAACAACTGCTCTGTGTGCTTGTGCAACAATATCACCGCCTCATGTTCTGTTTTGTTTTTAATATCAATCATCAATCAAATATTATTTGTATAGCCCATATTCACAAATCACAATTTGTCTCATAAGGCTTAACAATCCAAATCATATCCATAATTGTAACTAAACTTATGCAGCAAAGTAGTGGGCAGGCATACGCAGAATGAAGATGTATGTCAGGTTCATGGAAAAGAGAAGGCAAACTACTGATCAATGAGGCTCAGAGGGCGGACTTTCTGCTCCACCAGAAAACATATTTTAAATGCACTGCAGGGGCCTGTACTACGAAGCGAGCTCAACATACCTAGAATATCTTTCTGATTTCCGACTTAACTTAACAAACGCAATCAGGCTAGGCGGTCACACAACGTTAGTTAACAAGCATGTGCACATAAAAGGGGCGGTGTACGGACAACAGCATATTTCACATCACGGAGCACTATTGCAGACAACTATTATATTACCAAAATATAAGTGCAAACACATTATCCAGACTAAAAGAAAAAACGTTGCTACTCCCAAATGTAGGTAGGACAGCTGTCAAAAAATCTCTAAATGTGTTCATGTGTAATTTTTATCGAAAAACTGGACGTTCGTTAGGGCAAGAGTAGATCTGACTATAATTATTTTATGTTTTCATTAAATTAATACGTAATTTACATGTATTCTCATTATGTGTATGACAGCTGATTTTCATATCTTTTTAATTCAACAGGTTGAACACTTTTGTTTAATTTCTACTGCAATTTGATATGAATATATAAATGCACATTGAGGTCAGATCCTAACTGAAAAATAAATAGAACACGAAAAAATAACAATAAAATGTAAACTAAAGACATAGCTATTAACTTGCAAAATGCATGTAAAATGTGCACTGCGTACAGTGTTTTTGCTAAGCATCTCTGCATTACCCACATTGTACAGATAACAAGCAAAGTAACAACCGATAAAAAGTGAACAAGCTTCACAGGACTCATATCTCTGAGTAAAACCTGAAACGCAAAATCCTTAACTTTTATCTAGTAAATTTTTTACGCTACACGTCTTATACTATGGTTGTTTTAAATGATATAATTTACTGGGAAGAACAGATAACTGGATTTTGAATACAAACCACCTCAAGTTCTTCATTCATTAGCTCAGCTAGCTGACGTTAACTGGCTGCTAGGTTTGTTTTTAACCGGGCAGCTAGGCCAGCTGTTTCGCAGCATTGGATTAATCTCTGAGAGCTTTATGGGTTTATTGGGGATTCTGAGTTTTTAGCAGCTTTATGGACAAACTAAAATTATGATAGCTGGATCTGAGTGTGAATACTTCAATCTTACTGTGTCAAAGTTAAGGGAAAGAATTACCTCTCTTAAGGCTGAACTCAAGGAGTAAAAAAACTCATCATGGGCTTCAACACTGTCGCCACATCTCAGGCATCACACATCGCAGCCTTGAGAACCTCTGGTTGCGGTTAACACCTGAACGCAACCAGGCCAAATCTCTATGGCTACTCCTCTCCAGGGTCAGATAAGGATCCTACTCTGCTGTGGCTAGGCTCCACCATCACAGGAGTTCGAGATCCCAAGGCTACTCCAGCACAGCCTGATGATCCATGGGTCACAATGGGAGCAAAGCCTACAATAATAGCCAGCTCCAATATATGACATTTGAAAATATAAAATATGATGTTGTGGGATTCTCTAAAATCTCTATCAGCAGCTCCAACTGTCAGCATTCTACAGGAGTCCACATGTCCCCAGATGAGTGACAGCATCATTAGGATGCTCACTTTATGTGGCTCCACACATTGTTTGTGAGAAAACATCTTCTGTGATGACAACAAACCAAGTCCAAGATGACTAACAGTCACCATTGTATGTACTTCCAATCTCTACTACAGTACTAAAGTGTAATCACATTATTGCTGATAAAACAGGTTTTGGTATGTATGTGGTGTGTTGGAATGGACATGCACTGATCTTGTTGCTGCTTGTATTTTTGAATTTATAGAATTGTGCAATTAACATAGGCCTCTAATATACATCAGACAAAAACATTTCATGGAAAAAATAATAATATGAGCAGAAAAATAATAATATGAGCAGAAAAATCCAACTTCCAGATTTTCTATAAATACAGTTTGAAACCATGAAACATTGCATTCTACTGCTAGCAACATTGGCATTGTATGGTAAATACAGCAATGATCAACATGCAATCTGTAGTTCAAATGGTTTTTCTGTTGTAACTGGATAATGCCTTTACATCTGACCTGTCGGCAGTTTGTCCATGGCCCAGCATCAGTGTTCCTATTAGGAGTGGTATTTACTGCTGACTGAAATTTCTCTTAAAGGTAGGGTTGGCAAGTTGTTTCTGAAAACACTTCTTATCTTATTTGTTGAAATTCTCTTCACGTCCAGATAGCCATCAATAACTAAAGTCCTCTGATTAAAAAGAAAAAAGGGTCAGTCTTTGTGCACCCAGCTCTTGCTCTCACTGCGAATGACCGGAGTCCTTAGCTGTGGAGGCATACACTGCTGAAGCAGAGACGATAGCCAGAAGTTATCAAGCAAGTCACGGAAAAGCAGTGAGTCAGCGTCTAGCAGGGCACTCAGGACTGTTTTCTTTTACTCTTTTTAATCTCTTTGTTAAGACACAACACCCTGCATCATCAACTAATCATCTATGACACATCATTTATCAACTTTCACTTTAGGTTTACGCATCTTTGCTGTTATTAGGCAGTAGTCACAGATACTGATCGTCAGTCTGTAACGAGTTGCTTACGTTGATATGGTTGAAAATGGGTGGAATGAGGTTTTCTTTTTGTACAACAGCACCATCACATTACTCTAATGATGATAGTCAGAGATGTATTTGGTCATATAGTAAATACCAGACTGGATGTGTTTCTGCAGGTCTCTCAGCTGTGAGCTGGTAGCTTGGCCATGCCAGAGGGCCTGACAGGCCTCCTCCAGGTTCTCTCTAATAGGTGCTAATTGCATTCCATCCTCGCTGGTCAGTAGGCAGAAGGAATGTGGCTGTTATTATGGTGGACCCTAGAGCCACAGGCCATCAGCACATTCTTCTGAAGTCAGTCAAAACACGCCTCATGCAACAACAAAGGTGTGAGTCAGGCTGCTGAGAAAGCAGCCCCAAGGCTAGGATTTCTGATCAGTGTGTCAGTCTATATGTTAAGAAAGCTCTTGCATAACAGGTGCTACAAAATAATAATAACAGTAAGGTTCAAAGGAGCTGCCTGAACCCCACATTAGTCTTTTATTTTGATGAGAATTTGCTGCAGTTGTGTCCAGAATTTGGAAATTCAAATATAACTTCCAGAATCTTTATTTCTGTTGCTTCACTGTTGCTCAGTGATATCTGTCTCTTTCTGCCCTTTCATTTGTCTATCCAGCATATTGTTCGCATTGCAAAGCTTTACTATATATAAAGTAGAATGTCTACCACCTACATGTGTATGATTCATTCACACAACAGAAAGTTACCCCAGCTGTCAAGAATCCATAGATCATAAAGGTTCAGATTCATTTCTCTTTGGTAATGGCAGGGTACCTGGACCACACACTGACAAGATGCAGACTGTGTAAAAAAGCTAAAGAAGCCACAGAGCTAAGATAATTTTGTAAAACCTGCGATTTCCAGGTCAAGGATGTACTTTTTTCTCCAACCTTAACAAGGTGGTTAGTGCCCAACCTGAACCAAAACCACAGACACATATAAATGATCTCCTCCACCACTGCAATGACAGACAATATTCAAGTACATAACCAGGAATTATTCAATTAGTTTTTTCCTAAAACACCAGTTTTGCTTTCCGGGCAAACCATTCTAATCAAAAAGATAAACTTACTAGCTTTCAGCCACATCTCATGGCCTCCCTCAATAGAGGGACTTGCCCAATTGCCATGGAGATGGTTTTTGGAGGACTTTCACATCTGACACCAGAGACCATCTTTGAACAGACAGAGGTTAACATCTTGAGTAGAGTAAGTAGAATATCAGAGTTGTTTTTTTGATGACAATAAGAAAAGTAATATGTTCCCTGTTTGTTTTTTGTATATCTAATGACTGCTTCGAGTGAATCCCAACAGTGTAAACAGAATGAGGAGAGGCCTGGAAGGGGAGAGCTGTGTGGAAAAACAGAGATCAGTCTGGTCAGTCTGTTGGCTTTTCCACTGGCTGCTGGTCATTGTGTGAGAGCACACTGAGGCCTGGAAGCCTGCCAACTGAGGACAGTGGGGGATTAAAGTAAAACGCTGGCTCCCACACAGTATGGATAGAGAACAATGCTCTCATCCAGTGAAATTTTAGAAATGTTAATAGTGTTAATACTGGTGGGAACTGATCTCTTACGCAAGTTGATTAGAACTGATATCGTCAGTGGAACACTCAGCCTGTATTTGTTTGTTGATGCAGAAATAAGGGACGGCTCCGGATCAGAGTCCCCCTGTGATAACACTGAGGGTAAACTGGCTGTGTGGTGCCCGTCCCTTTCTCGCTTGTCTGTTTCTCTTTCCGTGTTCCCTCCAGGTCATTGTAAGCCGGTGACCAGAGAGGAAGAAAATTAACTCTCTTATCCTTCCTGCTTTTCCTCAGCTAATATATCTGCTTCCCAGTATTGTTTTCTGTCATTCAGCACATGGTAAATCCAAGTGTAGTTGTTCTGTTCTGTGTTGAGCAATGGACAGAAGGTTATATGACTATTAAAAGGGCCTGGCTATTTGTTAAAAGTGACACAGTGTGACTCTTGGGGAACTCCTCTGGCTTCACATCCTGTTTGCTGGCCAGGGGCTGGTGAACTGCATTTTCACTGTCTGTTATTAATTTAGCAGATTATCACTCAGATTACCATCTTGCTGATTTAATCCTGGAACTTGGTTGTTTCATCCTGGATAGTTGCTCTAATGCTCACTAGTCCTCCACCTCCCTCTTTCCGCTTAGTGTACAGTCCCAGGGTGTTGGATTTGGGGTAAAACCCTTCAGGAATTGTGAGGAGCTTTCTTGTTTTCATATCAGTGGCCTCTACCTCCTCCTTTGGCCAGGTTGTTATACTAGCGGGGTATCTGATGACTGGCAGGACATATGTGCTCCCATCTTGTTCTTTCCATGCAGTTGACTTTTCAGGACCTGTCTCACTCTGTATAGGTTCTTGGCTGTGGCAGACTTCCTTGCGGCCTCTTTGAAGGCAACTGCTGTGTTGCCTTCTGGTAGTTCAACATATATATATATATTATAACTGGGCATACATTATAAGAAACGAGTAATGTGCCTCAGCTCGCCATTGCAAATCAGTATGCAGCAGCAACAGTGCATGTGAGCACAAAATAGTCTCCTCTGCAAGCTTCTCCCAAAAATGCTTTCACCATCTTGATGGCATGACCCATCACTTATTTGATGTACAAAACCAAGTCGGCAAACACAATGGTTGTTTTACATTTACAGTATGGCAGGTGGATGTTGTCAACTAACTTTGTCAGTGTCATTTCTAAATTGATCCTCAAATTTTGAGGATCCAGTGTCATCCCTGAGCCATGTTATTATTCACGACATAACTGAATGTCCTGGACAGCAGCGATTATTTAAAAAAAATAAAATTCTTTATGTGAAAGCAAACTGCACAGACGCTGTACCTCGCTGTAGCAAGTACAAGTCTCTGCTGTTCTGTACATTTCAGCATCTGCTGCATGGTTCAGTGGGGTGTAGCCGCATGGAGCCAGAGCTCAGTGGTGAGTGCACTGTTTTCAAAGTAATAGTGAATGGATTCACCTTACTATTATTATTGTCATATCAGAGGCCCCTCTAAGGGGTGCTGGGAGATAACAAAGCCTACAGGCAGGGCAGATGGCTCTCTTATTAATAAACAATCTAAGATCTTTGTTGAACATGGCTGTTTGAGCAGATGTGTCAAGTTAAATAAATATAAGGGAGAGTCTATTAAATCCAGATCCTCTCTCTGAGTGAGAGTGCAGCACCAGATGCTGAATTGCAAAATAGAAAACATGTTATTGTATTGTTTGAATGGTCTCAATATCAGAGGTTAAGTACTTAACGTGAGTACTATGCCAAAGTGTATTTTGACGTAGGTTTTCCCATTTTCCAGCATTGCGTCTGGGGGATAATCCTGTTTTATTATAACTTACGTCTCATTTTCTTATATCAATGTTGCTACGCACACAACTACTTGCAGAGATCTGTGAACACGTCTACAAACGCAATCAGTCAACAGTTTATCCAGAGGATCTAAGCTACTTTTGAGGTCAACATTTTCATGACAGCACATGAAATGCTGCTAACAATCCCTCACTACACAGGCAACCTACAATATATGCAACTGGTCAAAGCTGAAGCAGGGAGTGCCTTTGTAAATATGGATGGGTGAAATGGACAGTTTGTGTGATGCTGTTTACAATTTTCTATTCTTTTGCTTTATCTCAGAGGTTTAAATGCAACCTGTATGACTACTTGTTTTTCTCCACCTGACATTTTAATCAACCGTGTTCTCAGATCATGTGTCTGAACTTGCCAAGTTCAGTATTATTACTATTAAAATATAATGGACAAAACTACGACAGTATGCTTCAGGTCAAAATGATTACTGTTTCAGAAAGGCCTCAAATTGAAGGACAGACATCAGCCTTTCCATGGGAACAGATGTATCATTTCACACTGCAGCAACTGAGATGCTGTAAATTAGGAAAAAAGGAAAACAGTTTGAAGGGTTATTCTTGAAGAAAAAAAGAGCAGACTGTGGCAAAGTCCCTTGTCACTGGGGTCTCCCAACAACAGCCAGGACGACAGCCACTCAGTTAATTTAATAAAAAACAACTTAAACTCAAACTTAAAGCCCAGAACCAAAATCTTCCAGGTGGCATGGCTCTCCCATGAGTGTCAAAACTTATTTGTGGCAGCTCTCTGCCACCTTTAAACTGGGGAGTAATCAGCTAACAGCTGCACCGATACATCCCTGGTACAGCTAGAGGTGCTCCTTGAGCCACTAGCACTTCCACATATCACCCAACTCAGGCTGGGGAGCCAACAACTGACGTGATACCGCCATTGTGGACCCATGTGCAGGAGCAGGTAGATCCGGGTGCAGGAACAGGATGAGTGAGATCCTCTCTAGCCAGCCTAATCAGTTGTCATACCTGTGTATCGCTCGCGGTGTCATGAGCTAACACACTTGGGCGACCATTCAAACCCTTGAAAAGATTCAGGGACTGACTGAAGCAAGATTCAAAGGGATAAAGGGAGTGTTCAGGGTATGCAAGGGGCTCAAGGTGGATGAGAAGATCATTGCCTCACTCAGCACCAGGAGTCCAAGTATGGACTGCCTCCTGAGAGCATTATTGCATTATGGCATTGCTCCAGATGTCGTGAGCTAATGTGCTCGGTAAAAACACTTGTAGAGTACAGACATTGGCTGCTAACAGTGGACTAGCCAACTCTCCGTCCTTGAAACAAAGTGCAAAAGCAGACCATAACAGCTCTTCGCAGGCAAAACAATGCCAGCAAGGGAGAGGAGAAGGTCTTCAAAGTGCCCACCCCCATCCTGTCAATAGAGCTTGAATCAACAGTTCTCCTGTGACGAGGTTGGCAACTTTCACAATTGTGACCAACCCTCAACATGCACAGGTGCTGTGGACAGAACTTTTGGAGAAGACATCCATAAGAGAGGTGGATTGTGGTTTTACTCCCCACACAGGATATGGGACTTTGTCCATTCTGGATCTTGGGCAACAGACAGTGCTTCCAGTTAATCTGGCAGGGGCATTGACACTTCCTTTCAAAAGGAAGTGTCAATGCCAAAAAAGAAAACATTAAAATCCATCCAGATGGATTTTGCATAGTGACGTATGCATTAATATAGAAAGTCAAGGGTACGAATGAGAGTAAGTTTGATTTTGTCTCAAAAGGTCATCTGTGTCTGTGGCTGGGTGCTTGGCTGTATTGTTTTGTTTATTTGTTTATTGAAAACTCCTTTTCTTTTGTTGCCGTAATATGCAGTAGATTGAATATGCCTCATGGTCGAGGCGTTCTTTTCATAGCATTACAGTTTCAAATTTTATAGAAAATAAGGACAAAACCTCATCCACGGACAAGTTTTCTTTTGAAAAAAGAAATCCACCTTAAAAATGTTGTACAGTAAAAAACATTAAAACTCTAGAAAGGATGTGCCCGCTGTTGTTGTTGTGTTTTTTTTTTTAGTTTTATAGATTTTTTTTTCTCCCAAGCACGTGTCACTCCTCTAGAACACACATCCGAGCTTGATGACTGGGCTGTGCAGTCTCAGTGCTGCCATCAGGTGCTTTTGGAGAAATATTCAAGGCCTTGGTCTATGCCTTCAGTGCAAGAAGAGGAAGATTCAGCCTTCCCATGTGACACCATTTCTGTGCTTGGTTCTGTACTCCAGGGTGAGAACGATTGTACTGACTCCAGATAAATAGCAGGCTTTTTAAGCTTGTCTCAGATGCATTCTTGGGTCGACTAGGGGGGCTCTTCGTGCAAATAGTCCCTCTTGCAACATGAATGTAACCATGAACCATTAATGTTGATTCTTCTTATCCCAGAGGAACGAGAGGACACCTAACAAGTAGAATAGGAGCCAGAACTAGAGTTGGGCGATGGAGCCTCAAAATTATATCACGATATTTCAAGAAATTTGCTATGACGATATACATTTTATCTGTGATTGCAGCTCGCAGGCAGCAGCATTTATTACTGCAAACAAAATTAAGGGTATTTTCCATCCATCTTTTCCTTCTTGCAACGTTAGCACCAGGTGTCTGGTTGACCTGTTAGCCTGTAGGCCTTTTCCACTTGAGCATCGAGCGGTGAGCAAAGGCAGCCACAATCAAACTCCTCTCTGAAGATAAAGAAAGATAGTTAGTCTCTCTCTCTGTATCTCTCTCCCCCTCCCTCACACTCACACACACACGGGTGACCAGATGATCTTTTTAGATCTTTTTAGCAGATCAGATTGTCATAAAGCTATAGGTGGACACATTTTTAAGATTTTCTTATCACAGATATCACAGTGGTGGCTGAACTTTCCATCATCAGGTTGAATCAACAATCTATTATTTATGACAACCTAATCTGTGCAAAAGACAAATGAAAGCACATCAACAACATATTTTACAAAAAGGAAAGGGACATTTTTATTAACTAAAGGCAGGAATTATTTCCCATGGAAATATGACCCATGACAATAATTGTTTTGAGACAGCCTGCTATTATGAATAAACCTGGGGGTTATAATAGAGAGGATTATGATTTTTGGATTTGTTCTTACTTCATTTTTGAAAAAGGCAAAAAAATACATCACACATTTTTTAAAGGTAAATGAAACTTACCAATAGCAATGTGCAGACGATGGCCAAAGCATGACAGTCTGGTCCAGTTATTGAGAGCGATGGCTTTGACAACATTGGCCCCGCTGTCTGTTGTCACACACTGTTTATCCTCTTCTACCACTCGCAATATATTGATATATTGATTCTCAGGAAAGAAACTAGTCTAGAGGCAGGAGTTGTGCAGCTTCCAGTCGTTGTCGACGTAGTGTGCGGTCAGGCTGATTCGGATCGACCACAGGTCTGTGGTTGAGACAAAAAACTCCACCGCCGATAGTGTAGCCACTAGTTTGTCGCGGCATGCTTCATACATCGCAGGCAAGGATATGTAACCGCATCAGTACTTTCCACCCACCGTTTGCTCTTCCGTTTCATATAGAGCAACTAGCGAGAACTAATAATAATATAGAGCTAGCGATGCTCGGGTGAGTCGTTTGTTTACTTTTGGGCCGCACATCACCAGCTGCTCATGTCTCCTGCTTGCGTGCCTTCATAACCTGGTTGTACTCGACGGTGTATTCCCGCTTCAAGTTGTGAAAAAAGTTTGTTGTGTTTCCACCTTTAGCAGTAACACTTTTTTCGTAAATGCATCATACGTCATTGCATTGCTATATCATTAATAACGTGATTTGACACATTTTTACCATGTCAAAATTGATGCCGGTATTATCATGGACGGTATTATATGGCACAGCCCTAGCCAGAACCCTCAGCTATTGAACTCCTCTCTTTCGTTTAAGAGTAGGCTAAAACCTAACGCTTTGATAAAGCTTATAGTTAGAGCTGGTTTAGGTCTGTCTTGGACCAGCTCATATTTATGCTGCTATAGGCCTAGATTGTAGGGGACACATGACACATAAAGCTTCTTTTAGCTCTTCTCAATTCTCCCTCTTCATCACTTTAATGTCTCATCAATACATATAACTGACTTGACTTCTTCCTTGTGCATCATTGTTTGCAGATCCAGGATCCATTGCTGTGGCAACATCATGGATCCTTCATTCATCTTTCCTAACTCTTGCTGAGGGTTAAGGGCAGGGGATGTTGCACCTTGTTAAGCCCTATATGAAAAATTGTGATTTGTGAATATAGGCTATACAAATAAAATGTGATTGATTTATAGTTCAAAGGCCTGGTTCAGCACACGTGTGGAAGTTTAAGTCCTCATGCAGTGGCCACAGTTTCAGTTTGGATCCGGCCCTTTGCTTCATGCCTTACAAAACCACCTCTGGGATGAGATGCTCTGCCTCTGGCACCCCCGTGGCATTTTCCAATCCATTACACAAATCTTACTTTAAATAGTTTACAATATGTTTACAAAAAATAAGAAACATTATTAATATATACTGATGCATGATGGGTTATTTTCTGTTCTCTTGTATAAAAAGTATAACTATGCTCATTGACTGTATGAAGACACAACGGTGCTGTGAGCCAAATGCTAAAATCTGCATGCTAACACAATAAGAAAACCACCAAATACAGTACGACAGATGTCTTACAAAATGTCATCCTAATGCATAAGTGAGATATTTTAGTCTGGTCCAAAGGGGTGGACAATAATTGATTACCATCCACGAAGTTGGGCTGCTAGCATGATTAAAAGAACATGTTTTAAGGTATGATAGCATACCTCTGAATCTAAATCAAAGGCTAATCTTCTGCAATGATAACAACGCTGAGAGTTGGAATGTTTCAAGCAGAGATCAAATCTATGGTGTGTGGATCACAAACAGAGGCAGATGGCTATGGTGTGAGCTTGCAGTGAACTGTGGTGTGGAAACATCATTCATCACATGTAGAAAATGTTTTTACATCTTACAGATGTACTGGACTCAAGCAGACAAGCAGCCAGTGTCACATTAATACACATCAATAGAGAATATCTTAAAATGTGTGTAGGTACAGGTATGTGGTTTGTGTAGCCTGTATAATTATGTCCAGCACAAAGGGAAAAGTGACTGCAGACATTTCTATATTCAGAGGACAAACTTGCTTCCTGACATGTAATGTTTTTTTTACGAGGGGCTTGGGCTAGGTTACCTTGATCTGCATGTCACCACTTCCTCCCCCTGTACAAAAGGGAAGCCAAATTATTCCCGATACAGATGCTGGCGACGTAATTTGAAGCCCGAGTCTCCCCTGTAAGTGATTGTGGTGGAGCTATGAAATCCATCACAGCTGTTGATAATGAAATTTCACTCCATTTTCATAGCATCAAATAACTAATTAAAACCAACAAACACACAATAGACATAAAAACTAAAAAAACAACAATCATCAATCAATCAAATTTTATTGGTTTAGCCCATATTAACAAATCACAGTTTGTCTCATAGGGCTTTAACAAGGTGTGACATCCTCTGCCCTTAACCCTCAACAAGAGTAAGGAAAAACTACTAAAAAAAACTTTTAACAGGGTAAAAAGAAGGTAGAAACCTCAGAGAGCCACATGTGAGGGATCCCTCTCCCAGGACGGACAGAAGTGCAATAGATGTCAAGTGTAAAGGAGAACATCAGAAAGATAAGGGTATTTGCAGCATTGATTAGAATAAACACTTTGTAGCATAATGAAAGGTCAATGAATTGATGGATTATTGTCAGTAATGGTCGATTATCTGAGGAGAAATATTATATAGCAAGCAGTTTTGTTGTAATCATAGTCCATGGTCAGCAGCCACCACGATCATGATCCACCATCACGATCGGATGCCACTATAGTCCACAGTCATTGTCCACTGCCGCCATCAGGATCCACCATCAGCTGCCACCTCAATCGTGGTCCACCACCATTATCAGGTGCCAACACGATACAGGGTCCGCCATTATTATCACGATCAGCTGAAAAATCAACAACAAAACAAAAACATTTAAATAAATACATATTTGAGTGCAGGGCTGCCAGAGCCAGCTCAAGATCAAAGGTTGCTCAGATTAAGGACAGAACATACCAGCAAAACATACAAATCAGATGTTTAAATTTGATCAAGCAATATCAAAAATGGTTTCCACACCTTCAAGAAGTAGTTTTGTGAATTCCCTTTGTTAAAACGAATCTGTCCCATCCTAGCAATGGGAAGCATTTTGTTGAGCCACCTCCTGAAACATGGGGACAATGGAGACTTCCAATTTAGTAAAATTATTTTTTAGCTGTGACCATGCATGCTCTAAGAATCTGCTTCTGATTGGAAGGAAGGGCCCTTGTACTGTCTAGAGCAACCGAAAATGTCAAAATTACAATCGGGATGATTATTTATTTCCCATTGTTTGGAAAGACAATTAAATATGTCACACCAGAAATTACTCAGTACTGGACAGTGCCAGAATAATTGTGACAGTAATCCTTCTGCAGTCGATATCTGTCACACAGGGAGGAAACTGATTCAAATATTTTGCGTAGTTTGGTTTTGGAGTAATGCAGTCTACACAGACTGGACTTTAAATTCAATTAATCTGTATCTAGAATTAATAGAGCAGCTCTGTATACTAGACAAACCTTCCTCCCAAAGTTCATCTGACACAAGAGCACCCAATTCTGTGGCCTAGGCCTCCCTGAGATGACTGGCCTCTACTGCTGTGACAAAGCGGGAGATCAAATGTTTAAAGTCAGGCTTTGAAAGAAGTAAATCATCAAACATTTGACTCTTTGGTTTGCCTGTGAATTCTGGGATACACTCCCACACAAAATGCCTGACTTGAAGGTAGCGATACAAATTATGTTGAGGAAGGCGATATTTAGTTTGGAGCTGAGGAATTGGAGCGAATTTAATATATATGTAAAGATCACCAATACAACACAGCGATAGGTTGAGAGATAGGATGGCAGCTTGAATGGGCTTGTCATGGACGGAATATAATGTATTCAAAAGCAGACAAACATTACTAAATGAGAATCTACCTGGTATAAATCCGGTCTGATCAGATGTACATTTGTTGAGATATGCTTACCAATTTTGTGGCCAGGACTTTGGTTATCAACTTCTGTTCACAATTAAGGAGAGTGATTGGTCTTGCAGGGTCGGCCTCTACTTTTCCAGCTTTGAGAAGCAAACAAATATTGTCTTCATAGAGTGAGCTGAGGAGCCTCTTATTTTTCACTGAATCATTCACCATTCTTAGCATGAGAGGGACTATTTTTCCATGAAACGCCTTGTAAAAGTCGCAGCCAAAGCCATCAGGGCCAACTGCTTTTCCAGAGGGGAATTGTTGAATAGCATCCAAGAGGTCAACCTTGGAAATTGGGGTGTCAATTTCACCATCTACTTGTGGAATATTTAGGTTAGTGAAAAAATTACAAAATTCTGTTTCAGTTGGCCTTACATTGCTGGAATAAAGTTCCTTATATGTAATGGGGTCAATCCTTAATAAAAAGCTTTAGCTAAAACAGGATAGTTTTAGCAGTGTTACTTTCCCAGTTATGCTTATGTCATTGTAGATATAAAATCACAGCTCTAATTAACCTGACAGGACGGCGATGCCTATAGGATGCGGGGAGTTGGCGAAGTTTATTTAGGGACTCTCTCCCTCTCTCCCTCTTTCCACTGCCGGACCTGTAAGGAAGTGTAGCGTGGGCGCAGCAGGTGTGGACGCCAATTGTTTGTTGCGAGCCCAGCGTACAGCTGTGTGTGTGTGTGTGTGTGAGAGACGGTATCAGCGTCGCCATACATGCACGCTGTAATCTCCCCCAGTCAGCGTGTACCCACAAACTAATGGGAACAATACTTTACTTGTCGTCAAGACAATAAGGACGGCGTGGGTCTCTGCTTTATTTTAATGAATTGAAGGGCTGCCTTCAGGCAGAATATTTACGGTCACTGTTTTTTTCCCACATTTAGATTTCATTTCGATTATTTGGCCTTGTTTAGAATTAGTTTCTTTCTGAGTAATTGGTTTGATTTCCGGTTTCTTTTTTATTTTATTTTGTTCTTGGTTCTATGGGCAACGTGCAATATGGTTGACGGGTACTGTGCAATCCTGGTGTAATGGCTTGAATATTGGTGAGTTATTGGCTCCGTAAACTAGAGGCCCTCTTCTGTCATTTCATGATATAATATCGCTTGCAGTGATAATCCACTGGTGCAATCACACCAGTGTTAGGATTCTTAAAGTGTGCTGTGCTTGTTTTATGCATGATATTTTAGCTTTGTTAAATTGGGTCTGGAGCCTTTAACTTCTCTCTTTTTAAACTGTTATTTATATCAAGTACAGGCCAGTACTCCATACTTTGCACATGATCCTGTGCTGTTTGATCAGTCTTTTTAAATCATTTGTACGAATTGAATAAATTGTCTATTCTGGAATCATCAGCCTCCTGTCCCGTTTATTCTGGATATATGTGGTGAACCCGATTGGCATTCAACTGTCACCCTAAACTTTTGACCACTACATATAGAAGCCCCTGAAGTAAGCATGTATCTGCTTGCTCACCTCTGCTTGACTTGCTAATAATTTCTCTGGTTTAACACAGAGTTCAATATATTTCTGTTTGTGCTTTAGTTATAAGCTGCTAACACGTTTGCTAAGGATATTATTATATTAACATTTTAATTTTAAGATCTTATTGTAGTCAGACTGTAAGAGAGAGGATCTATGCATCTCTTCAAGTACTGAAAGCATTTTATCAATATCCACAAGGAGACTATTACGTTATCTTTTTTAGATGATTCAAATTAAATAATATGGCCTCTCATCACAACTTTGAAGGCCTCTCACAGAGTGGAATTAGAGACCTCCACATTATCATTGGTGGTAAGAAACTCATCTATACGTGCAGTCAGATGCTCAGGGAAAGAGTGATCATGAAGAAGAAAAGGTTGAAAGCGCCAGCTGGATTTTAGTTTGGACAGAAAATCTTTAAATTGAATTGATACTGGGCTATTGTCTAAAATCAAAATATAATGATTGGTAGAATTTGTAAAGCTGGGTAGTAATCAGGAAATAGTCAATCCTAATGTGTGAGTTGTGGATATGACAGAAGAGAGAGAGTTATGTAACTCATCTGTTATGAGTTACATAACAGTTGTTACATAACAATGTATCGGACAACAGATACTTTACCCCTACATATGTTGTGGGATCACTGAAAGGGTACAACAGAAGCAGAGACATTTGTATGAGCACAACATACTTTTACAATTTTGTCGAGGTATGTCACATCATTTCTCTGTCAATGTCAGTGAAACCTATAGGGACAGTGCTTTGCAAAACAGTGTATTTATGACGGAGAACTCCAATGACTCTTTCAATGTGTATCCTAAGATATGCTAAGCATCTAGTTTTCTCCAAGTCAACAGTATCTAACTGTTTCTTGCCACGAGTGAATGCTGGAATTGTTATTTCAGCTGGGTAAGAATATATGGACTCTCTGACATTGAAACCTCTGTCTGCCAAAACTAGGTCCCCTGGGAGCAAATGAGATAAAAAATGACTATGAACTCTTTGCCTGCTCTCTTCTTTGGAGTTTGCTCCTCTGTCTTCTGATGGCACATGTTTGAAGATGGATGGGACGTAGTTGGGTGACAGAGGGTTATCATTTATTTTTAGCTAAAACATAAGTAAATGCACATGTAGTTACATGTTTATTAGATGTAGATGTATCAAAGTCTGGCTCTTACATGAATTTAATTTCTAAATCCATCACATATTGCTCTCTTCCTCACTAAAAATACAGTAACTTATAACAAAAATGTAGACAGTAGACTTCCAGGCATAACCTTAATGCAAGACTTTTTCATATGAAAGATCTTAACACTGATAATTCTAGCAATATATGTAATTTGTTAACCCACGTTGTGAGTTGAGTGAGTAAACACTGTAAGCCTTTAGCTTAGCTTTTGTTAGCCCCTCAAAATCCACGCCATAATGCATATGTCTAACTGACGTTTTATCAAAATAAAACAAACAGAAACTGTAATTAAAGCCTATTAAATAAGATATTAAAGTTAGGAAGCGTTGTATTCTGTACCTGATATGAAGTGGTAACTACACAAGCAGAATCCGTTGCTTGTGGGGTCCCATCGCTAAGCTTTCTTCTGCTCGCTTCTGTCGTCTTTCAGGATCTTCAGGAATCCTATGAAAATGCTCTCCCCTTTCCTTGCCCTTAACTGTTCTTGCATCCCGGCGCACAACAGCTATCCACCATGTTAACTTTGTAAAAATACAGCAACAAACTTGAAGAGTCTACCTGCTAAAAGTTGTTTGACCAGCAACTCACACTTTCGTGTTTTGATTTCGACTGTTGAATGATGGGATTGCGATAAATGTATGCCTTAAGTCAAGGTGATTCTGTTTTGATACTGTTAACTTTTGAGTATTTGATTTGATTCAGCATAGGGGTATTATATTTTGTTGTACAAGAAAGCCAATTATAGGCCCATGATAGGCCCATATACATGTGTGACCTGTCTAAAGGTCAGGTTTTTGCTAAGAGAAGAATTCTCCGGTACCAGAGGATATCCGCAGAACAATCGAGATTCCAGTTAGCTGGATGGCGAGCCAACATACAGATCTTTGAGAGGGGTTGAACCTTCCATTTTCCTCATCACTCCATGGTGTGGTAGGACAGACACTGTACAAAGACGGATTGAGCCCCAACGATCAATCCACCAAAGGACTTTTAAGTGCATTTTTTTTTGTTTATTATTTTAGGGATACATTTATGCTGTATTGTAACTGTCAAATAAGCTTGTACTGCAGTTTATGTGTTCTAATACAAGTTCATTCAAAGACATCCCTGTGTTAAGTCTCGTTACTGATATTCAAGTCCAGGGCTCCTGCTTACCTAGTACCTCTGATACTGGTCCACATTTACTCTCATTTACACATTTTAATGTCAGGTTAACGATAAAAATGTCCAGATCATTAGAAAAAATATAATAATGAATGATAAAAGACTTATTACAGAGAGACCTTACATTCAAGAGGCCAAAATTGTTCGGTGTCAGAGTACAGGGAAAAGAAGCAGTCATACAGAGAAAAGGATGTAAGTAGTTTTTGTTTCCACCTTTACATATGCAGTGTGGACGGTAGGCTCTCTGTGTAATAAAGGTCTGTATGGGGAAAATTTCCAGTGACAGGGTTAATGACGCCGGTAGGGGGAGCTAGCGGGAGGAACAGTATTCTGGGGTGCCACTATGGGCACAGACGGAGAAGGAGGTTCCGGGGAAGGGATGTGGAATGTAAACGGTCAGTCTCGTGGAACATACTGCATAACACGCTGCATGTTAGACGCTAGCATTCTGCTACCCAGCGTGTTGGGGTGGAGACCATCAGTCTTGAAGAAGGAGAAACTTGTTACAGAAGCAGGCAGGTCAGAATGATGTAGACAAGAGAATAAATAAATACTGTATAAAAAGGACAATAGAATAAAAATAAAGAATTAAAGGTTAAATAAAGAAATGTTTTCTGTTTTTTACATAAGAATAAAATGTTTGTACATAAAAAACTAACCAAAAAGTAGCTTTCTCTTAAAAATAGTGCAAATAGTGTAAGTAACATGACCAGAGCGGCATTTATTTTACATTCCGGATGGTGTTGTACAGTCTGACAGCAGTGGGAATGAAGGACCTGAGGAAGCGTTCTCTCTTGCACTGTGGGTGGAGCAGTCTGGTGCTAAAAGAGCTGCTCAGGGCCCCCACGGTGTCATGTAGAGGTGTTGTCCATGATTGAATTCAGCAGTCCAAGACCAAGCTGGCTCTCCTAACCAGTTTAGTTAGTCTGTCCCTCTCAGTGCGTTCACACCCCCAGCAGACAATGGCCACCACAGTGTCATAAAAAGTCTGTAATAGTGTCCTGCACACTCCAAAGGACCTCAGTCTCCTCAGAAGATGGAGATGACTCTGGCCCCTCTTGTACAAGACATCTGTGTTTGTGGACAAGTCCAGTTTGTTCCTTGTGGGGCTCCTGTGCTGCAAGCTACCACATCCGACACACAGTCAGGAAGCCTCACATACTGTGGTCTGTCGGTCAGGTAGTCGATGGTCCATGCAGCCAGGTGGCAGTCCCATAGACTGTATATATAGATGGACGTAGGGTCCGTGACGTCACCCGTTGGTTTCTGAAGAGTGAAAATGAGGCTAGTAGTAGGCATTCACCCGGCGCCATCTTGCCGGTGCTGACTCCTTCTAGTTCCTGGCTAACCAATAAATGGGCAAAGAGGAGGAGCGCGAGTGAAGACTGACAGCTGAGCCACGCCCGCAGAGCTCAACGTTACCTGGTTAGCTCAGGCTAAGGAGCTAGGCTACATGCTATCCGCGGCGTTGTTGCTTCAGGATGGTCGCGATCTTTACAACGAACTCACTAGAGGTAAGTAACCTTGTAACTACAGAACAACAAAACCTATTGCTTTATCTATTATCATAATCATATGCTTACATGCCTCAAGTGTTTTTTAATATGTAATTGTTATAAAAGTTACCGTTTATTTAACACGTGTAATGAACAGATTGAAGCAAATTAACTACACTACTACAGAGTCCTGTGTTTGGTTGTGACTTGATTTTAATTTTAATAAGTTAATAAGTTAATATCAATATGCTACATGTGTAAGTTGCATGTGATAGTAACTATATGTTTCACAAATGTTACAGGCTGGTATAACCACCATTACTATTGCCACCTTGTTTATTTAGCCTGTTATGGAATTTACAGTGAATTAGACCGTTTAGATATGATTATAATCTCCACACACCACTGTTGGTTCTCATATTTATTATATAATTATGTTTTCACACTGAGAGAAGTGGAGAGACTTGATGTGGACTGTTATCAACAGCTCTGTGAGAGATTATCACCTTGAATATTACAGATGAGGTAGAAAGACATTTGATCTATTTGTACAATGTTTTATTTCTTTCAGTACATTACATTTCATTTAGCTGATGCTTTATCCAAAGCGACTTACAATATGTGCATTTAACCATGAGGGTACAAACCCAGAGCCCAGTACATCGGTTCTGTCTGAAATCTGTGGTGCTTCCACCTGCTGAACACAGAATAAACTGTAAGAACCAGTCTTTGCTGGAACATACACAACATAAAACATCCTTTTATAGTGAGTTTCTTCTTTTCATTAGATGAAGCACTGCAGCACCTGATGTCCTCAGCATCCACTGTGGCAGCAGCAACATGGTGGAGATCGGCAGCTTCAGGCTGGTCAACATGAGGACGACCTGCACCAGCTTCATCTGCACAACACTTCATGTTTTCCTCCCTTAACTAAAGATGGCCTGCAACTGTTTAGAGTTGGCAGTCATTGCTAAGTGTCATGGATAATAGAGTTAATTTCTATATTCATTATGGTTGGTTAAAAAAATGAACACTTATCAGAACAATGTTTATCTTTTACTTTCTGATTTGATACACTTTAGATAAAAACCCAGTGTTTTATTTTTCTTCTTTGCCATAAGAGACAGAACACGGTCAGCACAGCTGTGTCCTTCAGGCTCGTCCGTCACTAATAAAATGACAGGAAACATAAAAGTATGGCATTATTGTAGAGGAAGTGTTACTTATGAACAAAGTTTGTATCCTTATTTTCTGTGGATATTCAACTATGTATTTGAATATGGTTTTGGATTAAACAGTGCACTACCAAGACAATGAATGTACAGTATGGAGTTCTTCCACATTAATAGTATTGCATATATAATTTAATACATTATGTATTATGTGCAATACTTTGCTTTGATTGTTTGTAAGTTATGAAAACAGGTCTGTACCTGGAGTCAGTGTTGAAGTGATGACTCTCAGTGTTCAGTCTGGTTGGATTCCAGTTGTGTCTCATGTTGGACATCCACAGGTGCAGGCTGTCTGAGTCACCTAGAGGAACATTCAACACAAATACACAGATATGTAAAGTCATACATGTGCCAGGTTAACTCCTTAACAGACTTTTACATGGTAAAAATAAAAGTTTATTTCTTCAAAGTTCATCAGATCATAATCATTTCAGCTTAGGAAATAGGTGGTGGACATCAGCCTCAGGTTCTCTATGTGAATGTCTATTCTAGTAAAGTTACACTTCATATAATTTATTTATGTGACAAAAAAATACATTATTCTGCATGTCCACTTATTTAACACAATAATTCAGTAAAGTCTGCCTAAGATTAACGATGTAAAAACTGAATGTAGCCGACAAGTTTAGTTTTCACTAACACGTTACAACACATCAACACCAATACTCTGAATAAAGAGCTTTAGGAGACGTAATGCTACTTTAAACAGCTGCTCTTAAAATGCAGATGTGACTTTAAATTTCAGTTGATCACAGTAAATCTGTTTCTGCAGAATAATAATCTGTGTAACGTAGTCAAGTCAAATGGGTTGGCGAGTGAAACAACTTTACATAACATTAGATATCTTACATGGTGGAGCTTATTCTCCAAACACACACAGTCGCCTGTCTCAGTTTAAACGATTCATAACGCTTCTCTCTGCTGGGTGGACCGGTTCATGTCGGTTCATGTCGGTTCAATAACTCCCGTACGGTCCCGTTAGCATCTCCATTACTGCTGGTATCTTGCCTGCAGGCTAGCGGAGCTAAACTAACAAGCCAGGTACAGAGACACCGATACCTGCTCATCACTACTAACACATAAATAACATACTATACTTTACTTACCACAGAAACGGGAGCGCAGACGTCTTTAACTTCTCCGTCCGGGGAACAAGCCGAACATCAAACCGTATTATTCATCTGATATGTGAGTGAAACCTCTCCACAGACTCAGGTCGTGTTCAGTGAGGGGGGTTAGCCTGTTAGCTCAGGTGAAGCCGAGCAGGCAACAGGCTAGGAGCTGGAGTCGCGAGCTAACGGTGACGTCACCTGTCCATCAAGTGATAATTATTCATAATATCAAACCTCTATATAATTTAAACGAGTGAGCTAGAAAAAAATTCACCCCCCTCAGAGTTGTCATGAAGGAAGAACTAAGTGATTGAGACTAAAACCGTTTTTTGAACCAGGCTGTAAACAGGTTTAATTCTGCTCTAAAGTCGGGCTTTTTAACATGGGAGTCAATGGGAATTGACTCCTTCTTGGAGCCAGCCTCAAGTGGCCACCCAGTGAACTGCAGCTTTTTGCACTTCCGTATTGGCCTCATAGCTCAGCCCGGGATGTTGCCCCTTGGGCAGTCCACTCCAGCTCCTTCCAGCTTTTCCCTGAGCAGTGATGGCTGGATTGTGTTGAAAGCACTGGAGCGGGAACAGAGACAAATCTGTTGAAAAACAAATTCAGCTCATTTGCCCACTCCCTGTCTCCAGATTCTGGGCCCCTTCCGCTGTCCTGACTGTGGCTCCCTCTGTACCCTCTTCAGTTCCTCCTTAACCCCTGCCCTAAAAAACGCTTCTTCAGCAGGGCCTTTAGTGCAGGGGTCACCCAGGGTTTGTTGTTGGAGAAGCACCGTACCATCCGGGTAGGCACAGTGTTCTCCACGCAGAAGTTTATGTAATCCATTATACAGTGGGCTAGGCTGTCAATGTCCTCCCCATGTGGCCCACACAGCACTTCCCAGTCCGTGGTCTCAAAACAGTCTCTCAGTGTCATGCTGGTCTCCTCAGACCATTTCCTCACATATCTCTTGGTTTGGGGTTGTTTATTCACCATAGGTATATAGGCAGGGGCAGACGAACCAGGTTGTGATCAGCTAAAAGCTCCCAAGTGTTAACAATGGAGCCATGACTGAAAGGATCTCCTAAAGTTGTTTTAAATAGTCCTAAAAAGTAATAAAAAACATATAACTAGCCTCAGCAGTTGTGCATCACTAGGCGCACAGTCGACAAAAAACTGTGTCAATGAGAACACAGAAAAAAGTAAAGAAATGCACAAAAACACCAAAAAGAGGTCGGAGGTACTGTAACTAGCTGCCACTCGTACGGCACCATCTTGGCAGGACAATAAAATTGTCAACATGTTTTATATATATATTTTATTTGACATGAATTTTGACTTTTTAATTGGTTCCATCTGCTTACATGGAGAAGATGGGATTCATGGCATGTAATGCAGCCAGCCATCAAGGGAAGATTGAGATTTTTTAGCTTCACATTTGGGAGCTGTCACTTTGTCTATTGTAACAGTTTTCGCCTGTTAACCGCGGGTCCCTCATCAGTGAACAACAGGACTCATAAGGTACAGTTTTACTTTTGATTTTGTCTTCACAGACAGTTGCATGCACGCCCGCACGCACACACACGCACACACACTGTTTGTCTTTCGGGCCGTCCTCTGGCTGTCTTCAGAACAGTCTCTCCCACCATCCCCAGCATGCTACTGCTGATAAAGGGGAGAGAGAGATTAGCCAACACAGAACACCTGTGCACAACCAGACTCCCTCCCTGGCACCGTTCTCCGAACCACATCCCCGATCTCTCACTCCTGCAGCCGACGCTGATCACACCCCACTATCACATCTATTATTTACATTCTATGGTTTCAGCTCTTTTCAGATATGGCTTATAGAGTTATACAGTAAAATAATGCTGGTATGTGATCAAACAAGAAAACAGACTGGAGCAGACCAACCCTGGCCTGTGGCAAAACCCAATTAAATAATATTGATAAACTGTTGGTCTGTTTCCAACCTAACAGACAGTTCATGTTTGTTTACCCATCTGAGTTGTAACTGTGCAGATCACAATTCACTTGATGAGTAGTTTCATAATAACGGATTGAAGTGATCAAAACTACTAAAGATGACACCCGAGATATAGTAAACCAGAGTGAATACATCTATAATGATTATCAACTAATATACACCTTTAGTTATACTATTTTAAAGCCCGTTAAACGTTAAAAGCATCACCTCCAGATTTCCTTGTAGTTAGATTGAAACAGATGACAGAAGTGAGTGATTATATGTGTTTGAAGCAGCAGAGGGCGTTGCTTTTGAAAAGAGTCCAGCAGTTTTAGTGCAGAGTGTTCTGTCCATCCTGGTATTATTGTAAGTGCTGATTGTGGGGAGCTTGGGAACAACTGACTAGCTTTGTTCTCTACCATTGTTCATCTTCAGGATGTCCTTCAGGAATGTTACAGAGGAGGTCAGAGGAGCAACTCTGCTACTGTCTGGAAGGAAGCCAGCAGGATCCAATTCCTCTGATGTCCCTGGAAGACCACAAAACAGGGTACTTTTGTTCCACTGCGATACAACTGGTCATCTACTGTGTGTGTGTGTGTGTGTGTGTGTGGGGGGGGGGGGGGGGGGGGGGGGATGATTTACTTCACAATCCGAGGAGTTGTTTAAGTACTACAGGCAAACTAAGATGCTGTAGCTTGAAATAAGGGTAGCATTAAACAACTTAGTCAACACATTTAGTTTGTTTTGAAGGATTTCTTTGACCAACTCGTGCATTGGAAACATCCATTCTGAGGTAAAGGCAGAGCTTAGGCTCATATAGGCATTGAGCACCAGCTGTCCAAGTTTAACTGGCTGACTTTTCTCGTAAATGCATCACAAATAAATAAATCATTAAATGAATAAAAGATGAATGAAGTGATGTTTTCCTTTCTATCTTTACTATTAATGTTTGCTCAGTAGAAAAAAAACATTAAATGCAATGTTAAAGGGATGGTTCAACCAAAAAAGATAATTCACTCATCACCTCACCACTATGCCGATGGAGGGGTGGGTGAAGTGTTTGAGTCCACAAAACCCTTTTGGAGTTTCAGAGGTAAAGCCAAAATCATATACAATTGAAGTAAATGACGACCACTTCTTGAAACCTAAAACAAAACAACAGAAAAAAACATAAAATGCCTCCATACTGCTCCTGTGGTGTGATCCAAGTGTCCGTAAGCCCAGACATTCAAATTCGACTTCAAATGGACTCATTTAATTTTTAGCATAAATGTCCACAGTTATCCTCCTCCTAGTTACTGTTGTAGTAACTGCAAGATCAGCAAGAACTAGTCTTGATGACCACTCAAAGCGCTTTACAGTACAGGTTATTGCCATCCATTCACACACACATATTCATACAGTGCATCTATGGGCAGCAATTTGGCATGCAGATAGGGATGACAGCGATTAAACTGCCAACCTTCTGGTTAGAGGACCAACGCTCTACCACCCAAGTGTTTATGACTGTACATTATTCTTTCTCTAAAACTCAAAAAATTGACAACTCATGCTTCTTAAACCTCAGGGCTATCAGTCAGACACTGCAGATGCTAATTTATTTGCAGCAAAGAGTTTATTAGAAAAGCGATTGTTGGAGTTAGGATTTTTATGGATTTCCTGAGTGGATTGGCCTCTTAGACAATAGACTGCCCTGTGGAGTTTAGAGTCCAAATTACAACCAGTGATAGTTGGAAACATCTGTGCTCAATGTGGTTTCCTCTGCTCTCTGTTCCCTGTTAATGGAGCCTGTCTACACTGTTATTTGTACTCAGTAACAGTAGGATAAACTGACGGAGAAAGGAGGGCACAATTTGATCGTGTGTGTGTGTGTGTGTGTGTGTGTGTGTGTGTGTGTGTGTGTGTAGGGCAATTACATGAAGAAGCAACCCATGACGGCATTAACTGTTCCCATAAGCAAGGCATAGAGGAGTACTGAATGTGACTAAGCAACCTGAAGAATGTCAAAACACACATGTAGGCACACTTCCTTTGTGAGCGTGCGCACACTACCACCAATGTAGGTAAGTGGTTGGGCTCACAGGCTCACACTCTTGTTGCTGGTCTATCTTTGTTTTTCAGTGTGCAGTGAGACAGTGTGATCAGCTCTGTACTGTATTATCATCCAGCCTGAGAGCAATAATTATCTCAGTGTGTGGATGTCAGCAAACATCAAACCCTCATTTAGTTGGCGGCTGCTGAGATCTCACTGTAAATAATTATATTTTTCATTTGATAGACTCACCCCCTTATGTTGTGTCCAAATCTCTTGTCTTTAACTTTAAGTGGCACTTAGACATCAAGATAATTACTATCGTCTTCTCCAAGTTGGAACGACAATAACAGACATTGAGTGAGAAAGTTGAGGTTCTGTCTTTCACAACAAGCCAGAAACAGATCTAAGATGATTTGGGAGGTTGCTTGGAAAGTGACACATGCTGAAATTTGAATCACCACTTCAAGATCTAATCATTTTATGAACAATAATGTGAAAAACTAAATCAATTAATTACAATGCATTTTTCTTACCTAATAAATTGCAGGGAAGAGAAACAGCAATGACATTATGACTTTTACCAACAAATTGCTTCTCACCTGGTCTGAAATAGCTGAGGAACCTGCCCCCCTGTGTCATCCACCAGCCGTGGCATCTGAGAGGCTTGAACAATCTAATATCATCCATATTGTAAAGTTTTATATAAGTCAGATGTTGATCGAAGAGCAGGTTTCCTGTGGATAGCTTAGCACAACAGAGCACTTAGAAATAGCAAAACACAAGTTCATCACTGTCAGTAAAGGGTTAAAGTCACCTAGCTCTCATTTTATACACAGCTGGTTTAGTGTTTAGTGACCAAAGTGATCCCTGTGAACAAAGCTGACAGTGTTCTGGTTAGAGCACAGCCAGCTCTAAAGTAAACATATATCATGTCGGTAATGTTACTAACTGATCAGAGGAACACACACCCTACTAAACTCTACTTTAATATTAAACTTTACCGTAGATCAGCCTTCTGTTATGAAAAAGAGTAAGGGAGGTAGTATACTGGATAGTTAACCAAAAAAACACACTATTCGATCATTAATAACACATACTGTTTTTTTCTTTCCAAATTGGACATTAGCTTTTGAAATGTCAAAAGGAAAATAAAGATTCTTGCAGATTGTTGCAGCATACATGACTGGTGGTACAAACAAACATTGCCTTATTTTATACTTTCTTTTTCATATGATAAATCACACAATTTATTTGAGGAATAATGGAAAAAAGACCATCTCCTGCTCTCCCAAAAAACTCAGACAATCCCTATTCAGCAAAAATAAAAACTACAAAAAACAAAATACCTGCTCCTGGCTGTTGGGGTCATGGTTAGTTTTCCACATCATGTTTGGTACATGTATTTATTTTTTCCTGTGAATTATATGTCTTTCACTGGGGGAAAACAGCAACCATAAATAGTGCCAAAAATGGGTTTTGGTATACTTATTGTAAATACTTTCAACTTGATGGTGTAACACTTAAGTATACTAAGGTTTGGGAAGTTTAAGATCATCACTGCACGGATAGATCTGACATGTCTATGGACTTGATTTTCAGTGGACTAAAACCGTTTCCTAAAAACTGAGCTAATGAGGTTGTGTAGTTTTAGAAGTTAATTAAATTTAAGCTTTCCAGTGCTTTGTTCCTGACAACATGGCCAGGTTTATGAATAATGTAGGCTGAAACTATAAATACAGTGACAAGACAAAAGGACATATGTAGTTATGACCCTCGTTGAAATCTTTTCATTTTGACCAAGACAGGCATAAATGTTGTCTTGGCCAATGATTTGTTTGTTTATTAAGATACAGCTCCCTTTAATAAGGCTTATGATCATTTTCAAGAAGCAAAAGAAAGAAAAACAGCTAATTCCAGAGAAATACAAACCAAACAGATAAAGTCAGTCAGTTTTTATGTGTTTATACAGATCTTCTAAAATCATTTTTGGCAGCCTGAGATGTGAACTGGTGTTCGGACAATAATTTAATATTATTGTAAAACATACAAAAACAACATGTCATCTATTATGTTACGTTGTAATTTATTTGCAACTATGTCAACAATGACATTTTTGATAAGTGAATGAGTGCCCCACTGCTCCTCTCCAATGATAAGTAAACCCACTTGGTGATGGCTCAAGAATGTTGACACAGCATTAACAGCGCTGCTTTTCAATCTCCTAACTTATTATAAGCTTGCAAGATAGATGCCTTTGGAAGTGGGGTGTGGACAGCAATGACTACAGGAGGGAGTAGTCTAATTATGCACAGGTTTTCTGCGTAAGTAAAAAGTATCAATCTGCCTTTGGCCTCCTCCACTGCCTGTGGGCTTGGCTCAAAAGACCACTTACTCCAGGCTTCAAGATTCAAGATTCAAGATTCAAGAGTTTATTGTCATGTGCACACCAATTACATTTAGCAGTCGCTGGCAATGAAATGCTTGGGTCACAGGCTCTCTTCAAGCAATGCTCAAAATATTACACAAGTAAAAAAATTATAATAAAATGAAATAGAATAGAATATCAAAAAATAAAAAATAAAATACACCTAAAAAGGTAGCGCAATATGGAGAGGTAATGGTTCAGGCCTTTTGCCAGGGGAGCTCAGTACAAACAAAGGGTAAGTGTCATTGCTAACTAAAGAGAAAGACCAAATAATTAAAGAAAATTTAAATAAAGATAAACTATAAACAAAGGACTATGTGATTTGTTTACTGGGATGAAATGTAGAATGTGACAAATGTAGCTAACACTGAGTGAGCTGATGGTGCAACTGCCACAATGGCCTTTCTGTGACAACAGAGATCATAAATATACACATAAGAAACCTAAAAGTGCAGAATGTTCTCACCTGGGTCCTGATAATCCAGGATGACATAGTCAGGTCAGTGAGCCTCCTGTTAGTCTAGCCTCCATGTTTACTCAGCATTAATATGAACTAAACCAGAACCCAAGTATATCATTCTCCTGTTTGCCATTGCCTTTATAAAGCTGATCTCGCTTCAGTAATGTGTTCAACAACTGTTTCTCCTCATGATGTTTGAAAAGTCCTCTTTACAGTGAAAATGTAATATATCAGCATTTTAAATGTGATCAGAGGATGGTACTGCAACATGCGTCAAACACATAACAGACATTTAATAGTGGTCATTTCTCTATTTCCTGCCTCCCTGCCAAGTGTTGAGTGCTGATATGAATGACCTGTGCCTGTTAGGGATGCACTTTATCCACAGAATTTTGATTTATGAGTTTGTGTGTGTGTGCACGCACAGTGAAATGAAAGTGACCAATATTTTTGTGACAGTATTGTTATTGAGATAAGAGCATTCACACAGTGTCTGTGTCAAATTTGTAGTGCCACTCTAAATGATCTTTATCATTTAAATTCTATAGCATGTCTAATTTTAGGTCTGTTTTCTTTTTCGCTGTTATAGTATGGCTAGTTCTCTCAGCTATTGAATTAATCGTTCAAATCTGGTTTGGCATATAGCTCACCTGGTAGAGCTGCCGCCCCATCAAGGCTAGGCCTCACCTGTAGTGTCCTGGGTTCGATTCCGTTGCCCTGTGCTGCATGTCTTCCCCCACTCTCTGTCTGCCCCCCTTCACAGCTTGCTCTCTGTCCTCTCCAAATAAAATGAAATTTAAAAAAAGCCCCAAATAATCTCTGCCCTTCTCTATAAGCTACATTTAACATTCGTGTCTGCTGCCCAACTAAACACACAGTCAATGAGTGTCTTTGTCTTGTGGAATCTTTTACCCAGAAATGTCACACTTTAGATCTTGTTTTTATCTTGTTTTTTTTTCTGGCTTGTCAGTCTCCAACCTCAAGCTTATTGATACTGGTGTTTCTGGTTACAGGGTAACTCATCCCCTACTCAATACTAACCTCACACTTTTGACCGATCTAAAGCCCCAGTTACTGAACACAATTTTCCAACAAATTCAGGCTTACTGACCCACCTAGTAGGGTGAATTTGGGTAAGGCCATTGGGAAATGTGGGACACCTAAGCTCCAATCTGTTTATTTTCTGTTGTAACAAAATCTAGTCAACAGGACTTTTACTAAAGGTTTAGCATGGACATCATGTGACTAAAATCACATGACTTCATGGCGGTAATGTCACAGACAGGGGTTATGTTTGTGATATATTCAAGCAACACAATGTGCAGTGAGTTGTTGAAAACGTGTTTTATTTCTTTACATTTTTTTTTATATTAGCCGTCCCATTTTAACAAATCTGATTGGTAATGTTGGACCGTATGCTTTTGGTAATCTGGGACATATATTTAAGTTCTTTGAATGGTGGAAATGCATTTAGGGACTTCCTAAAATGAAAAAAATTATAAACTAAATAGGTGTAGCATATGATCTGCAGTTGTCAGACAGGAGTTAATGGTAAATACAGTCTGTGCCTGTCTGTTTAAATTAATTGTCTGGTTAGCTATCTAGCACATAATGATAATATTCTAACTATTAGAAATAAAATCAACCATCTCCTGCCCTCAGTTTGCACTAATACCCTATCAAGAATAGAAATCTCAGAAACGGCTGAGAATCCTACCAATTATTTAGACAGCTTCTCTCTGCTCACCCTTGATCAATTGACCGAAATAATCTCATGTTCTAAACCAACAACTTGTATCTTAGACCCCATTCCTACAAAATTACTGAAAGAAATTCTGCCCCTAATTGATAGTTCGTTACTGAACACAATAAATCTCTCATTATCATCAGGATATGTACCACAGTCTACAGTCTACAGTCTACAAACTACAGACCGATATCCAACCTCCCCTTCCTGTCTAAAATCCTTGAAAAAGTTGTAGCCAATCAGCTGTGTGAGTTTCTCCAGGAAAGTAATGTATATGAAGACGTTCAGTCGGGGTTTAGAGCCAATCACAGCACGGAGACAGCCTTGGCAAAAGTCACTAATGACCTTCTAATAGCTTCAGATCAGGGATTTGTGTCTGTCCTCGTTCTGTTAGATCTTAGTGCAGCATTCGACACTATTGACCATCAAATTTTATAACAGAGATTAGAACAGTTAATTGCCATTAAAGGAACCGCCCTGAACTGGTTTAAATCATATTTTACTCTTGTTGAGGGTTAAGGGCAGAGGATGTCACACTATGTTAAAGCCCATATTCACAAATTGTGATTTGTGAATATGGGCTATACAAATAAAATTTGATTGATTGATGATATTTTCCAGATTGATTCCAATTCGTGCAAATTAATGATGAGTCATCTGTGCGCACCAAAGTTAACCACGGTGTTCCACAGGGCTTTGTGCTCGGCCCAATTTTATTTATTATATATATTTCATTATATATGCTTCCGCTTGGAAACATTATCAGGACACAGTCGGTAAATTTCCACTGCTATGCGGATGACACCCAGTTATACTTGTCAATAAAACCTGAACAATGTAATCAATTAACTAAACTCCAAGCATGTCTCAAGGACATAAAAACCTGGATGACCCGCAATTTTCTCTTATTAAACTCAGATAAGACAGAGGTTCTAATACTTGGCCCTAAACACCTTAGAGATACATTATCTAATGATATAGCTGCGCTAGACGACATTGCCCTTGCTTCCAATGAAACAGTCAGGAACTTGGGAGTGATCTTCCATCCTGATTTGTCGTTTAATTCTCACTTAAAACTAATTTCTAGGACCGCCTTCCACTTGCGTAATATCTCAAAAATTAGACATGTCCTTTCTCAAAAAGATGCAGAAAAACTAGTCCACGCCTTTGTTACATCCAGACTTGATTATTGTAATTCCTTATTATCAGGCTCCAGCAGTTAGTTGTTAAATGGTAAATGGTTTTGTATTCATATAGAGCTTTTCTAGTCTTGATGACCACTCAAAGCTCTTTACAGTACAGTTTTTTACATTCACCCATTCACACACACATTCATACAGTGCATCTATTAGCAGCACTTTTTTGTTCTATGAGGGGCAATTCGGGGTTCAGCATCTTGCCCAAGGACACTTCGGCATGCAGATGGGGAAGACTGGGGATCGAACTGCCGATCTTCAGGTTGGAGGACGCCCGCTCTACCCCTCAGCCACAGCCACCCCACTGCAGAGTTAAAGACTCTGCAGCTTGTCCAAAATGCTGCAGCACGTGTCCTGACAAGAACCAAGAAAAGAGACCACATTTCTCCTGTATTAGCTTCACTTCACTGGCTTCCAGTTAAATCTAGAATATAATTAAAAATTCTCCTCCTCACCTTCAAGGCCCTTAATAATATGGCACCATTACACCTCAAAGAGCTGATAGTACCTTATCAACCCACTAGAGCACTGCGCTCCCAGAATTCAGGCTTACTTGTCGTCCCTAAAGTCTCTAAAAGTAGAGTAGGAGCCAGAGCTTTCAGCTATCAAGCTCCTCTCTGTGGAATCATCTCCCACTTTCAGTTCGGGAGGCAGACACCATCTGTACGTTTAAGAGTAGGATTAAAACCTTCCTTTTTGATAAAGCTTATAGTTAGAGCCGGTCCAGGCTTGTCTTAGACCTGTTCTTAGTTATGTTGCTATAGGTCTAGAATGTCGGGGGACACATGACACACGGAGCTTCTCTTCCCAGCTTCTCCTTCCTCTTCTCCATCCTTATCACATCACATCAAGAAATTAATATCTCATCAATACATGTTACTGACTTGACTTCTTCCCCGGAGTCCCTTTGCCTTATCGTCCGCAGATCCAGGGCCGCGGCTGCAGCCACATCGTGGATTAGGATCTATGGATCACGTATCAGAGATCATAATGGTGGATTCTGTATCCTGCTGGCTGATCGTGATACTAATGGCGGATCCTGTATCGTGTTGGCATCTGATAGTGGTGGTGGACCACGATCGAGGTGGCAGCTGATGATGGATCCTAATGGCGGCAGTGGACAATGACTGTGGACTATAGTGGCATCCGATCTTGATGGTGGATCATGATCGTGGTGGCTGCTGACCATGGACTATGATTACAACAAGACTGCTTGATATATAATATTTCTCCTCAGATACTCGACCATTACTGACAATAATCCATCAATTCATTGACCTTCCATTATGCTACAGTGTTTATTCTAATCAATGCTACAAATACCCTTATCTTTCTGATGTTCTCCTTTACACGTGGCATCTATTGCACTTCTGTCCGTCCTGGGAGAGGGATCCCTCACATGTGGCTCTCTCTGAGGTTTCTACGTTCTTTTTACTCTGTTAAAAGGTTTTTTAAAGTAGTTTTTCCTTACTCTTTTTGAGGGTGTAGGGCAGAAGATGTCACACCATGTTAAAGCCCTATGAGACTAATTGTGATTTGTGAATATGGGCTATACAAATAAAATTTGATTGATTGATAATCAGTTAGCTCTCTAGGACAGAAATGATCTAAAAAGCACAGATGAGTGGCTGTTCTGTGCGATCTGCAGCCATTGGTTTCATGTGGAGAAGAAAATGGGATAATCGATGATGTGTGTCTCAACTGCAAGGACTGTTTGTTCCTGAGTCGCCCCAATCAAATTACCGAATGAATAACCTGTTATTGTTTTTGTTGTTTGATAATGATTGAAATTTAATAGATTTTATTTTTAATGTGATACACATTTAATAGAATGTTTTGAATGAATTGTATAGTTTCTTTATTTGGGCTAGGGGTTCTTTATGAAAAAAAAAGACTTTTATATGTCCATATGAATTAATGATAGTTCTGTGAATATTATATATTTTCTTACTCATCTTTCTGTCCTTGTCATTTTTTCATAATTATTTTTAAATAAGTAAAATTGAGCTTGACATACATAAAGCAAGGTGATTTAGGCTTTTTTTTAAGCCTTATACAAGTAAACAGACTATTAATTCTAATATATATCCTATTGCCACCACTGCTTCCATTTATGCACCCTCTGTTGAAATCTGTGAGATGTTTTATCCATAAAACAGATATTAGATCTTGTCTTACCTTCTGACTCTGATCCCTCTATTACTTACCACTTAGCCTGCTGCTGCAAGCACTTTCAATTTCTGTTGAACCTCCCAGTTGACTGAGTTGGTCTTACATATGAATCTTACCTGTTATCCATTGGACATCATACCATAACACGTATCTTAAAGGAGGTTTTTCATGGAGTTGTCTCTTCTAGTTCCAAACATGCAGTCATACAACCTCTTTTAAAACAACAAGCTTAGATCCCAATGACCTAAATAACTATCGCCCATCTCCAAGCTGCCATTTATTTGTAATATTTTATAGAAAAAGTTGTCCATGTCTCCTTAAACTCTTTAAACATCTTTGACAAATTACAGTCCGGTTTTAGAGCCCAGCACAGTACAAACCCAGCTCTGTTAAAGGTACGTATTGACATCCTCATCTTGTCTCTGGCTCTTGTGATATTTTAGTTTTGCTTGACCACACCACAGCGCTTGACACAATTGACCATAAAATAATATGGGTAAAACATGAAATGGTTCTCATATTATTTTAAAGGTCTTTTCCAGCTTCATGGTGAGACACATGCAAAATACCTGTACTGTACAAAATACATGTACTTCTTTATTGGTCTCACAGACCACTGGCTAATGTGCTAAAAGAAATACAAAGATAAATATTAACAAAATGTATTACTGTTTGAATGTTGAGGTGGCAATGAATCTCTACGAACATGCATTAACTCAAGGCACTTTACATTGTAAGGTCGAGACCTCACAATATTCTAGAGAAACCCAACAGTTCCCACAACAAGCGAAAACTTTGGCGGCTGTCGAGAGAAGAAACTGTTTCATTAACTGACAGAAACCTCGAGAACCAGACTCGATGAGCCTTGACTGGTTGGGAAGATAAAAATGGGGTAGAGAAGAGAGGTGGGTGGAAAAGAGGGGAAGAGAGAGGAGAGAGAGACCAAAGACAGTTGTGTAACCTTCATATTTAAGCTCTGTCAGACAGGTTGTTACAAAGAAAATAATAAGAAGGATATTCATAAATGTAATGATATTATTATTATTATTATTATTATTATCATTAATAATAATGACAGAGAGAGAGAGGGAGGGAGGGGGAAACGCATACTATGGGAGAGAAAAAAAAGTTAGGGACATGTAGTAATGGTATAAAAATACGTGGGGGGCCAGAGGCAGAGAGAGAGAGGGAGAGAGAGAAGTGCTAAGAGCATGATGATGAAAGTTCCCCCAGCAGCTTGGGTCTGGAAGGAGGCTGTCTTAGAGACTAATTTTATGTGTGAGTCAAATGACAAGTCCTGTTCAAGCATAAAGCCCAATTCATGCTTCTGAGCTTCTACACACGGATTTATAGCTGTGCATAGGTGTTTGTGAGTAGTGCTGCAATTACATCGCTGAAACGCTAGTGGTGGTAGAGTTTCTATGCTGGTATTGAGTTTCTTCCGGTTACTGGTCAATCAATCAATCAATCAAATTGTATTTGTAAAGCCCATATTCACAAATCACAATTTGTCTCATAGGTCTTTAACAAGATGTGACATCCCCTGCCCTTAATCCTCAACAAGAGTACGTAAAAACTACTAAAATCAACTAAATTCTATTTCGAGAGGAGCAACACTGTCATGAGTACACACTCCCTGCTGGATTCACTCGCGAATGAGCAGGGGGGTTGATGACAACCCCACGCAACAGACGCAAAAATGAAAAAAGAAAAAGAAAACAAATATCTCCTGGTGAAAAAGCGGTGACACCCAAGAAGAAGACACAGTCAAAGGTTTTTAAGAGAGTTTGTGGTGACAAGAGCTGACGACAATGTCGGGCTGCTGAAAACAAACAGTCACTTTATGCCTCTGTCTGCTGCACCCGGCTGCTCCACCTCTCGCCTGAATAATGCAAAGGATTTGTTGCTGATGTGACTGCGTATGTGCGTCTCAGACAGTAGATACGTTTATCAAAGTTAAACCAGATTAATGACAAACTAATATAATCCCTCAGACTGCAGATAGACAGCTCATTTTAGCGTTTCAATGACATAAGCTTTTAGCTTTCCCACTGTGCTGTTTTTAGGTGAGACATGTCTCCTGCAGACTGTTGACCAAACAACATTTCTGTTAAATTGGTGCTTTGGTTAAGTTCTTATTCAGCCTTTTACTTTTCACTATACGGGCATAGTCGCTTTCAACTCAAGTTAACGTCATTTCACCTCTGTGTATGAGCACAGTCTGTGTGTGAGCACACGTCAGTGTTTGGTGTGTGTGCTTGTAGCCCCGCCCAAGAGACAAGGAATAAGAACAAATGGGAGCAGCTTGAAATTAGGCTTTGTATTGAAAAACGCCCAAAAATCAAGAAGGAAATCATCAATAAAGACCAAAATAAGGCTTAATATAGTGAAGTATATTGAAGTTCAATAGAGTAGTCGGCTGACAGCCTGTGCTTATAGAAAGCACTGACCAATACTGCTACCTTTGGTTCTACTACTACAATCACCACTCTGCATCTTGACTGATAGCTGTACATTCTTGCCAGATGATCGCAGTATTGCAAGTATGACTTGTGGCTGTGGTAATAACACACTCTGTCAGCGAGGCTGTGAAGAGCCAGTTCATCCTAATGACAGATCTGTTAATTACTGAAATGGGAATGGTTCATGTCTACATGTTAGCAGGGGCTGAATGAGACAATAATTCAGGCCTGGAATTGGACTCCATTCGGCAACCCTTTTCACGCAGAATACCAGACCTCTAATTTTGTAGGCTAACCCTATTTGTTGATGTAATTGTTACCAGACTAGTAAAATAGTAGGCGACAAAGTAACTCACTGCCATCTGCCATCTTTTCAATGACATCATTATTGTCGAGTGCCATAAGAATCTCCTTCTCTGTTGCCACAACCAAAACGGGGAAAATATGATATTTCAAGGTCTTTTACTTTGAAAATCTACATCAGAATTTCCTGATATTGTTAGAGTGAGACTCTGAGGTGGTGAACTGTCATAGTTAAGTAAAATAAGTTTGTGGAAACAGTTGGTTTCTTCATGACAGTCTGTTATTTTGTTTCTTGAATTAAAGTTTTTCTTCATTATAAAGTTTGACTAATTATTCATACAGTGGTAATGAGAAATCATACATTTTTTAACTCAATTTTCTTTGAAATAGTCTCACAAGCAGTCATAATTTTTCATCATTAATTTTATTTGCTATTTAACATTACTTCATTGAGTTCAATACATTTTGTGTAATTTAATTAATTAATTAATTGATTGATTAATTGATTTGTTGCCTCATTATTCATCCATGCATTCACAGACTGAACAAATGTGACGTCCCATTTACAGGAAGGTCGCTTTTATTTTGAAATCTCTCTAACATGCACGTAACTTATAGATTAGAAACAATGCGCACAGTGAAATGATGGGGGCTAGTTTGACCGTGTGTTTCGTGGTGGAGACTGGTTCTCTTCCTAATTCTCTCTCTCTCTCTCTACTCCATCTTTCCTTTACTTCTGACCACAACTTTCCATTTTACCGGCTATAATAGTATCAGAAGCGGGTGCACGGCTGCTAAAACGACTTCAGATAGTGGAGCTGTAATATCATTTGGCTGCTATGTGCATTGCCGAGAGACATCACGTCCGACTTCATTAAGTCGGTTGCCAAATAAGTGGATTTGAAAGGTCCGTCAACTCATTCCTGTTACATTATTGCTTCAGTTTTATTGGCCGGGCAAAAAGACCAAGAGGCCAGCTCCCGATGTGCAGTCCGCCACTGCATGTTAGTGTGACTTGGCTATGATACTATTTTACCACCTGATGACAGTATCTGTCTAAATACCTGCAGTGATTCTCGGATCTTGACACTCCCTAACAAAAATTGAAGCTGAACTAAAGTTACCTGCCATAAAGTTCACTTTTACATCTTTAAACATTCTTTTAAAATATTTAAGCAGAACATTCGGATCGAAACACCAACCTTTTGGTTAGAAGACGACCCCTCTCAGCCACAGCTGCCCCATGTTGAAACAACATAAGTTATGTTTAAATTACAAGATATCAGCCCTATCAGTGTATTACCATGTCAGCCATACCTTATTCTTGCTGGATTGCAAGAAACTGAGTATTTTGAAAATATATTAATAGATGTTTCTGGAAACACTTAACTTGAAAATCTTTGGTATGAAAAGTTTCATGTTCATAAGGCCTGATAATTAGCCCCCACAGTGTACTGTAGCTCTCCATCACCTACGGAGCTGTCATCTTTTCACAGATTTGTCAGCAGGAAGAAATTTGCAGTGAACACTGACAGCTATTTGAATCTGGGTGGGGAATGTGGATATAATCATGTAACATAGGAACCATGCATTTGCACTCAAAGACCTCAGCACCACTCGACTGGAGTGTGTCCAATAATAACAAGATTGTGTTGATGCAGCATGCAGTATATACATTTATGTATGACCCAGTTTTTTGGTTTTTGGAAACTGGATTCATGAGACAACAAAATTTGATATTTTTCACATTTGATGAATACAAAGGAAGCATATGTATGAATGTGTGCTGCATGACCATATAGAGGATGGAGATGGGGTCAGCTCAAACTGTGGTCCAACTGGTGCAGGGTCTAGGGTATTAACATGTCAATGTGTATCTTTAGCCTTAGCAGCTAAGCAGCTCAGCAGGCTACTGGCCTGTACTCAACTTCTGCTAAGGCTCAATGGGGTGACACTTATATGCACAAGAGACCAGAACTGCTGGCTTATCAGAGCAGATTGAGCTTTCTAGCGAGGGGGGACAGGAGCTGAATCAGGATGTCAGAGCATCTACAGCTGGTGCAGCAGTTGTCAGAATAAAGAAACTTAGCGATTTCTAAACAAACGAGCCTGCAGGGCACGTGACCAAAATCGGTGAAGTTAGACTAAACATTTTCCTGGTCGCACCAGTTCACTTAAACTAATTATTAATTGGTATAAATATTTTATATTATATTTATTGATTTGGCAACTACCGTTAGTAGGATACAAGTGAGGAGCAACTTTATGGAGGATATGTTTTGCCTTTGAAGAGCTCTTATGTTTTGCTTCCTGAAAGACTTTGTATTGGTGAATAAACCGGATTCTTCGTTTTGAAAGCACTTTTGCCTGCTCTGTCCTGTTGTGACGCACTGCCCTACACCCTGCTTATTGGTAAAACCTCTCATGATACCACAACACACACACACACACACACACACACACACACACACACACACACACACACAGAGGGAGAATGGCTGAGAGAGTTCCTATCTGAAAGCCCACACTATCTCAGAAGGAGAGTCAAAAGGTGGTAACACTTTTTCACTGAATAGCAGCACCGAAGCTGTGCTACTGTTTGTTCCAACAAGAATTGTTTAGTGTAGTCTGCTGGAGAAAGAAGACATAAAGGCATACAGACAGGCAAACTATCTGTAAATTAAGCTTGCATGTAAGTTCAACCAACATGAATTGCTCAGTATTACTCCCCAGAAAGGGCATTCATCCAGTCCAGTCAGTTTACTGGCACAGTGACTCGCTGACTCAGTCTTGTTAGAGAGGGTTGAGCCAGGCCACAAAAAGAAGGAGCTTCAACTTGAGTGTGTGCGTGTTTTCTTTTTCTGTCTGTCTGTCTGTCTGTTGAACCAATTACAAACTAAAAACTAGTGGGGGGATTGTTGGTCAGTGGTTAAGGTTAGGGTTATGTCAAAGTTAGGGGTATGGTCAGTGTTAAGGAAAGTAGTGTTGGTCCCCAGTGTGTGTGTGTGTGTGTGTGTGTGTGTGTGTGTGTGTGTGTGGTTGTACATATGGCATAGCTTTTTCTGCCGAGTCAGTGCTGTTCTCGAGCATGCAATTGATTGTGCTGTGGCTTTGCCAGCCAAAAGCAGTTAAAAATACCCAGCCTCACCAAATGAGGTGCAATTTGTTTGTTTCTCTTCAAGCCTGTAAAGTGGAACCATGTGAAGCAAAGACTTATATCTCCTGAAGGCTGTTTGCTTTCTTGTCTTCTTTGAAAATAATTGGAAATCTTGATATTCTAGTTACCACATTTCAAACATAATTACAAGCTGTGGGCATTGTTTCCTTGTATGATGTGGTCCCATTTCTTTTTTTCTCTGATATAAAAGAGCTAAATAAGCATGAATAGTTTGTTTTTTCTTTCTTTTTCCTAATTTGTTTCAATACTACCCCCTGACCCGGACACAAGCTCCAAATTCAAGTTTTAGATTGTATCCTCATACCACAGTCTCTTGTTCTCCAGCAACAAAGGTAAAGAAAGGTAGTCTGTCCTCCCTGGACTCCAGGGGAGAACTCCTAACTGCTGTTTAGACAACGCCCCTGCAGTCATCATGTGGTGAGGTGGCTGACATGAAGGCCTGCAGTAACTCTATTGAAAACTATAATCATCAAAAACTGTAATCACAGGCTGAGGTTTGGAGCGAGGTATCTCCTGTCCTCTGTCAGCCTCAAAACATTTTCACATGGGTGATAAACAGGAGAGGGAAACAACCTGGTGATTAGGATTTTCTTCCATTTTAACCCTCCTATTATCCTTGGGGTGAATTTGACCCCATCAGAGAAAGTCTCCAAATAATTGCTTAACATATTTGTTTTTGCTTCAGATTTGATGACTTTTTCTAATTTAATGGGGACAACTGGGTAAACATAAAATTAATATGATTATATGTTTTCAATGTCTTATACGCATAGTGTACGCATCAGTGTTCCTTGGGGTCGATTTGATGATATTGAGGTCACCAAAACATGTAATCTTTAAAAATCTCCCTTCTGCTTTTTGGCCCTAATCTACATCATACCTGTTGTAGTGCGAGAACCTCTGATGGTTCACCCGACATGGAGAGGCATGTACAGCAGCTCTCTAAACCATTTCTCTTGGTGCTCATGTATGCCTACTCTTCAAGCTCACTCTCAATTGAAAATAATATCTAAGAAAAGGTTTTCTGCCACAGTCAAAGTGATATAGAGGAGAATATGTCTGAGACGGAAGGGAATGTTGAGAAAGACCCTGATTATGAGGTATCCTCCTCTGATGAGAATATGAACTTTAGAGCTGATCTTCCTGTTGTCTCTCAACCACCTTCCAAAAAAGTTTCATGGCCCAGTTCTCCACTTGAACAACAGGCTAGACTTTGGGCTGTTAATGTCATCGAAACAGTTCCAGACCCCACCAGATATGCTGTCAGCCATGTCCAAGACAGCATTTGAGCTTTTCAGTAAACCATCAATTGAGAAGGATGACACATTTAGAGAAGAGGCACATGTATGGATACAGTGAGAAAGACTTGATTCCTTATTTTTGCAGGAGTGTACAAATCAAGAGGTGACACAAAAACAAGTTGCTGGAACACTGACCAGACCTAAAAGGGCAATGTTTCCAGCTGCTAGGAAGCCATTCCAGGTTTTCTGTCCTGTCATACACTTTGTTGACATAGCAACAATGCAGGGCTGATATTAAACTGATAATTCTGTATATCCTATACAGAATATAAAGGATATACAGAGGAAGTTATAGGAAGTAGATTCAGCAATTACCTTATCAATGCTGAAATTTACCTTTTTATAGGTGTTTTGAATGTCATGTGGTCCTTACAGGGGTTCTGATGATCATGATATTGCATATCATGATAATGTTTGAAATTGTGGGGTCAAATTGACTAGGGGGGTCATATTTGACATAAATTGCTACTTAAAGGTCCAGTGTGTAAGATTTAGGTGAAAGGGATCTATTGACAGAAATTTAATATAAAATAATCCTAGTGATGTTTTCACGAGTGTGTTTCATCTAAATTATACAAATTGTTGTTTTATTTACCCTAGAATGGGCCCTTTATATTGAAATACTTTATATGTACATCAGGGGGGTCCTGTCTATGGAGGCCGCCATGTTTCTTGTAGTTGCCCAGATTGGACAAACTAAACACCCTTGGAGTTTTTATGAAAACTGAAGGCTACCACAGGTTCTCTTTCAGGTTTGGAAGGGGAGGATGAGGTGAGGGGTATTCAGCTGCAACATGCAACTTCACCACTTTATGTCACTAAATTCTACACACTGCAACTTTAAGTAGTACTTGAAATACCTTGGATAAAAACTTTGATTATATTCATTTTCTGAAGGTTTAATTTGATGGGGTCAAAATAAGCTCAAGGATAAACAATGTTAGTAAACTTGAGGATAACAGATAAAAGACTAATATCTGATAAATGTCTTTATCATATTTAATACTATCATCGCACAATCTAAATTTGCAACGATGATCTGCTCCTTTGGACTCTTTAAGCGTGATCATAGGGAAAAGGAGTTTATTAAAAAAAAAAATTGTACTTTATAGTGTCCTTTAGCTAGTTATTTTTTTTATTTAATTAAAATTTCAACTCAATTTGATTTGTATAGCACCAAATCATAATATGCATTATCTCAAGGCACTTTACATAGAAGGTCATGACCTTAAACATTTTAGAGAAACCCAAACGTTCCCACAATGAGCAAGCACTTTTGCGACTGTGGAGAGAAAAAACTCCCTCATTAACTGGAAAAAAGCTCTAGCAAAACCGACCGGTTGGGGTGAGCAAGGAAAAATGGGGAGGAGAGAATAGATGGGTGTAAAAGAGGGAAGGGAAGAGAGAGAGATAGAGGGAGAGAGGGAGAGAGAGACAAGACTAGTTGTTTTAATGATCACAAAAATAGTTATAATTATGGATGTAAAGTTATTATTATTGATAGCAGCAACAATTCATATAATAATAATAATTATTATTATTGTATTATAATAATAATTATTGTCTGAATCCTGCAGCTCTGGAGTCTGAGATACCTGCAGAGAGAGAGAGAGAGAGAGAGAAAAAAGAGGCAGAGAGAGAAGGAGAGAGAGACTTTGGGAGTGAAAAACTCTTTTAGTGACATGTATTAAAATAAATAATTGTGGGGACAAAGTGCTCAGTGGATGATGGGGGTTCTCCCAGCAGTCTAGACCTATAGCAGCATAACTAAGGGATGGTTCAGGACTCACCTGATCCAGCCCTAACTATAGGCTTTATCAAAAAGAAATGTTTTAAGTCTTTATATGTAGAGATGGTGTCTGCCTCCAGAACCCAGAGTGGGAGCTGGTTCCACAGGAGAGGAGCCTGGTAGCTGAAGGCTCTACCTCCCATTCTACCCTTACATATTCTAGGAACCACAAAAGAGCCTGTGCTTTGGGAGAAAAGTGATTTATTTGGATAATATGGTGTTATGAACTCTTTGCTATATGATTGTTAAGGGCTTTGTATGTGAGGAGCAGGATCTTGAATATTATTCTGAATTTTACAGGGAGCCATTGCAGAGAAGCTAAGACAGGAGTAATATGATCTCTCCGTCTAGTTCCTGTCAGCACTCGTGCTGCAGCATTTTGTACCAGCTGGAGGCTTTACACAGACTTACTGTGACATCTTGATAATAAAGAATTACAATAATAAGAGGTAACAAATACATGGACATATTTCTCAGCATCCTTCTGAGACAGAATGTTCATAATTTTCACAATATTGCGCAGGTGGAAGAAAGCTGTCCTAGAGTCCTGGTCAAACAAAACTCCAAGTTTTCTCACAATGGAGCTAGAGGCCAAACTAACACCATCCAAGGTGACTATCGGGTCACACATTGTTTCTCTGAGATGTTTTGGGCCAATTACAAAGACCTCAGTTTTGTCTGAATTTAGAAGTAAAAAGTTCTGTGTCATCCAGGCCTTGAAGTTCTGGAACTAAGTGATTAGACTCATCAGGCTTCAAAGATATGTACAGCTGGGTGTCATCTGCATAACAATGGAAGTGTACATGGGGCTTTCTTATGATGTAATTCATATCCCATCACTATATATTACTGACTTGACTTCTTCCCCAGAGTCCCTTTGCCCTATCGTTCGCAGATCCAGGGCCGCGGCTGTGGCCACATCATGGATTAAGATCTGTGGATCGCGTATCAGAGATCGTAATGGTGGAGCCAGTATGACGGATTCTGTATCGTGCTGGCTGATCGTGATAATAAAGGCAGATCCTTTATCGTGTTGGCATCAGATAATGGTGGTGGACCACGACCGAGGTGGCAGCTGATGATGGATCCTAGTGGCGGCAGTGGACAATGACTGTGGACTATAGTGGCATCCGATCTTGATGGTGGATCATGATCTTGCTGGCTGCTGACCATGGACTATGATTGCAGCAGGACTGCTCGATACATAGTATTTCTCCTCAGACACTTGACCATTACTGACAATAATCCACCAATTCACTGACCTTCAGTTATGCTTCAAAATGTTTAACCATTATCAATGCTGCTAAAACCTTTATCTTGATGTTCTCCTTTACACTTGACATCTATTGCACTTCTGTGCGTCCTGGGAGAGGGATCCCTCACATGTGGCTCTCTCTGAGGTTTCTACGTTCTTTTTACCCTGTTAAAAGGGTTTTTAGTAGTTTCTCCTTACTCTTGTTGAGGGTTAAGGGCAGAGGATGTCACACCATGTTAAAGCCCTATGAGACAAATTGTGATTTGTGAATATGGGCTATACAAATAAAATTTGATTGATTGAGGATATATAAGGTGAAGATTATCAGTCCAAGGACAGAACCTTGTGGAGCACCATGAATAACTTGTGTGTGCAAGGAGGAGTCATTGTTAATGTTAACTAATTGAAATCTATTGGATAAATACGATTTAAACCAGTTTAATGCTCTACCTTTTAATCCCTACAAAATACAGCCAGATTAAAATTTAAGTGAGCCAATTACCTGCTTAGTGACTGCAAATTGAACTCCATAATTATTAGCCATATAAATTGTAATTGACTTTAGATTATCCTTTGTATTTGTGACAAAACTCAAAGGTTCACTCTTGAGTTTCCATGAACTTTAAACCATAAGAAATGTAATTAAAACAAAAGAGCAACTTATAAGTATAACGACATCTCATCTCATCATCGTTTAATATGAAAATAACGTAAAAGAGTGGACTAACAGGTTCTACACAAGGGTGAACAAAACACTCATGGAGCTGTTATTGACAATGCTGTAACTATCAGGAAAAGTAAATTAGATGCCCAAGCAGTGTGTCTAGTTTGCAGGGACGCAGTTACTGTGATGAAAAATTGTCACTACAGCTGGAAACCTGCAGCTTAATTGGAAGTTCAGTAACACAATATAACGCAAGTTATACGGTAAGCAAGGCAAGTTGCTGAAACCTAATTAAGGATGAGAATTTGTGAAGGAGCATCATTGCGCTCTGGAGCTCCTTGAAGCAATATAAAATTGTTCCATAATGTGACTTTGTCTTAAAGAACCACCACTGAGGGGCGATGTATAGCTCTCCTAGTGGAGCTCCCGCCCCGGCAAGTATTTTACATGCTGAATCGATTAATTTGTTCTATTGGGACTTTGATTGTTATCACAAGACCAGAAGATGCCAGTCTTCAGACCATAGTGTCCTGGCATTAAGTTGAGTACATAATCTGACTTGTACTCTACTCTAGAAGCCACTAATTTATGTTAAAGGGGACATAGCATGCAAATTCCACTTTGTTAGTGCTTCTACAGGTTAATGTGGGTATCTGGCATGTCTACCAACCCCAAAACTCTGGGGAAAAAACACTCGCGCGTTTTGTTATGGTTCCTCTAAGTCAGAAACGTCATGCTTGAGCGACTCGATTGCGCTTCCTGGGTATTGTTTCGTAACAAGGAACTGGAAGTCTCCCTACATGGTCTTGGCCCACCCCACCCCCCGTCCCCCCACACTCGTTACTTCCGGGTTTACACCGGAGGCTGCGAGGCAGCGCAGCGCCGTTCCCAAGCACGCAGCCGGGCTGTTCACACGGGACGAGCATTTCTCCGCTGGTCAGCCCGCGATTCACTCACATGTGGCATTTGTCTGGATCGTTGGGACTGGGAGGCTGCAGCAGCTGCTCGGGAGCGACCGCTCGCTCTCCCGTGCGTGAGCTGGAATTTGTGTCAACGCCACACAGCCGGCAGTGTGGAAGACTTCCGCAGTGTTCAGCACTACTGTAACCCCCGAACCCCGACATTCAACGGGTACAACAACAAGCGGAGAAAGCAGAATCGCGGGCTGACCATATATATACAGTCTATGGGGCTGACCAGCGGAGAAATGCTCGTCCCGTGTGAACAGCCAGGCGGCTGCGCGCTTGAGAACGGCGCTGCGCTGCCTCGCAGCGGTCTTCCACACTGCCAGCTGTGTGGAAGATTTCCGCAGTGTTCAGCTCTACTGTACGCCGGGTTACAGTAGTTACGCCGGGTTACAGTAGTTACGCCGGGGTACAGTAGTTACGCCGGGGTACACCGGACGCGGAAGCCATTCTCAAGCGCGCAGGCCGCCTGGCTGTTCACACGGGACGTGCATTTTCTCCGCTGGTCAGCCCCATAGACTGTATATATAAGGTCAGCCCGCGATTCTGCTTTCTCCGCTTGTTGTTGTACCCGTTGAATGTCGGGGTTCGGGGGTAAATGATGGTCTTCATAGCCCCCCCCCCCCCCCCCCCCCCCCCCACCTCTCTTTCTCTCTCTGTCTGTCTGCTTGTGTGCTTGTAGTGGATGGGCAGAGGGGGACATTTAATTATGTGATTGGGAAAATTAAAACTCCAGGACAACAGAAGGGGAATACAAAGTATGGGATGCATATTTGATAATTTATATCATATAAAATATGTAATTTATATCGTTTAAAATCATGGGGGGAGGGGGGAGGGGGGAGCTGGCTCATTAGCATTTAAAGGAACAGGCACTCAAAACAGGTCACTCTGTGGAGGGCTGTTTTATACAGGGTAAAAAGGGTGCTGTTTTAAATGATCCTTGTGGTATTTTGACCAAAGTATGTTACAGACATTTCATTAAGACCCCAAGGAACCATATCAACTTGTGGTAAAATGGGCATGCTATGTCCCCTTTAAAAGACTGAACCACCAAATATTTCTACATTGTACCCTGGAAGGCAAACCTGAGATATTTTCTGTGAGGATTAATAGGGATGTGAAAATGTTTGCCCTTTGGATCTATGAAGATTTAAGCCGTACAACCCCGTCCCTCTTCGGGACAAGAAAATATCTTGAATTAAAACTGCTCTGGCTTTGCTGTCGTGGTTCCATACGAACAGTTCCCTTGTCTTGCAGAGCAGTGATTTCTTCCCACGGTGGGCACAGACAGGGTAGCTTTTCTAAAGCATTAAACACTTTGGTGAAAACTGTAGTGGTGAAGGGTTCATGTTCCTCTGGGGAAATAGTAAATTCTGTCTTGTAAGTTTAATTGAAGAAAATAATTGATGTGACACATGGAGGCATTTACATCGCACTGTGCATCAGCACACCTGGGTTCATAGTAAGGATAACACTTTACCAATGGCAAGGCTTAAAGTTCTAAATTGAAAAAATATCAGCTCTGCCTGACCTGGACAAATGCCCAAGCATTTCCTTCAAACTGACAATGGGCAGCTTCTGCCAGAGTCTGCGGCGATTCAAAGTTATTCAAGTTACCTTGTATGAGGAGCTTATCAAGGAGGAGTTCCAGGAAAGACCAGAGATGGTTTCCTTTTGCAAGAGTCTGACCAGAGGTACTGTGGAGGCCAATGCAGAGTGAATAAATGGTGGGCTAAATGCTCCTGAAGGGAGTCCTGCAGAGATGCTCTCCATTTGATATGTTGTACTCTCTGGCCACTAAACCCCTCATGCACAAACTGAGACTGCGTCTTTCAGGCATCACCCCTGGCGGCTCCGGCCTCGTTTATGGGTCAGGTTGGTCAAGATTTTGCTCCACCTACTCAACAACTGGAGGTGTGAATTAACACAGAATGAACTGTCATTCTTGGAAGCTTATTGTAATGAATCCTGTAGAGCGAGAGATGTGGACCCTTTCCCTGGACTAGTAATTGTCCATGATTTTGAAGACTTTGCTGGACATCTGTTTGAGCCCAGCAAGGCTCACAGTCTGGTTGTAATGAGGGAGAAAAAAATAGAACAAAAGAAACTGAATGGTTGCACTGACACACCTTGGCAAGCTCATCTGGGGCTCAACAAGGAAGTCAAGCCTGAGTGGAGAGCACTTTATAAGCCCCTGCTTACTGAAAAGGTTGGAGATCTGCAGTGGAGGATTTTTACAAGGCATTATCGCTGTTGGAGCTGTCAGTGTTAAATACAAACAGTAAGTCAGAACTGTCCTATCTGTGGACACAGAGAGACAGTGTATCATTCTTTAGTAGACTGCAGCAGACTGAGTTCGCTGTTCCAGCTGCTGTGCACAATGTTCAGGATGTTTGGAGAGGCATTTTCCTCGCATCTCTTCATACTTGGCTTTAGGTACAGCCAAAAGAAGGAGGGACAAAAGTCAGCTACTCAACCCACTCTTAGGTCAGGCTAAAATGTTGATTTACTTTCAATAGAGGCTTTGCAAAAAATGCCCCTGAGACAGTCTGCCACATAACAGCAGGGTGTAAGAAACAAGTAGGTACATGGACTGCCAACACCAAATGGCTGGCATTGTTTACAGAAACATCTGCGCTGAGTGTGGGCTTGAATTCTGCGGTCTAAATGGAAGACACCTCCTAATGTGGTTGAGAATGACTGAACTGAGATCCTGTGGGACTTCTAGATCAAGATGTAAAAAATAGTGATTGTCTAACCAACTGGACATCACAGTTGTCAACAAACACCAGTAAGTAAGTAAGTGCAGTTTATTTAATAAAAAATGTTTTAGCTGAAATGAGAAACTGAAATGATTTAAGAAGCGAGAGCAAAGTACATTTTTACTGGGAATATAATTTAAATTAAAAGACAAGTTGTAATAGATGTAGAAATCCCAAGTGACAGCAACATCAAAAAGAAGGAACACAAGAAGCTGAAAAAAATACCAAGGGCTGAAAGTGTGAGGATGCAGGGAGCAGGTGGACCCAAATGCAGGCGACTCAGGTTTAAGTGATTAACTTAAGGTGTTCTTTAATTACGGCAAAGTTACTTCAGCAGACAGGGTTTAAGAAGCAAAGTCCAAACATTCCACAAACTGAAAAGCACTGGAAACCAGAAAAGACTGCAAAGAAAAGCTCAACTAAATAGGAACACGATGAACACTGTGAACTGGGAACATGGTGACAGGAGGACAAGAAAATATATACATCATAAAAAGTGTCCAACTAAGGTGACAGCACATCTATATATATCAAAGAGAGAAAGAGAGGTTCATGCGCTTACGCAGCTCTGCATGAATGCATGACCTTAGGATTTTGGTAAAATACTTTACCTACTTTAATCTTTTAATAGTTAAATATTAGAAAATCACTACGTGTTGATATTGTTGCTTGCCACCAGAAATTAATCAATATTACAGATCTCCCAGATAAACACGAATGTGCAGGTGGCATAACATTCATAATTGTTTTGTTTAATTGGAATAAAAACTAATATTGAGTGAAACTCATATGGGGAAATGAGCTGTCCCAAACTGTTCAGATCATTAACATAGTGTATATTTTACACAAAGGGTTGGTGTAAAGATTAATATCACTCAAGAGCCCCACTCACTGACGGTGATTCCAGCGGAGTATCTCCTGCGGACGTTCTGCGGACTTTATACTCATGGGCCAGCCGAATAAAGTCAGCAGAGAGTCCAGAGGCTCTTACTCTGACATTTGTGATATACACATACAGCCCCTCTGGAGAAAGTCAGAAAGGAACTCCGTAGTTCATTCAGACCCATTAACAATACATAATTGGCTACTGTTAATTGGACAGTAACCAATTAAGCTAACCTCATATTAATGTCACAATGCTGACCATGTTTCTTACTTTAAACTACAGCTAGCTCTATTTAGTGATGAGGTGATATGATGTGGATAGCAGCAGCCTGTGATGTGTGGTACAGACTGAGTAGGAATGGAGGAAGCCAGGCACTACTGGTGGTGCTGTTTGATCTGCAAAATAATCTGAAACTGTCTGGAAGCAGCTTCAGAGCACTAGGTTAAACTTGAAGCATGTTACTATTTGCTTGAGTGGTTTAGATAAGATACTTTAACTTCTGAAACTATGGACTTTGTTGGAACTTGGGTAAAGGCTCCAACTGCAATGGGGGAGAAAGAGAGAGGAAAGGGGAGGCGCAGAATGCGTGCACGCATGTGTGTTTATGCGTGCATACTTCAGGAGGGAGGAGGGACACAGTCAACGGCCAAAAACACTTAGCTATAAAAGGGATAATTTCTTTGTTTCTGCTTCATGCTGACTGCACTGCCTGGAAACCCAAACTATTTCACAAGGCATTTAAGACCCAAGAACATGATAACTTGAAAACCAAATAAATTGCCTCAGTTCCAAACAATCACTGTTTCAATACTTTTAGACTGTTTCTAACAACGTTACCTCTCAACCTTTTCAGAGCACAGACATTTTCTGTTGTGAATTAGATTTGTATGATAATCCTGCACCAATGGTTGACTGTAACTAAATATGAATATTAAAGTGGAAAGAGCTGTCAATATTTAAAGATTCCAGTTTCCGAAGGACTACAACCGTCATAGAAACAGGAGTAGAGTAGTTGAATGTTTATCTTGATTTTAATGAAGTTACCACTCGTGATCTCACAGTTGATCATCTACATTGTGATGTACAGTGTGGTAACTCAGCCGATGTTTAGTCATTACTGCCCCATGAGAGAGTGTAGTGCTCTCATTAATTTCAATGGGTCCACAGTTTTAGGGCATGCCAATGCAAAGCATTATCTGGCAAAAAAAATTAATTTGGTTCAGTTAAATGGTAAATGGTCTGTATTTAATATTGCTCTATCCTTTGTCTTGATGTCCACTTGAAACAGTTTACACTACAGTTTTTGCCATCCACCCATTCACACACACACACACACACACACACATTCATACAGTGCATCTATCTGCAGGACTTTTTCTATTCCACTCATACACTGATGGCACAGCCATCAGGAGCAATTTGGGGTTCAGTTACTTTCCCAAGGACACTTTGGCACGCACAATGGAGGAGCCAAGAATCGAACCACCTTCTGCTGCTTGTTGCTGGAGTTGCCTTGCTAGTAAAAGCAAAAATGTGTTTCAGATCTCAGTAAATATTAAGGGTTACTAAAACCATTTCTTCTGCATGATTGCAAGAGGAGATATTTCTACTTAGCTCTTTTTGTTTGTTTCATTCTTTTTCACACTTGTTTGATAAGGTTCAGCAGTAGTTTTATACCATATTTTCAGTGATGCTATACGGACATATTTATTTTTTGTAATTTTAATAATTGTTGGTAATTATTTTCGTCCTTGTGTGTCAGAATGGACCTATCCGCTTTTATATATGTTGAAAGACACCTTTTTGCTAACCTAAATAGACTATTTAAGATGTTCTCTTTTTATTTGCCTATGTTCATTTTGTCAGAGTTAATATATGACATAAAGTCCAAGTGTTCATGTAAGTTAATTGCAACATGAGAAAACCTGCCTGCTGCGTTAAAAATGTATTGTTTATTTAATAATTACTTAAATTAATAATTACCTACGACGGTTTTAAGTTGGTAGAGAAGGTAGATGCATTAATGGAATTGTATATGTGGAAATGTCATATTTATGATTAAGTGGTCCTGCAGTGTCCTGCACCCAATGCAGGTGTCTTTTGGGAGGTGTACATTTTAAATATATGTTAGTTGTCTGCTGCTCCCTTGATGTTCTAAGCAATGTGTTGCTTATAGATTTTACCCTAAAAAACAACCAAAAGTAAAAATGAATAAAGTGACCATGTGTATAGGACAACCAACAGAAAACAGTCCAGCAGTGCAGACTGGTAAATGTATGTCATGTACCATCTGCTGATCACTGCTCTGTGTCTGAGCCTTTGTATAAGACGTGTCTGGCAGTAACTGTGTCTTTTTTAAACCCATTTATATTTTGCATTCATTCTCAGCAAGCATGCATGGTGGTGGCAAGCAGTTAATATGTTTAGTTTAACAGCATAGTGGTACGCAGGTGACAGATGTGTTTACAGTGTTTGTGTTCTCTGAAGGACATCATAGCACAGACAAGTTTAAAAAAACGATGTCATCCAAGTGGCAACCCACTTTAATCCCACACTTTGGTTTTAGCTGTCTCACTGCATTTTGATGCCCTCTGTTTCATAGCTGTGAGATGTCCTGGTCTGTCTCTCTGCTCTCAGATTTCCTGGTCTGTCTCTCTTCAGTTTGATGTCCTGGTCTGTCTCCCTAGTGTCAGATGTCCTTGTTTTTCTCACTGTAGTCAGATGTCCTGGTCCAACCATCTGTAGTCTGATGTGCTCTTCTGTCTCACTGCAGTCAGATGCCCTTGTCTGTCTCTCTGCTTTCAGATGTCCTGGTCTGTCTCTCTTCAGTTTGATGTGCTGGTCTGTCTCCCTAGTGTCAGATGTCCTTGTTTGTCTCACTGTAGTCAGATGTCCTGGTCTGTCCATCTGTAATCGGATGTCCTCTTCTGTCTCATTGCTGTCAGATGTCCTGGTCTGTCTCACTGCAGTCACATGCCCTTGTCTGTTGCTCTGCTTTCATATGTCCTGGTCTGTCTCACTGCTGTAAGACGCCCTGGTCTGTTAGACACCCTGGTCTTTCTCAGATGTCCTTGTCGGTCTCACTGCAGTCAGATGTCCTGGTCTGTCTCACTGCAGTCAGATGTCTTGGTCTGTCTCACTGCTTTCATATGTCCTGGTATGTCTCTCTTCAGTCAGATGTCCTGGTCTGTCTCACTGCTATCAGATGCCCTGGTCTGTCTCACAGCTGTCAGATGTCCTGGTCTGTCTCACAGCTGTCAGATGTCCTGGTCTGTCTCTCTTCAGTCAGATGTCCTGGTCTGTCTCACTGCTTTCAGATGTTTTGGTCTGTCTCACTGCTTTCAGATGTTTTGGTCTGTCTCACTGCTTTCAGATGTTTTGGTCTGTCTCACTGCTTTCAGATGTTTTGGTCTGTCTCGCTGCTGCCAGGTGCCATGGCTAGCAGAATAGTTATATTACACCCTTGTCCACTATCAACAACTGCTTTCAAGCTATGTTTGCCTAAGTCTAGAAGTCAAAGCACACTACTGAGTTCCATATAAATATGAATAAACAAATAAACAGATACAGATGCTGCTATCAAGGATAGGGTTCTTTCATTTCTTAATATACAATATCTTAATTTCTGAATGTATATACAATTCCTATTAAATGGAAAGTACAAACTGTTACAGTTTACTTGAAAAGCCTGACAAGATTGCATCTTTCACTTCAAATTCATTTTTTCAACTTCAGTGATGTTACTGCTGGAATACATAAGAGAAACATTAAACGTTCCATTAACGTTTGCTTAAATAGGATTTCATCAACATTCAGTTTGTGTTTCAGGACATAAATGGTGTCATTTACTCAAGAGCACTTATGGCAGGCTAGAAAAGTGTTTCTCCATAAGTTTTTTTTTCTCTCATGTAAAGTGTTCAGCTGGCAGGAGCACCTCTCGTGATCATTTCCACTGCAGACAGAGTTCAGGCTACACTTACTGCAGCTCAGGCCATTTACAGTGCAAACACAGTGGAGCACAAAACTGTTCTGTCAGCTGATAGAGCCCAGCACTGAGGCTTTGGATAGCTGACATGCACATCAGAGCTCAGGGCTGATGGTCAATAGTGTATCTGGTTGTATGTGAACAGATCACCATTCAATTATTTTCCACCTGCCATCTACAGGGCACTGAATACTGAAGGACAACAATGACAGCATAGTGGATCTCTATCCACTAACTGGAATCACCTTCCCCATCATAAATACAACGTATAGCTCTATGTCAATATCTCGACATTTTTTTGTTAGACTGCCTTTAAAGGGGACATAGCATGCAAATTCCACTTTGTTAGTGCTTCTACACGTTAATGTGGGTATCTGGCATGTCTACCAACCCAAAAACTCTGGGGAAAAAACACTCGCGCGTTTTGTTATAGTTCCTCTAAGTCAGAAACGTCATGCTTGAGCGACTCGATTGCGCTTCCTGGGTATTGTTTCGTAACAAGGAACTGGAAGTCTCCCTACATGGTCTTGGCCCACCCCACCCCCCGTCCCCCCACACTCGTTACTTCCGGGTTTACACCGGAGGCTGCGAGGCAGCGCAGCGCCGTTCCCAAGCACGCAGCCGGGCTGTTCACACGGGACGAGCATTTCTCCGCTGGTCAGCCCGCGATTCACTCACATGTGGCATTTGTCTGGATCGTTGGGACTGGGAGGCTGCAGCAGCTGCTCGGGAGCGACCGCTCGCTCTCCCGTGCGTGAGCTGGAATTTGTGTCAGCGCCACACAGCCAGCAGTGTGGAAGACTTCCGCAGTGTTCAGCACTACTGTAACCCCCGAACCCCGACATTCAACGGGTACAACAACAAGCGGAGAAAGCAGAATCGCGGGCTGACCTTATATATACAGTCTATGGGGCTGACCAGCGGAGAAATGCTCGTCCCGTGTGAACAGCCAGGCGGCTGCGTGCTGGAGAACGGCGCTGCGCTGCCTCGCAGCGGTCTTCCACACTGCCAGCTGTGTGGAAGACTTCCGCAGTGTTCAGCTCTACTGTATGCCGGGTTACAGTAGTTACGCCGGGGTACAGTAGTTACGCCGGGTTACAGTAGTTACGCCGGGGTACAGTAGTTACGCCGGGGTACACCGGACGCGGAAGCGCCGCAGCGAGGCAGCGCAGCGCCGTTCTCCAGCGCGCAGCCGCCTGGCTGTTCACACGGGACGAGCATTTCTCCGCTGGTCAGCCCCATAGACTGTATATATAAGGTCAGCCCGCGATTCTGCTTTCTCCGCTTGTTGTTGTACCCGTTGAATGTCGGGGTTCGGGGGTAAATGATGGTCTTCATAGCCCCCCCCCCCCCCCACCTCTCTTTCTCTCTCTGTCTGTCTGCTTGTGTGCTTGTAGTGGATGGGCAGAGGGGGACATTTAATTATGTGATTGGGAAAATTAAAACTCCAGGACAACAGAAGGGGAATACAAAGTATGGGATGCATATTTGATAATTTATATCATATAAAATATGTAATTTATATCGTTTAAAATCATGGGGGGAGAGGGGGGAGGGGGGAGCTGGCTCATTAGCATTTAAAGGAACAGGCACTCAAAACAGGTCGCTCTCTGGAGGGCTGTTTTAGACAGGGTAAAAAGGGTGCTGTTTTATATGATCCTTGTGGTATTTTGACCAAAGTATGTTACAGACATTTCATTAAGACCCCAAGGAACCATATCAACTTGTGGTAAAATGGGCATGCTATGTCCCCTTTAAGAGGAGGTGTAAACATCTGGGACTGTTGCATGAAGTTTCTGTCTTGTGTTCTTGAGTGACAGAGGTCAAGGTGAAATTACACAGTGCTGACACTGATATAGTATGTAAATCTATCACATGAAGGATTATCTCACTAATAAGTATATAAAATATAATATGAGTTCGGCCTGCAAGGGATGTTATAAAAATGAAACCCCTGATCTATTCTGATGGCCCTGTGCTCAGCACCAAGTAACTTCACATGCAAAAACACAAGCAGTTTCAATTCAGTTAAATTCATTTCAATTTTATAGCAACAAAGTCATGAAATTCATTATCTCAAAGCACTTTACATAGTAAGGTCAAACATCAAGGAACAAGGAAAACATCTTTGTTAATGTCTGTGTCAATTGCAGCACATTTCTCCATTTGGTTTCTCTGTTGTTTAGTGCCTCTTTTTTCTAATTGGTTCTGTTGTGTGTTTTGCAGCGCATATGTTGGCCAGCCCTCATCAGCTCTGCCACCGAACAACATTTCTTCACTAGAGTCACTAGAGTCCTGCACTGTGTCGGGTACAAGTATGGGTATGGTTAATTCTAACTAAACATGGGCAGGTAGGGGGTGAGAATTCATTTTTTCTAGAGAAATCAGAAATTAAAAAGATTAGTAATAGTAGTATTTTTAACATCTAAATCAGCTTATACAGTATGAAGCCGAATCAGCTGTAAGGATTTGTCTTACCACACACACACACATTCATACAGTTTAAATTCAATTCATTTAATTTATTTGTATAGCGCCAAATCATAATATACATTATTTCAAGGCACATAACATAGAAACCCAACAGTTCCACAATAAGCAAGCACTTTGGCGACTTTGGAGAGGAAAAACTCCCTCATTAACTCGATGAAACCTCTTGCAGAATCTGACTCAATGTGGGCGGCCATCTGCCTCGACCAGTGTACCTATGTAAAGCCTTTCTCTATGAAAAGGGGCAATTTTGGGGTTTAGTATCTTGCCCAAGGACACTTCGGCATGGGGAAGACTGGGATCGAACGACGATCTTCTTGTAAGAGAACAACCGCTCTACCCCCTGAGTCACAGCTACCACCTTTGACTGCTTCGCTTCTCCTCAAATAACTGTAATTTTCATAATCAACAGGTGCAGGAGTAGGAGTGTCACTACAGTCCCACTTCAGATCATGAATCAGCAGCTGATGTTGCAGAAAACAAATGTAAATACAGATCATTTACCATATGTTCTGATGTCACTGTGGCAACATTTGCGAGGAAACGCTTATAAAAACTTTAAACATGAAACATATGTAAATCACACAAACAGCATGAAGCATTAAATATGATACCTAAATATAATATAATGTGAGGGTTGACAGCTAGAAGTTAGAGCACCGCCCTGGTAGGTGGGATTGGAGGGCTCCCTGCCTTTATAAGGACAGGTGCGGGAAATGACTGCCTCTTTGTCTGATACCTGGTAGATGGTGACTGCTGTCTGTGGGAGACTGGGACAAAGAGATGTTTTATTTTTCTGCTTAAAATCAAATGAGGTGTCTTATACATTCAGTTGGGTGGCTGTGTCCCCATGTTTGAGAGAAGATTCAGAAGACTCCCCTGTTTGAGCGACAGTACAGAGTCAGCCATCTATTGTCGCTGTACAGTAGGGCCCCATATTGACCAAGGTGATATTTAATAGCAACATAAAAGGGTGATCCACTCTAATGTATTTGGCTGCAATTTGATGACTGACCTTGTCTTCCCCTCTTTGCAGATTAAGTGCCAGACTGCTGCTTTGCCTACATCAGTGTTGTCTGACCACTGGTTTCTGCGTCGGTTTTATACTGTTGGTCCAACATCTCATGCATCACATTCCTGATGGACTGTTCGACCTTTAATTGTGTTGATTGTTTTTTTTAAATCTTTTATTGAGACCCTGAACCAACTGAGTCTTTCAGTATTTTCCTTGTTTTAGGCAGCTGGACGACCTACAGCGAGTAGTCGTGGGATGCACACCACTTTGCATGCAGTGTTGTAGGCCTGAAGGGTGGTGGTCACTTGAACAGTGTGTTGTGGTTCTGTCCTTGCAGTGCGAGTTGCATTGGTAGTGATCACCGTGTGCTCACATGGTGGTGTCTATTGGGGTTTGCGATAGAATCTCCCTGTGTTAAGTACGCTGCATACATAATGGTCCCCGCTATTTAGGTCAAAGTGTGTTGTATCTCTCTGGTCTCAGTATTTGTTATTTTAGCTTTTATAAAATTAGGAAATATAAAGGTATTTGTTTTTAACTATAATTGTCTCTTTTTTCCTTTCTCTGGTCCTCCATTCTAGTCCCCCAATTATTAAAAAAAGATTTAATTATGAACTGAATGCACGTCTCTGCTCTTCTTGAACTTTGATGCTGTCCATATACACTGAGGTCATTGTGGTCTAGCATGACCCATAGGCTGTTTTAAAGAAAAAATCTGTCATTCTCAACACTGTTTTAGAAATATATAATTGAGAATCGTCTGCGTAGTTATGATTTACAATAATACTTCCGCGAGGCAACATATACAGGCTTAATAGAATTGGGCTAAAATAGACCCCTGCAGGACCCAACATGTCAGGTCTATTTTGACAGAGGTGTTGTCATCCATGGCTACATAGAATTTCTGACCAGTTATGTAAGACTTAAGCCATTTAAGAACTGTGCCAAAGAGGCTGACCCAATGGTCAAGTCTGTCCAGCAGAATATTATCATCCACAGTGTCAAATGCCGCACTGAGATCCAGTAGAACAAGTACAGAGAGCTTTTTCTCATCGGTGTTTATGCTGAGGTCATTCATAACTTTGACCAAAGCCACCTCTGTACTGTGCTGGGCTCTGAAACCGTACTGGATTCATTTTAACAGAGAGTTGCCGCAGAGGAAGTCATTCAGCTGTCTAAAAACAATTCTTTCTAAAATTTTACTCGGAAAAGGCAGGTTGGAGATTGTTCTGTAGTTCAAGATGACTGAACACTCTGTGTTGTCCTTTTTTAGCAGTGGTTTAATTAAAGCTGTTTGAAAAACTGTAGGAAAACGTGCCAGTAATCAATTTTTGTAAAAACTTCTTTTACAAAACTGTTAAAAATCAAGTGGTTGGAATGGGATCAAGAACACAGGTAGACGATTTTAACTACCTGACAACTTTCTTAATCATTTCCAGGTCTACTGCTGTAAAGAAGTGCATGTGCACATTTAGTAACAACTTGGGTTGTTAGTATTTTTATTTATAAGTTATGAGAAATAGGATCGCCTGGCGTTTCTGATCGCTTCATTGTATTCTGTTCTTTCTCCATCTGCATCTCCATCAATATGATCAATAGCTGATTGCAGTTCTGTATTCAAATTATCAACATGATTATCAACAGCTGAATGGAGATTTTGCAAAAACATATGATGCCATTTTTTGCCATTTTAGATGTGAGATATTGTCTTTTTACAGTGCGTTTTGAATTAGCCTTGACCTATGACCTTCAACCACCAAAATCGAATAAGTTTATCCTTGAGTCCAAGTGAATATTTGTACCAAATTTGAAGAAATTTCCTCAAGGCATTCTTGAGTTATCACGTTCACCATAATGGGACAGACGGTATAATGCCTCCAGCCACAAACTGTTGTTCAATTTCTTTACTTTGATTTTCGGTGTGGATTTGAATCCAGCCGTCAATGGATTGATGATTTTGGTTTCCATTGACAGTTGTTACGTCATTTTGTTCTCAACAAATTATACAATGTATATTACATTTCATTTCATTTCATTTAGCTGATGCTTTTATCCAAAGCGACTTACAATAAGTGCATTCAATCATAAGGGTACAAACCCAGAACAACAAGAATCATATATAAGTTAAGATTTTCAACTTGAATAATTCGTTCATCGAGTGTTCCCTTTATTCTTTTGAGCACATATATATATATATATTGTCAGTGGGCAACATATAATGTACAGGCTCATATAATTTGGGTGGCATAGAGGGATATCTTTCGTTAAAAGTATGATTTCCAGTAGAGTAATTTACAATCAAGATAATGTTAGAGTCACAACACCATCTTTATTGAAAAACATTGCAAAATATTTGTTTTCCTTTATAAATGAGATCAAAAGTTGTGAACATAGTCTCGTAATAGCTATGTAAGTCATGTAGTCTAACATCTAAACTGGTTTTAACTCAACCCACCTAGTCCTTCAACTTTTCTTAAAATAAATGTTCCTAATGAATGAACAATTATTCGACTTAGGGGCCCGACTGGATAAGTCATGAACAGAGGGCTCCTAACATTCAAATACCAATGGAAAGGGAGACACAAACCTGCATGTGCTGGGTATTTGTCCTATTAAAGTAAAAAGCAGTTTTTCAAAACTGATCAGTAAAAAATTGATTCTTTATGTCTACCTTTTAGTAAAATTGAGAGAAAGTAGGCTAATTGTTGCCATATGGCAAATGATGAAATGGAGAATAAGCAGCATAGCCAATGAATGGATGGATAATGTAAGTGCACAAATTTAGTATTATTCTCATGGATTAGTTTTTACATATGAGGAGCAAACAGGTCTGTTAAATGAAAACATGTCTTGTTCTTTCTTCTGCCAGCACTGCTGCATTAATTGTTTCCAGGGCTGTAGGTTCCACTGAGACGCTGAGGTCATGTCCTCTGTGTTTCTTTCCTGGGGATTGGAGTTTTTAGCAACTCACAGTGCATGTTACAGTCACTTATGCAGGCCATGTTACACAGTCACACCCATGTTGATTGTACATTTCCAGTTCCATGTATGTGCAGACAGAATGTCACTAGGCTGATAGTTGTTAAATGCTTTTATTACATTTTTATCTAACGTAGTTGCACAAACTGCATAAACAAGCACTTTCCCAGATCAGAGTAAGCATAACTATAAATGTGTTATTACCAATCTGTGTGTTCAGTGTTGCTAAAGCTGCTTTCAGACATACACTGAATTCCAGAGAATCTCCTGATATTATCTGGAATTTCTTCAGCCAGCCCCCTTGTACAAACTCCAGATAATGTCCAAATGACCCATGTGAGAACACTATAGCTACGTTGACACAGCAAGCCTCAGTGCTCAAATCAGTTTTTCTTCTCGATCCAATTGTTTTATGGAGCTGTTCACATTATCATTATCACAGTATCAGACTCCAATGCGAACTCGTCATGACCCTGATGTGACCCGCATGCGTGAGTACAACAAGACGTCACACGCAGCACACTGTGTACTGAAGTAAACAAGGAGAAGAAGTCAGTAATAAACATGGAGGCCACAGATGTGAGCGTTTACGGTTTATTTTTCTTTGATGTGCTTTCAAAGACAGACCGGTTACAAACGACTGTGTCGCCCTACTTACTTATGAGGTCTAAAACCCCACTGTGCCCTCTGTCGAAGCTGTCTTCCATGTTTGTTTTCCTTAGGGGACTCCCGCCTCTTTTCCTGCACAAAATTATGAGGAATGTCAAGCTAGAGTGATGTAAAAGTCGCTTTAAATTCCGGCACGGGTCGCATTTAAAAAAATCTGATCTATATCTGTTTTAGAACCACATATGAAAGTGGCCCAAATCTTTTGAACATAGTCCAACAAGATTCTCTGAGGGTTTCAGTGTGAGGGAGTGAGCTTGTTGATGGTGAACTGAAAAAATAACAAATAGTATAAAAATATCTCATGAAAAAGCAGTGCCATACATGTAGAAGACACTGACTCAGATGTCAAGGTAGTTAACACGTGGAGATTACTTGTTGTGAACACGTCTGAGCGGAGAATCTCCTGCTGTATACTTCATATATGAAATAAAAACTCCGGAGAAAGTTCAGACCTAATTGTGTAGACATGCAGAGTTAATTTCTGAAAATAACATAAGTGACTCAAAGGTCTCTAATTACCTGGAACTAAAGCAGGCACAACCCTAACATAGGATACATCTTCTGATGAGATGACCTGCTCACTCCAAAGAAAATACAGATTTTATCATCAAGGAAAAACTGTGTGTCAGTGTTCTGTCAAATAATGTTGTCCCGTATCTTTCTGATCCTGGTGAAAGTTGAAGACACCTTCAGTTTAAATGTGTGAGGGATAGCTAACTAGGGTATTGTACCTGTTTTGTTATATCCTGGTGCTGTGTTACGATTTTAAAACACTTCAACAACATCTCAATTATATAAAACTGGAAATGAAAAGCATGTATAATTCCTGTTACTGTATTATAGTTACATTACATTACATTACATTTAGTACACATTTATCCAAAGCCACTTACAATAAGTGCATTCAACCATGAGGGTACAAACCCAGAACAACAAGAATCAAGAAAGTACAATTTTCTTCAAGAAAGCCAAACTAAAAAGTCAATCAATCAATCAATCAAATTGTATTTGTTTAGCCCATATTCACAAATCACAATTTGTCTCATAGGGCTTTAACAAGGTGTGACATCCTCTGCCCTTAACCCTCAACAAAAACTAAAAAAAAAAACATTTTAACAGGGTAAAAAGAAGGTAGATACCTCAGAGAGAGCCAAAGTGCTATAGGTAAGTGCTACTAAATCGCTACTTTATTTTGTTATTTTTTATTCAAGGTATAGTCGGTAGAGATGTAGACTTTCTGCTGTCCTGATGTCAATGGGGAGCTCATTCCACCATTTAGGAGCCATGACAGCAAACAGTCATGATTTTGATGAGTGTTTAGCTCGCAGTGAGGGAGCAACAAGCCGATTGGCCGAAGCAGAGCGGAGTGAACCGGCTGGGGTGTAACGTTTGACCATGTCCTGGATGTAGACTGGACCCGATCCGTTCGCAGCACGGTACGCAAGTACTAATGTTTTGAAACGGTTGCGGGCAGCCACTGGTAACCAGTGAAGGGAGCGGAGGAGCAGAGTAGTGTGACTGAATTTAGGTTAAAGACCAGTCGAGCTGCTGCATTCTGGATGAGCTGCAGAGGTCGGATGGCACTAGCAGGTATACCTGCCAGAGGGGGGTTGCAATAGGCTAGGTGTGAGATGACCAGGGCCTGGACCAGAACCTGCGCTGCCTTCTGAGTGAGAAGGGAACGTATTCTCCTGATGTTGTACAGCATGAATCTACAGGAATGTGTTGTTGCAGTTATGTTGGCAGTAAGGGAGAGTTGACTGTCGAGTGTCACACCCAGGATCCTAGCAGTCTGAGTGGGGGCTAACACAGAGTTGTCAAAGGTAATAGTCAGGTCGTGGGTGGGAGAGCCTTTCCCTGGAAGGAAAAGTAGTTCAGTCTTGTCAAGGTTAATTTTCAGGTGGTGTGCGGACATCCACTGAGAGATGACAGTCAGACAGGGACAGATTCCTGCTGCTACCTGTGTTTCAGATTTGGGAAAAGAGAGGATTAGTTGAGTGTCATCAGTATAGCTGTGGTAGGAAAAGCCATGTGAGTGAATGACAGAGCCGAGAGAGTTGGTGTACAGAGAGAAGAGGAGGGGACCCAGGACAGAACCTTGAGGGACCCCAGTAGTGAGAGGACAAGGTTCAGACACAGATCCTCTCCAAGTTACCCGGTAAGTGTGGTCATTGAGGTAGGATGAGAGCAGGGAGAGAGCAGAGCCTGAGACACCCAGATCCTGAAGGGAGGAAATAAGGATCTGGTGGTTCACTGTGTCAAATGCAGCAGAAAGGTTTAGAAGGATAAGGACAGAGGAGAGAGAGGCTGCTCTAGCAGTGTGAATTTGCTCAGAGGCAGCAAGACAAACAAAATCCTAGCTCATACAATTCAAGGTAAGACAAAACAGTACAAACTAGCAATCTAGTCAACCTAAGACAGCAGATAGAATAGTATTCTAGCAGAGAAGCTTATTTAAAGAATATACTTAGCATAAATCCAAATAGTCCAGTAGTATGAATCCCCAGAAGTCCAATGCTCACTTCCCTGTGTGTTTCTACCTGGAGCTACCTCCTGATTACTACCTGTGCAGCTGAGCTTCATCTCCTCATCAACTCCACCTCTCCTCAGTCTACAAAAGCTCCCCAGCTCATCTCTCCTGTCGTCGCCAGATCATCCGTTCACAAGTGTGGTAACATATCTCAGCTTCGTGATTGAACTTCTACTGAACTTTTTGCTGCATATTACTCCGTGCTCCCATTTTGTCACAGAACAAGCTCCACCTTAGCCTAAATCCAAGTAGTCCAGTAGTATGAAAACCCCAGTAGTCCCATGCACACTGTTGCATGTGTACCATCTTAAAAGGAAGGACTGTGTACATTTTACACACAGTTGTAGATGACATTGGACCTACTCATTCAAACATACATTTAAGGATTCATGTGATATTGGAAGTCAGTGTCTGCTGCAGTCAACTAAAACAACAAAAACTGGTCTTTGTGCTTGTCTTTGCAATGTGTTAATCTGAGCAGACAAAGTCAAATGTCATACTAAAATTAGACAGTGCTGTCTGATCTGAATAAACACAACCTTGGCAAAATCTCTCTACCTTGGCACAAGTCGGTGTTTATTTGGAGCCAGTGATCAATTGGGTAAAAAAAAATGGACCTCTATATAACAGATCCCAATTTATATATGTGAGCCTCTCCCTCTCTCTTCCTAACATCCACACAGTGTAGTAGGTATTCTCCAGATAATAATGTACATGTAAAAAGAAGAAACTTTATATTATTATATTAACAAAATTAATAATGGCTACCAAGAAACAAAAGTACCAGCCTACATAGCTATAGTTGATCCTGAGGTACGTACATGATTTTGACCCTGACTTATATACTTAAGTATTTTTACTCTGTGTATTTGCCCATGTATATCACCCTGTTTAACGGTCCAAGTTCACCGGCATGTTACATGCACAGCATGTGCACTCTCACAGGATGCTTCATTATGAGGAACATTAAAATAATTTACTGTAATTTCCGAATTTGTAGGAAACAACAAAGCAAATGGAATACATATGTCTGGGTTCTAAGGGTGTTTGTTTTAGAACCTCCATAAAAGCATAGAGTGTTTGGTATTCAGTTTTAGGAAGACAGATGAAGGACGGAGAAGAAAAAATGATATTGTTATAATGCAACTTTGATATGGAAGCGGACCCTTACATGGAAATGGAAAAAAATCTAAACATTTTCACCACAACTCATAGATATCTAGTTTCATCAGTGGACTTCCTGACAAAGCTTGTCACTGAACATTTCTGAGTAAACAGAATACAAAGATAAACTACAATGACACTCAGTTGAGCACATACAGTACCTACGTTAAGGCCTAACAGTCCTCTTAAGGAGATTTTGGTGAAGGAAACATGCTTAAAGTGGAAAGGAAGGAAGGAAAAATTCTCCCCCCCCTCTCATCTCTCCCCTCTCCACTCCAACCAGTCGAGGCAGATGGCCGTCCACATAGAGTCTGGTTCTGGTAAAGGTTTCCTCCAGTTAATGAGGGAGTTTCTTCTCTCGACAGTTGCCAAAATGCTTGCTCATTGTGGGAACTGTTGGGAATCATGTACTTTTTAAGGGCTTGAAATTAAAAGTTATTGAAATAATGTATGTTATGATATGGTGCTATAAAAATGAAATTGATTTCAATTGAATTGAATTGAATATTGATGCTGTGAGAGATTGTGACTGGCTCAGCCTGTTAAGAAATTATTTAATTAATTATTATGATTATGAACTAATATCCAAACTCCTGTACCCCCATTTTGTATTATATGTTGGTGAGGGTCAAGGTATCTTATTTGCAATAAACAGTTTCATGTGTTGGAGCTGTTTTGGCCCTGACCCTGAAAGCCGAAGTTGAACTTCCACTAACTAAACCTGTGCCCATTTCCATCTGCCTGTTTCCATTCTCTCCTCCTTTACAAATGCTCTTGTGTTTGGACTGAAATGTCATAATTATTTAATTTAGCCTCTTAATGCACTTAAAGCCATTTTCCTACACACATATCAACACGCGTACAAACGTTGGAACTGTTTACTTTGACATGAATATAAATATGCAATGAACAACACAATGTCTGTTGCTGTTGGTGTGTATTGCTGGTTGTGTATTATGCAGCACTGTATCACAAGACATTCAATTTTATTCATTCATTCATATTTTCCAGTGCATGTGATCAGTTAGAGATCAAATAGAAGAGTTATTTTATACTCAACCAATTATTTTAATCCGGTTTCTCAGTCTTAAAGCTTCCTCCTCCCCTTCAGATGTTTTTTCAGATCTCTGCGTTTTGTCCTCAGTTAGTAAGTAACCCTCTTTGGCCAAAGTACTGAAGAAAGTGATTTCAAACGTTGCAGTCTGGTTTTTGACATCATTGCACCTAAACTATACTTTTGAAAGTCCAAAGTGACATAAGGATGAATTCCAATGCTGTACCGTTTTTGTGCTCCTACATCCCTACTACATCTGCTGCATTTGATAAAGTTAATCATAAGATATTAATTGATTGACTTGCAAACTTGGTGGGAATGAAGTACACCCATGAGGCCAGAAATTTGGGTGTAATTATTGATTTTAATCTCAAATTCCATAAACATTTTAAACTCCTCAGAGGAGATCACAGCTTCCCGACACACCGGACTCTGACACACCGGTTGATAGCACTATCCCTGGAGAAGTGGCTAGGGAGCTCGCCAAGCTCACTGCTGTAGTCCTGGGAAAGTCTGAGGCCCATGACAAGAAGCTCGAGGCTATCTGGACGACGACAACTGCAACAGATTACTCAAGTTACTCCTGGCATCACTCGAGTCGAGAGCCGGGTATGTTTTCTGGAGGAGGCTAACAAAAGGCAGCAGGCTAACCCTGCAGCCACAGCCACAGAACTTAAAGCGCTCCAACAAAAGCTGGACGATATGGAGAACTGGGAGCGAAGGAATAACTTACATTTCATTGGGTTCCTGGAGTGCTGTGAGGTTGGCGACACCACATTGTTTCTGGTGGAAAGTTTTACCAGAGATTCTGAACATTGCCTTTCCACACGGGCTGGAAATTGACAGAGCCCACAGGATCTGGGTTTTACGACAGAAACCAGACCCTGAGGAAACATTGCTAGCAAGACCATATTTAGATTTTTAAGATTCCGGGATCTGAACCGTATCACAAAGGCTGCATGCAAGCTGGGTAAAGTTGCCTGGAAGGACCATGGTATAGAATCATGATATTTGCTGATTACTTCAAGCTGGTTAGCGAGAAGCGCATGAAGTTCAATGAATGCAAGAAGATTCTCCCTGAAAAACTCATGAGTCTTCTTTGACTATCCGGCTGTGCACAGGGTCCCCGCCGATTCGATGACCACAAAAGACTGGCTTACATCCGCTAGCAACTCAGCTCAGTTGTGGCTGTGTTATAGTGAACGCATCTAAGCAGAGAACAATATGAAGAGTGTCTTGCTTTTCCTCATTCGTAGTATTTTTTGTTAAAAAGCAACCAACTGCAGAGTAGACAATTTGCTTCCTGTTTACACTGGCCCGGTGTATATAGCTGGTCACAGGACTTGTGTTTTAGGGGCACATTCAATCTTAAAATGTTTTTGCACCATTTTGCAGCGGTTTCTGGGCTGAAATATTTAAATTTAACTACACTGGACACCGTCAGATATAGGCTATTTACGTGTAGCTAAAGTTTTAAAGTAAAAGTACTCGTTTGACCAATTATCATATTATTTTATATTTTATTATCATTTATATTGAAGCAGCTGTGTAAGCAGCAGGTGAAGCTACAGTCAAATTCATTATAAACAGTTTTATATACAAGGATGTTATATATATTGTGAGAGCTTGTTTCTCTCTTTGATTTGTGGTGAAATACTGGATCATTAAAGCATTTGAGAATTTCAGAGGGAGAAAAGATTTAACAACTCAGACATTTGACTCAGGCACTAAAGCTGTCAAATATATGTAATGTAGTATAAAATACAACAATTTCCCCTGAAATGTAGAAGTATGAAGTAGCATAAAGTGGAAATACTAATGTACAAGTGCTTACATGTTGTGAAATAAAATATAATATTTGCGACTTATAGTATTTCTGACATTGTGTAGTGTAACCCAAACCCAAATTCTTTGCTCCTCAATAGATTGACATAGAATTAACAACAGACTACACACAGGTGATCCCAGTATTCCCCATCTGCATGCCGAATCGTCCTTGGGCAAGATACTGAACCCAGAATGGCCCTCAAAAGTGAAAAAGTGCTCCCCATAGATGCACTGTATGAATGTGTGTGAATGGGTGCATGGCAAAACTGTACTGTAAAAGTGCTTTGAGTGGTCATCAAGACTAGAAAAGCGCAATAATAATACAGACCATTTACAAACTGTACAAGACAGTTGTCCAATGGGAAACAAGATGCACAAGTGTGGACAAAAAACATTAAGCTACTATGCGGATATGGTGGAATTGTTGCGTACAAGTTACTTAGTATATACATGAGATAGGTGAATCATATGGTGCAGAGTGCAAAGTTGCAGGAACAAGTATAAATGATTAATATACAGGATGCATATATGTGTATATACACAAGGTAGGTGGATTTTATGACAGTAGTGCATTTGTATAATGTACAGTATATAAAGTTTGCTTCTATTGTCAGAAAATATATATGTGTAAACCTGAATTGAGTAATAGTATATAAATAATAAATAATCAAGGTTTGTGGTGGATGATTAATGTACAGGTATATTGTCCTGGGATTGTTCCTGACACTGTATGGCTGTGTTCATCAGAGTGACGGCCTATGGGAAGAAGCTGCTTTTGTGTCTGGTTGTCGTACAGTGCAGTGCTCTGTAGCGCCTACCAGAGGGGAGAAGTTTGAACAGGTTGTGTCCAGGGGGAGATGGGTCTACAGCTAGTTTCCTGCTCGTGTCCTGACTTTGGACGTGTATCCTGGATGGAGGGCAGGTTGGCTCCAGTGAGTTGTTGCCTGTTCCTGTCCTTCTTGGTTGCTGAAACCAGAGGTCCTGGGATATTGTGGATCCCAGAAACCCTGAAGCACTCCACAGCAGACACAGTGCTGGTGAGTATGCTGAGGGGGGGCAGTGTTAGGGGGCTCCTCCTGAAGTCCACGGTCCACGGTTTTCAGCTCCAGGTTGTTCTGACCGCACCAGAGGGCCAGCTGTTCAACCTCCCTCCTGTATACAGACTTGTCCCCGCCTGGATAATGCCGATGGCCGTGGTGTCGTCCGTAAATTATGGTGTTGACTGTTCTCTACAGTGTGGGGGGATGGACTTCTGTAGCCAGTGAGGTTCTGCAGGCCCTCCACACTGTCGCAGGGTTGTTGGTTGAAACCCTGTTTACCAGCTGTCACTGTAGCAGCTCTTTGATAATTTGATCTGCTTTGTCAGTGTGTTTCTGGCCTGGTTGTACAGTATCCTGTCCCCACTCCTGTAGGCTTCCTCCTTTGCCTGACAAAGCTGCCTGAGTTTTGCTTTGAATCAGGGCTTATTGTGGTTGTATGTGCAGAAGGTTTTTGCCAGCACACACATTTTTGCAAAAGCTAATGTAAGATGTCACAGTGTCAGTGAGATCGTCCAGATCTGTAGCAGCAGCCTCAAAAACACTTCAGTCAGTGCAGTCAAAGCAGGCCTTTAACTCCAGCTTTGCCTCATCAGTCCATCTCTTCACAGTCTTGACCACAGACTTAGCAGATTTTAGTTTCTGCCTGTAAAGTCTGGATGAGATGAACCAGACAGTGATCAGAGTCCCAAGGCTGCAAGGGGAGCAGAGCGTAAAGTGTCCTTTATAACAGTGTAGCAGTGGTCCAGTCTGTTTTTCTCCTAGGTGCTGTCTGTATGTAGGGAGTTCATGGCTGAGGTTTGCTCTGTTAACTTCCCCAAGAACAATGAGGAGGGAGTCTATATGTTTGCATTTCTGGTTTATTATCTGGTCACCCAGGTGTTGTAAGGCTTCACTAACACAGGCCTGAGGTGGGATGTAAACACCGACCAGAGGAACAACAAGGAAAACTCCTGTTTGCAGTCAATGAAAATGGTCTCTAGGTGAGGGCTGCATGATGTCTTTAACACTATGACACTCTGTACACCAACCTTTGTTTATATAGAAACAGAGTCCACCTCCCCATGTTTTCCCTGCTAGCTCCCTAATGCGGTCCACACAGAGGAGATGAGCTGAATGAGCTGTCCGGGTATGTGGTCACCCAGCCAGGTCGAAGTGAAACACAGGGCGGTGGATCTTAAAAAGTCTGAGTTTGTTGTGTCGAGAAGCAGCCATTCATCCATCTTGTTGGCCAATGAAAAATTATCCTCTGTTGTACTGTATACTGTATTTAAAAAATGTTATTAAGCTTCTTTAAATTTTATTATAATGCACATGTTTTTACAGTTTTATTTTGCATACTCTTATCTATATTTTATGGCTGAAGCAACTGTAATGGAATCCGATTTCCAATCCAATAAAGTATTCTTTATTCTGATTGGTGCTCTTTTACAACTTTAAAATAGTACATGTAATGACTATATTGGTTATTTGTTTGTCAGACATGTAACATGTAATTTTCAGTAGGTGAATGTGATAAAGAGTGTAGGCCAACAGTCAGGTAAACAGTCCTCATTCATTCAGCAAGCTACAAGCGTTGGTATTACGAACTGATATGTAGGCACAGTGAGCTTATAAGTCTAAAGTTTTCACAGAGATCCCATGTTTGACAGGATTTCACTGTGTAACCTGTTTGACCCATTTATATCAGACTTTTGGCACTGGCAAGTTCCTACTCAAGAAAATATAGAGCAGGGGTGCGGAACCATCTTCCTGTCAAAAACTATTTCAATTTTTAATTCAATTTCATCCTTTGCAGGCCATCTTTAATTAATGAACACATATATCACACTAACCTCTGTAATGTAATGGCTAGAATGGCTTTGTTTTGTCAAAAAATGCTTTCAATGAACAAGAACATATATTTAAAATATTAGAAGTCGTGATAATAATGGTGGATCCTGTATCGTGTTGGCATCTGATAGTGGTGCTGGACCACGATCGAGGTGGCAGCTGATGGTGGATCCTGATGGAGGCAGTGGACAATGACTGTGGACTATAGTGGCATCCGATCTTGATGGTGGATCATGATCGTGGTGGCTGCTGACCATGGACTATGATTACAACAAAACTCTCCTCAGATACTCGACCATTACTGACAATAATCCGTCAATTCATTGACCTTCAGTTATGCTTCAAAATGTTTACCCTTATCAATGCTGCTAAAACCTTTATCTTGATGTTCTCCTTTACACTTGACATCTATTGCACTTTTGTAGTTTCTCCTTACTCTTGTTGAGGGTTAAGGGCAGAGGATGTCACACCTTGTTAAAGCCCTATGAGACAAACTGTGATTTGTGAATATGGGCTATGCAAATACAATTTTATTATCACCAAATCATAAAGAAAAAGTATTTAAAGAAAAGTAATAATAATAATAATTTTAAATTGTGTGTTTCAACTCCTTTTTGGTATATCAATTACAGTCAAAATATCGCAACACGTATTACGTGTGAACTTGATGGCTCAGCATCTTAGCAGGGAGAAAAATAAATTATTTAATACACGTTGGATTACATAAATTATAATAATGTGTTAATACTACATCACCATTACTTCTCACAGCATGCACAGAATGCATGTCTAAAATATACAAATTTCAAGTGCATTTAGACTTCACCAAGTAAAGGATTATTGCAAATATGCTCACATTTCATATGTGACTGTTATTAACTGTGCCATGTGTAAGAGAGAAAGTTTGTGTGTGTGTGTGTGTGTTACGAGTGAGAGTCATTCACTATTCCTGCACTGACCATTTGCACTGTGCTTATCTCTGTACATAAACATACTTACTCACATTAAGAAAAAATATTAGTTAATGTTGAATGTGAATAAGATATTTAACTTTGCAAGTAGTTCTGGGACTCTGATATTCCTTCATACCCTGGTACTTTTTATCTGCCCTGATCAAATCACACTGATCAATTCTCTGCATTCCATAGCAGTAATCACCACTTCAATTGATGTTTTATTATAATGACACAAATAGTTTTAGCACAACTCTGTTACTGTTTCTGAATTAATGTGCACTGTTTATCTCAGAATATTTTTTCAATACATTTTTCAATAAACCTGGGCAAATTTTGAGCAATTATTGGGCTGAAAAGGTTAAACCAATCTAACAGCATTACTAATACCTTATATATCAAAGCTAAGTATTGTTTAAACTGATGAGGTATTGAACATAATACATAACATTTTAAATACAATAATTATAATGTTGAAAAACTGCATTCTGCACATTTATTGTCTTTGAAGTGCACTGTTTGATTTAAAACCATATTCAAATAGTTGAATATCCACAGAATATAAGGACACAAACTTTGTTTATCAGTAACAGCCAGTTACTCTGCAATAATGCCATACTTTTATATTTGCTGTCATTCTATTAGGGACGGACGAGCCTGAAGGACACAGCTGTGCTGACCGTGTTCTGTCTCTTATGGCAAAGAAGAAAAATAAATACTGGGTTTTTATGTAATGTGTATCAAATCTGAAAGTAAAAGATGAAAAGCTGATGTTATGCTTTTGTTCAGACATTTCTTTAAAACAAATGCAAGACAATCACTGAGAAACTAGACATGTGCACTGACTGGTTTTGAAGCCTGCTAAGAGAAAGCATTTATGTGGGATGTAACCTCAGAATGTCTTGTGCATAGTGCATAGGTATCATGACAAAAAGTAAAACACACAATCTGCTAATAGAATACAAAGATATTCTCCAGGAGCATTTGATGGACCTGCTGGACTGTTAATTGTTTTCCCCTATTCCCATTCATTCTTATGTTTTATCTGTATTGTATGAGTTGCCTGTGCATTCAATTGATAATTACTGTAACAGTTGCTCTGTATACCGTGGGTCCCTCATCAATGAAGCCTTTATAACTTGCTTTATTCCCTCCGTCCAAAGGATGTTTTCTCCTTGGACTCTGGAGACAGGGGAATCTGCTGTCAAACTGAAACATCGTTCACCTTGCGGTAGTCTACACAGAACCGTATCGACCCATCCTTCTTGGCTACAAGAACGATGGGGCTACACCAGGCACTGTTGGACTCTTCTATTACCCCCATCTCAAGCATAGCTGCCAATTCTTCCTGAACAATTTTCTTTTTGTGTTCAGGAAGTCGATAAAGACGTGAACGCACTGTCACCCCAGGGGAGGTCTCAACATGATGTTGCATGAGTGTTGTGCATCCTGGCAACGGGGAGAACACATCAGCCAAACAATGCTGCAACATGGCGATCTCCCCTCTCTGGGCCAGGAAAAGATGGTCATCACAAAGGAGCGTGGTCGGATTGATGGTATTTGGTACCTCAGGCCCCAACTCATCTCTTTCACTTACCAGCGACACTAAAGAAACGGGCTCAGCCTCTCTCTGTGCTTGCGCAACACTCTTTGCAGAGATGGTGCGCAGCGGCACTGCTTCGGGATATCGCGTTGCATAATCCACAAGGACTAACGATAATCCTCATGCACTCCGGTGAAATGCCCTGATGAGGTCCTTGCCAATGCGTTCAAATGGAACCACCATTAATGGTAATAGGTGCAATGGCGCTCTGGGAATGGCTGATTGGTTCACCATTTGATATTCACAGCAGGACGCGCACCAGCGTCGCACACCCCCGCGAATGCCAGGCCAATAAAATCTGGTCATTATCCGGCTTTGTGTTTTATCATACCCCATGTGACCAGCCATTGGGTTGTAATGAGTCGCCTGGAAAACCATTTCCTGATGGCTTTTAGGCACCTGCAACTGGGTGAGTTCTCCTCCTGTCTGAGTGTCACAACTCTTACTCTTTACAGCCTGTCCCTAATCAATGAAAAATGTGGGGACATTGGCATCGCGTCAGGGCGCACCATGTGACCATCAATTTTTATCACTTGATCAATGGCGAAGCGTAGAGTGCCATACTGAGACAGCTCCAGTGGAAAATCTTAAATGGAGTGTAATTCGGGTACTCGACCTCCAGGGAAGGCGCCGCTGGTACCTCCTCCTTATCTGCAGTGTCGGACATCCTCGCGCCACAACTGATTGCAGCGCACACGTCATATGTCCCTGTCTGTCGTGAGTGCAGCCCCGCAGACTGCCCCACTACTGAATTAAACCCAGGCCAATCAATCCACAGGATTAGGGGCAGCGTTGGGTGGGACCTTGGTTCTATTTTTTTTCCTGCGATGTATAATTTCAACTGTCACTACAGGGTATTTGTGAATATCACCATGCACACATTTAATATTCACCAAACACCAAACGTCGCTGGTGCATTACAGAGCCCAAATGGGCTAACCAGCTATGTGATTACTTGGATAGTAATGGTTTGTTGGAAGACTTTCATTCAGGAAATAGAATCCATCACAGAACAGAAACAGCACTATGAAAAGTTACTAATGACATTTTCATGGCATCAGATAATGGACTTGTCTCTATACTCATCCTGTTGGATCTTAGTGTAGCATTTGAAACCATAGATTGTAAGATTCTGTTACAGAGACTGGAACAACATGTAGAGATTAAATGAACGGCATTAGGCTGGTTTAAATCCTATTTATCAGATGGATTTCAATTTGTAATATTAACAAAGACTCCACCATGCACACACAGGTTAGTCATGGAGTTCCACAAGGTTCTGTCCTTGGACCGATACTCTTCACCTTATATATGCTCCCTTTAAGCAAAATCATCAGAAAGCACCTCATACACTTCCATTGCTATGCAGACGACACCCAGGTGTACATATCTATGAAGCCTGATGAATCTAATGACTTAGTTCAACTTCAGGATTGTCTCAAGAACATTAATGTCTGGACGACCCAAAACTTTTTACTTCTAAATTCAGACAAAACTGAGATCATTGCAATTGGCCCTAAACATCTCAGAGAAACAATGTCTGACCAGATAGTCACCTTGGATCATATTATTTTGGCCACTAGCTCCACTGTGAGGAACCTTGGAGTTATGTTTGACCAGGACATGTCATTTGACCCACATATAAAACAAGGACAGCTTTCTTCAACCTGCACAATAGTATGAAAATTAGGAACATCCTGTCTCAGAAGGATGCTGAGAAACTGGTCCATGCATTTGTTACCTCTAGACTGGATTACTGTAATTCTTTATTATCAGGATGTCACAGTAAGTCTGTGAAAAGCCTCCAGCTGGTACAAAATGCTGCAGCACGAGTCCTGACAGGAACTAGAAGGAGTGATCAAATTACTCCTGTCTTAGCTCCTCTGCATTGGCTCCCTATAAAATAATAGAATTCAAGATCCTGCTTCTCACACATAAAGCCCTTAACAATCAAGCCCCTTCATATATCAAAGATCTCATAACACCATATTATCCAAATAGATCACTTCACTTCCAAAACAAAGGCTCTCTTGTGGTTCCAAAAATCTGTAAATGTAGAATGGGAGGTAGAGCCTTCAGCTACCAGGCTCCTCTCCTGTGGAACCATCTCCCACTCTGGGTTCTGGAGGGAGACACCATCTCTACATATAAAGACTTAAAACATTCCTTTTTGATAAAGCCTATAGTTAGGGCTGGCTCAGGTGAGTCTGGAGCCATCCCTTAGTTATGCTGCTATAGGTCTAGACTAAATTCCCATCATCCACTGAGCACTTCTCCCCTTCTCTCTGTCTCTCTGCTCCCACATTCAAATCAAATCAGATCAAATGTACTTTATTGTCCCATAGGGAAATTTATCTTGGGCTATAGTGCTACAGCAGCTGCAGAACAGCACAATTTACAAAAAGCAACAACAAAAAACAGTACACAAGGACATATCACGCAAGACTCAGAATAATAATGCAGAATAAAAGTGAGTTGAATATTGCACCTGCCCTAAAACACTTTTACAATTATTTTACTACATGTCAGTAACTATGTGTTTTTTCCCCTCCCATAGTCTCTCTCTCTCTCTTTATCTCTCTCTCTGCAGGTATCTCTGACTCCAGAGCTGTAGGATAACAACAATTATTATTATTTTTATTAACAATAATACTTATTATTTATTCATTATTATATTAATTGTTCCTGCTATCATTAATAACATTTAAATCAGGAGAGATTTGATTCACAATTTAACAATGTTTATTTGACAAGTGCACAGAAATTAAGTCAGCTTGACAAACAGAAATTAAGGTCTGCACGACCGAAAGTAAAATACTGTGTGCAACACATACGTTGCGAAGCCCATATGAGGTCCGAAGACCATGCAAGGTCACGGAGACCGTTTATGCAATGAGTAAGGGGAGTGACCAGGTGTGAAGTTCTGAAGAAAGTGCATGTTTAAAGATCTAAATGTAGAACTTAATAAATGTCAACAAGGACCAAAATTAAATAAAAGTTAATTTGACTGAACAGAAATTAAGGTCCTTGACCAAATAATATAAAATGCCAACAGAAACTATAAAATTGGTACAGCGACCGCAACAGAAATTCAGTCAGCTTGACAAACAGAAATTAAGGTCTGCAGGACCGAAAGCTGCAGAATTATCAGCTCCTATCCTGAGTACTGCTCGGGCAATTGGTTGCTTTTAGTGAGGACTTGTTTAAGATGGTGATGAACAATGTTTTCTGGCAAGTTTCCGGGAAGGAGGAATAGAGGACAATGGGGGCTAGTAGTAGGTCTAATTTGTAGAAAATGTATTATAGACTTTGATGGGAAAAAGGGGAATCAGTGTGAGCCACTATGATTGAACAAGCACCACTACATTTAGAATGTTTTAGTTGGAGTCTGTAGTGAGCAGGGTGAAAAATTTAGGTCGGAGAAAGAAATGTTGACATCGGGATTAAATGTTTGGGAACATGTTCCCAGATCCTTAAAACTCCATAGAAAGCTAATGGGAATACTGCATCGAGGAGAAAATCTATGTAAGGGCAAAAATGCAGTTTCTGAGCACTGACAGCATCCTGTGCAGAACAGATGGACTGTCTACGATCTTGAAGGGGAGGAGAAACATTTGGGATTCCACTTAGTAGTGATTTAACAGCAGGATTTGAAAATAAACTGGGGAAAGAAGGATGTGACATCTTGTGTTTAACTGTATTCCTGCTACTAGTCCTCGAATGTAAGCTGGCCTCTCAAGTGCCAGACATCCATACGATAACAGATGAATTTACAGACTGTGTTTATGTGAACAGTTTTAGGTACATGAATGGAGGCACAAAACAAAGCAAAAGTGCTCCAGGCAAAATCGTACACTTTTAGGGCAGACGTTGCTAGTCCTTTCTTAATGTAGACCCTGGCTGATTCTAAGTATTTAAACAAGGGTTTAATATTTAATAGAGAGCAAGAACATGGAGGGAAGTAACTTGGATCGGATGGGAGCAGGCTTCTGGACAGATGCTTCGAAATGTGTGGAAATTAAAATGGGAGAGAGAATCAGCTAGAGTTTTGTAATGCCTGGGGACGTGACTTGTGTCATAATGAAGTTGTGAGTGATGCTGACCACGTGATGCTTTTAATGAACGGCAAGATGTCCTCACATGAGGAGCGCTCCTTATTAATGATATTGACTACAGCTTGGATGTTGCAAAGAACAGAGAAAGTTTGCATTTCCGGTGCTGGCCCCAGACATAGCATGACGGGCAATGTGATGATATCGAACAGAGCTAGTTGCAACTTGGGAAGGAGGGGGCCAGCGGCTTGCGGGCCACTGTCCTTGAAAGATCCCCCAAAAACCCACGGATGGAGCAGCATCCGTGAATAGATGCAGAGAATCAGAGGGATGCACCAGCACTTCGTAGAAGAAAGGGACGTCACTCCAGTGATCGCACAGATGGGACCAGAAACGCAGGTCCGATTGACACTTTTCATCGAGCGATAATAGATGTATATATTTGCACAAGATGCCGTGTCCAATAGAGGGGAAATGAAGGAGCGTCATGAGGGATGATGCACATCGCAAAGTTAAGGCACTGAGGAGGAGAGCAGCTGCTGCTTTGTGATGTTTTAGGGAGGATTTTGTGATGTTATTTATTTATTTGTTTATTTTCCATCGGACAGAGGGACACCGAGGGATTGAAAGAGTTTAAATTGAAGAGGGACGCACCTGAGCTGAGGGGAAACTATCAGGAGGAATCATCCAAGAGATGAAACCAGCAGAAACTCTGAGGAACACGCGTCTCTGACAGTTGGTTAAAGTACTTGGGCTGCTCTACACCCGAAAATCAGGCGCATTGCAAAATAAACTTTGATTCCCACCGGATGCTGAATGATTTCACCGAAGGATGTATTATGAAAGCGTCGGTTATGTCTGCTTTAGGAAACCAAGCTCCCTGACCTCTGAGCTTATTCATTTATTTGCATTATCAACCCAGGCGTAATTAGAAAGAGTTTTTAGACGAGTGTCAATGTTCTGCATGGTGAGGACCAGGGACTGCAGAGTGGTCGTCAGAATATTATCTAAAGCTGGAGCAGGAGCTCTGGAGAGGCACGATGTGTTACTTTGGGGGGCTTTGGAAGAAGCCGCTTTGTTGGTCCTTTGCGGCTGCGAACAGACGCAGCAGAGGAGCCGGCTGGTAGAATCGATAGACAGCTTGCTTGAACTGCTGGCTCACGAAGCTGATAAGGAGGCCGGCCTGAAGCTGGCATGATGCCGCGATGTTGAAGCTGAGCGATGAGGAAATCAGCCTGATGATGCTGGGTCCGACCCTCATGGCGATAATCATTGTGAGAGTCTGACATCGAGATGAAAAACGATGTGAAATAGCAAGGTGAGCGAAAGATGCCTTATGCGCCTCACTGAATGACGGCTGACTGCGGAAGGGAAGGGATTTAAAGTTTGACAGCTGCTGAATGATTGGCTGAAAGAGACCATGGCAGATCTGATTGACCACGTAGGAACGCCCAAAAACAGTCGGCGTTCCTAAATGGAAAGTCTTCCTCCTAAATGAAAAGTCTTCCTGACAGAATTTACGCTGAGCTTCATCTTAATACTCTTATGTTTTCATTATAACTATTCAGATCTGAAACCTGATAGTGCACTAGTGTTCCTGGTCCCCCCCCCCCCTTCTCTCTCTCTTCTCTCCCCTCTTTTCCACCCATATCACCTCTCCTACCCATTTTTCCCTGCTCACCAGAAACGGTCAAGGGCAGACTCCTCCTCTTGCTCATATTTGGGTTAGCCAGGAACTAGGAGGAGTCAGGACACCAGCAAGATGGCAACGGGTGAAACGCCCCACTATAGAGCCTTTAAATTCCCTCCGTGTCCGTGACAACGAGTGATGTCACGGACACTACGTCCATCTTTATATACAGTCTATGGGTACAACTTCTGAAGCCTCTGTCCACATGAGTGCAGTCTTAGGAACAGCTAAGATACTGCACAGGACCCTCAAATCCGAGGTGAAGGACCTTAGCTTGCGGGAGGCATACCACATATATCATGTATATAATAACTAACAATTCTTCCTCTGGGTGATATGTCTTCCTGAAGCTAGGGTCTCTACCAGAGGATATATATATATATATATATATATATATATACAGTATATCATTATTATTATTACAGGTTTTAGCAGGTTTTAATGTTTCAGTGCAGGCAGAAGTCCAGGACTTCTTGTCGAAGTCTAATATGTTGTATTTTATAAAGATATTTGAACCCACCACACTCTTCTGTCTTTACTTACCAGATAACAATGGATTTAATGGCAACATTTTGTTCTAAAATAAATAAAGGGATCATTTCACAGCTCTTGCACTGGCCAGCATCAGCTTCCTAAGAAATTCAAATGAATAAGTCACTAATTAAAGTTTGATGCCCCCCCTTCTTTTTCTTACTCTGAGCCACATGTGGTCTTCAAGCTGCAGCTTAGCTCTGCAAACATGTGTTTTAATTTAGTGCCGTGGAAAGATTAAATAGGAAACTTGGAGACCTGAAAAAGAGCTGTGTCCGTTCATATTATGAAATTTAACTGTCTCTCGAAAGCCTTTATCAAAGCTACAGTACACTTTAGGCCTGAATACCTCCGGAGTCCTATCAACCCCCATAATCTGGATCATGACTTTATGTGGTGTTCAGAAGGCCTTGCAAGTATTAGCTGGACAAAGTTTTCCTCTGTTTCAAGCACAATAAGCAATTCACCATAAATGTTATAATAGTTAAGTCAGCAAAAAGTATCAAAGTGCAAAGTAAAGATTCAGCACAGAGGACTATACATGACAGTCTCTATAAATTAGAGTATACATCAGTATATTTGCCTTAGTAGTTAAATGCACTTCAGTTAATATTTCATATTTAAATAGAAAATACATAGTACACCTAATTTTATAAATTAAAGCACTGGTGGCTGTGCCAGCAGTGTGTGAATGGTGTGTGTGAAATAAAAAAGTTCTGCATATGAATGTCTATGTGAATCTGCACTCGAGCGGTCAATAAGACCAGAAAAGCACGATCTAAATTTTGACTGTTTACCATTCACTAATGTGCTGTGATTAGGCAAATGAATTATACAGAATCAAAAGGCTGTTAAAATTGAACTTCTATCTTTAAACTTCAATCAGTATTTTATTGTAAACTAGATCACAGTATAATCTGAAAAGGACCACAAAAATGATGTGTTATAGATATTTTCTTATCTAAGATGTCATAAGATGTCAAAAAGGGTTGTGTCTGTTTTAACTGCAGTGTTAATTCAACCAACAAAACGGATCTGCTGATGACCTTTCCTCTACAATGAAGTTTAGAGCAAAACAAAGAAGTTATCTTTTAAGAGAGCTTAAAATGTTGTTGGATCCTGCTGAATAAAATGTTTTGCTGCTTGTCTCAAGTTAAGCCCTTCAAATGAATAATACTAGAATAATAATAGTACTGTATGCAGAGCAGTAAAGACTGTGAGCAGCTCTATTCAAACAGAGTTAAGAGAGAACAAATGAATTTGTTGCATACATCTCACCATGTATATAAATTATAGAAACATTACCATCTGCTACTAACAGGTCAGCAGTGCCTTCTTTTCGAACTCTAACTCCTGTAACTGTCAATACCGAAACATGGAACATGGAAAAATGATTAAGACAGCCTTAACCTAAATCAAAATTAGGTAAATTAACACTGACTGGAAGTTCACTCAAACCCCAGTGATGATGATGAATGACTTGAAATGAAGCCAAGCAATCAGTAATTAAGAAAGAAAATATTTATTGGTTAAAATTGCTCTTCACAGGTACAAGTAATGGGTTTTAATGGGTTGCTATCATGCACTTACACTGTACAACAGTGGATCCCCATGGATTAGCATTGTCTGAATAACTGCAGCAAATGACTATTGCTCATGTTCTATCAATAGAAGACATCTCTTACAGAACCAGTCAATGAAACCACTGGTGTCAGATGTCTGATATTATGCACTGTAGTGATTTTGTGTTATAAAATAAATTAGTAACATGTGTATCAGAAAACTCTTAACACTTACTGTGTGCATCATATTACATCTCAGTGCAAATGCCATTGTAGCTGAAAATCCATGACATATGTAAGTACCGACAAAGTGATGCACAATTGACAATTTAAAAAATGACACTAAAGAGAAAGGAAGCCCAAATTGAGAATTATCCTACTGTTGTGTAGTTGTGAAGCTACATTGGCATATGTTTTGATATGTGTGACTAAATATTAGTCCAGATCTATCTTCTAAAAACTCACATTTTTATAGTGACACAATTAGCTTGATGTACAGTACTAAATATCTATTTCTCAAGCAGCAAGGGTAACAACAGTCTGAAATCAAAACATTACCTACAGAATGAAGAAATTATTCATTCATAAAATGTAAAGCACAGATAATCATTCTACTGTCTTTCTCCAATACTCATAAATGATGAAAAAAGAGAACACACATGTTGGATTAATGACACTTATAAGGTCTTCTTGATGGAGACCATATACAAGCAGATGAGTTTACTTTCAACAGAAGACTGAACCCTTAGCCCTCCCTCTCTCGCACTCGCAAACGACATATAAAACAAAAAAAATGAAGACATAAGACCACATAAATTCAAAGTTTATCAGGAAACAACAGTCCAAGTTACTAATAAAATAAAAAAAAACATCATTTTGTTTACTGTCAATAAATATACAGTTGTTGGGAAGTTGATGTTGATGTTTTATGTCAGTATGAGAAACTGGATAGTAGTCAATTCTTCCTAGTAGTATGCGTCCTATAGATGGCAAGAAATAAATATTCACTACAACTGATATAAATCATTATCCTCAAAACTCTGACTTACATGCAAAGGTTGAGCCGAATGCTAAACACATTTTTCAACACATGAGTCCTGTCTTTGTTGTGAATTCAGAGACTAACATGTGATTTTAATTGAGAACTGGGTTAAGACAGTTAGGACATACGTTCGAACAAAAATATTAATAATGTTGATTTATATATACACTTCTCTTAATTCCAGAAGCAAACTGTAAGAGCTGGCTGAGACCATCAAACAATATCAGTAGAGGCACTTGATCACACAGGTTTAAACAGTATATAAGCAAGGGACTGTCCTTACCTGACCTATGTTTAAATGTTACCCAGGAGAGACCTGCTGTGATGTACGAGAAACTGTCTGTCATCTCTAAGGTGACATCATTCAGCAGAAATTCTACACTGGACACTTTATATCCTATCTTTTATTTATTGGCAAAACTCATCATTTGTTTTCAACCATAAAAGACATCCTTCTAAAAACTCAACTAGGTAGTTTTAGTTACTTAACCACAGGGTGATAAGACAAAAAAACTTTCATATGGGTTATTTTGGAGAGAACTAAAAACAATTCAGTTATATTGTTAGACCAAACTGGTTGCAGCCTGTGGTCAGAATGGACAAATTACATGGTTTGGGTTATAAAGCTGATTTAGGAGTTTCAGATTTATACTGGGTAAACTGGGTATGGGTTGAAGTGATCAGTGGCTGGTTCTATGGAGTGCCTATGTTGGACTGCACCATTCCTGAAGCGGTTCTGTTCTCTTACAGCTGGGTTAGCTCCACTAAAATGTTGTGGTAAAAGTTACTGAACAAATATTGACTCTTACAGTGGTAAATAATAAATCTTAATGTGTATTTGATTGACTAAGAATCTCTCTATGCTAATGACAGTGGTTAAGGTTAATTCTACCTCTAGTATGAACCTATGTGATTGAGTGTTTCCTGATTATCTGGCTGGAAGTGGGAGGAGGAAGAACAAGGGCTTACACGTCCAGGTCATCTGGCCTGGCTCGGCTGCTCATCCTGCTGCTGGCCCGGCTACAGGGCCTGGCGTCCATCAAAGCTAACGGCTGCAGCTCATGTCCTGCTGATGACGACAGTTTCTTATGCTCGTGGGTATCATCAGGGAAGTCAAAGGCTTGTGCATGGGAATTTGAAATAGTGCTGCCTCCACCATTTTGGCCAAGCCGGTTCTGCTCTGTGGAGTAATTGGCCCAGTTCTGCTCATTGGCCTGCTTATTATAATTACGACATGAGCCGGTTCCCCTCTCCCCTGTGGCCAACTTGTAGCCTGGGGGGGACATGGGGGAGAGTGGGGCAGTTGGGGAAGAACAGCCGTTATAGTAAGCATACTTGGTGGTGGACAGGTCTTTAGGGGTGGGGCTCATGGTGCCTCCACTTGGGTAGAGAATGGGCGGCTGTTTGCCCTTCACACGATCTTTGATCCTCTTATAAAACACATAAAAAAGCTCAATGATGTTGAGCAGCAGGGACACCATGGATACCACCAGCATGAAAATGATGAAGACAGTCTTCTCTGTGGGTCGGGAAAGGAAACACTCCACCTTCTGTGGGCATGGGGACCTCTCACAGGTGTAGACTGCAGAGAGGGTGAAACCATACATGTACCACTGGATAAGCAGGAAACCCACCTCGAATGAGGATTTGAAGAAAATACTGACTATATAGGTTCTGAGCAGAGCCCCCTTCATCTTCACTTTGCCATGCTCCTCAATGCCATACTTAAGCTTTTTTAACTCAATTTTCTTCAGTGGTATGTCAACATCACCTCCATCATTTTGCACTGCTTTAAGCTCATCCTCCTTCCTATTAAGTTTCTGTTCTTTCCTATTCAGATAGAAGACATGAGCCAGGTAGAGGAGTGTGGGCGTTGACACAAAGATGATCTGTAGGACCCAGAGGCGAACGTGAGAGATGGGGAAGGATTTGTCGTAGCAGACATTGTCACAACCAGGCTGCAGAGTGTTACATCTGAAGGCAGACTGCTCATCTCCCCAGGCTGATTCCACTGCAGTACCAAGGACCAGGATCCTGAAGATAAAGAGGACCGACAACCACACCTTTCCCCCAGCAGTAGAGTAGGCCTGGACCTTGTCCAGCAGACGACCCAGAGCACTCCAGTCACCCATTCTCAATGGTTGTTTGCTGGTGAGAAAAAGAGGACACTATTATACTGTTGAGCAATAATATACACATACTATCAACTATGCTCCTAACATTACTTTGGGCCTTCAGGGAAGATTGACATCTTCAGCAGTCTTAACATTTCATTGTTTTGGTTGCATTATGTGATTAAACAGCATTGTTATTGCAGTAGACAAAAGTAGAAATTTCAAGCTAATCAAATTACTGAGTGCAGGAACAGAGAGGATATTTTTTGCAGTTTATGCAACACTGCCTGTTAGATCAATGTAATGATGTGAAAATATGAACTGAAACTTTGAAACATTGAGGTGATAGAGCAAATACAAACAACCTTTATTCCCATCAAAATCCTCACATCAGCAAAATGATTTATGCAAGGCAGTTTTCCAGTGAAAACTGATGGTAAAAAGTTACATGGAGGAAAAATGTACGATCAAATGATGTTCATTTCTAAATTCAAATCCCTGCAAAATGTAACATCTTAAAATAACCTATAATACCTATAGGCTTCTCAATCTTGAGCAGTCGTCAGTCTGGTCAGTGTTCCTCATAGCAACCCATATCTCTGTCACATGAGATGTTTACAGTCCTTTTCTTCTGCACTGCTAAACCTTTTTCTCAACCATTCAAACTATTTCAAATGAGAATACCTGCAAACCGTTGTCTTGCATAACTTTTAGGCCAATCTTTTTAATATGTGCATCAGTTTGTACATGTTAACAACTTCTATCAGTCTTCAACCCTCTGCTGTTATTCTTACTTTGCAGAGACTTAAGTATCTGCTTCAAATACCAAAGTTTTAAGCTCCTAGCAGACGCAGAGATCATCATCAGACCGACCTGCTGGGCAGGTCTCAGAGAACACCAGAAAATCTAATGAATGCTAATGTCTTAGCCAAGCTTCCCAGAAGAAGTGTTTGTGGCTGAACAGACACTCCGGCTAAATCTATTCAGTAAGGCCAGTGTTGAGCTTCTTTCCTCAGTCCCTACAGAGACATCCTGCAGATACACAGTACATTTCCTGTGGGAAAATCTGCCTATTGACTTAAGTATGGAATCAGCTGAGTTCCCGTTGACCAGTGTGACGCAGTTAAGTCCAAAGCTTCGACAGACTGGCCTGTCAAAGAAACAGTGTCAACACAAGTTTTTAAGCCGCAGATCAAAAAATAATACTGTTCACTTATTAATATGAACTAACAAAACACAATGTACAAAAACCTGTAAAATAAATGGATCAGTTATAATCTGTATCAAAGGAGAGGTCCTTAAAGGTGGAGTCTTTGGGGGCTTTCTGGGTCATCTCTAAGCAGTTACCAGTGGGTCCAGCAGAGCGCAGTTTGAACTGAATGACAAACCACAGATTGGAAAAAAAATTATAACAAAAGATTGAATCTATGTTTCACTCTAACATCACAGCTCAACAGTTCAATTTGAAATCAAGGATCTGATAAGGGTTAGAGATGAAAAAAGCTTTGAAGAGCTCTTACAAAGTTTGAGCAGAACATATGAGGAAAAGAACAAAAGGCTGCAATAGACACACATGAAGACAGTTAGATCAGAGAGCAGGGACATTAATGTGGATAAGTAGGAACCTCCAGTCCGACCCACACGGTGCCAAACTAACTGCATGTGCTCCCACTTATCTTGTGATAAACTATGTACACTGAATCCCGTGACCTGGAAAATATACAGATTATTTGTTTGCCTGCGGTTTATGGATCTGAAGGGTGAAATATGATGAGTAAAAGTTGAAAAATGATTATTAGACTGAGAACATCCCGCCATTTTCTACTTGAGTGTGTCTGTTTGGTGGAACTGAACAAGACAAAGCAGAACAATAGAGCCCAGCACAATGAGCCACTTGAGGGTCACAATATTTCCACATTACTGAACACGGCAGTTTAAACTCTCCCTGGTGTCATGGGGCTGATCAGCAGGTATTTTAAGAGAAACGTGTATTTGAATGTAAACCAGAACCTTTATTAAAAGTCCAGTTACAGCACAAATGCAGCACAACAGCAACCAGCTTTGGATAGAAAAAATACTAAACGTAACATGTTTCAGGATTTCATCCAAAAAAAGAATAAAACCTTATTAAATAAGATCAAATATTTTCTCTATCATTCAGCACACTTTGCTTCTTCTGGATGAGAGCCCCTGTCTCTGAACAATGAGAAGCTGCACTGCATGTATTGTGAAGCGCACCGGAACTTTTCTGACTCTTTTCTCTGGGACACAGGGAGAAGCGTCTTTTCTCACTGTCCAACACAAATACTTAGTAACCTACCCGCAGAGTTGAAGAGAGACAGCAGAGGGCCCACCAGGACTTTTTCCGCCAGTTGTAGGAACCGAAACAGCCTGACGATGTTCAGATCTAGGTATGGGACCAGCAGCTGAGAGACTGAGTCCAACTTGTCAAACTTCCCTTATAAGAGTCAGAGAAGTTCCAGTCACCTGATCTCTACGTCAAGACCCTGTTTGTGTGTGCGTGCGTGCGTGTGTGTGTGTGTGTGCGCCCGCGCGCGTGCGTGCGTGTGTGTGTGTGTGTGTGTGTGCGCCCGCGCGCGTGCGTGCGTGTGTGTGTGTGTGTGTGAGAGAGAGAGAGAGAGAGAGAGACGAAAGTATATCTGTTATGAGAAATATATGAACTTCATATGTCTGATCAGTAAAGGAACGAAATTCACTTATGTGGACTTTTCCGGTACCTTACTTTACATAAGTAGGGCTATTTCCATTTTCTGTCATTATACTTGTGAACCATGCACTCCGCGTGTCTTACAGCTAAAGTGCAGGTTTCATTTCAAATATGATGTGTCAGTGGTTCACATCAGCTCCTCCTCCACAGATCATCTTACACTTGAAGCCATCACAGATATCAGCCTATTTCTTCTCTTATACCATGTTTAGTTGATCAATGTGCATTTGCTTCAGTAAAATGTAAAAATTCAGGATTCAATTGATATATATCTTGAATGACATGGAGTTTTGATTAACCAGTAAATGAGTCTGAGAATCGAGTCAAACAAACTTTTGCCTCAGTGGATGTCAGACTTTCATCATGAAGTCTTATTGTTTCTGTTACTGCTGTTGTTCTTTCTTCATCCATTCATTCACCTGAAACGAGCAAAACTGCAACAAACAGTTTGAAGAAGAACAAGTCACATCTCCTCTCGTGGAAGAGAAAATGACTTTGATACATGGCTGAAGCGTTATTGTTATATGTATAACAATACACAGTTTATTTTGAAAGTTTAATTTGAATGTGCTTTTTAATGCTTCGTACTTTCATATATTGCATGTGATATTGTGTAGCTCTTATAATGTAATCCTGTAGTGTTGTTATTTTTGTATCATTTTTCTTTAATATATTAGACTGCTCCTAAGATTGTTTTTCAAAGCCCTGTGAGAGTAGTTTCTTCTGATACTATCTATTTTAATATGAATCAATATGATGTCCTTGAAGGCTTATCATCACATCACATTCACAATGCACCACTGCTGAAGTTTTGAATATTCTGCTTGTCTTACTGCAATTGACAAGTACACAGCACCACCTAGAGATGGCATTTATGCAAGGTCGGTTTATGCATGGGAGCTTGCTACATGTATTACCCAGTATAACATGGTACAACATGAGTTAACAGGGGGACCAAGATCTCTCTCTCTCTCTCACACACACACACACACACACACACATTCACACACTGTTAGCTCTCTAGTTGAAGCAGGTTGGACTGCACAAAACTCTAGCAATAACAGACAGAGACAGACACAATCCACTGTCTGACTGATTAACAAGTGCTGTTTTGTCTCTGTTCTTTGTGTATTTAACCAATCTTTTAGTTCATATTTATCAAATTAATGACATTTGAATGTGCAAATGTGTGACAGTAGCATGTAGCTTGGGGGCAGGGGCTCGCTTCACAGCCAGTGTTGACTGGGGAAATGAACAAAATTGCTTTTTGTTTTTCTTGCACACTACACAGATGTGCAGATGCCACCCATGAACTAATTTATTAGATTTATATATTACCAAAAACCTATTTCTGTTCATATTTTGTAACTGTTAAAATATCTTTTGGGGAGCTTAATTTTTAGACTTAATTGTCTGGGGGGGAAATTTGTTCACACAGCCATTCCAGCCATTTATTTTTCAATTGTGGACAGGAGGTCTGTGTAACTATTCCACTAATATTCAGCAAGGCTAAATGAAGTGCGAGGATGGTTTCTCACACATCCATTGTTTGTTTTCTCTTTTGAAGATATACATGTAGAAGCTAGAACTTGTTAAGTTGCTGTATTGATGTTATGGTCACCGACTTATGTGAGCTACCCATGTGTTATTTTTCTCTGTAAATTTATTTTTTATTTTCATATTCATGAAGTATATTTTCTATACTGTAGTCATGTCCATATTTAAAATGTCATAATAATACATAAAATACGATTTAGGATTATTTATTGTACAGGAAACCATATGCAGTTGTTGTGGAGGTAGACATGCACAGACGACAGTAGGAAATGCTAAGGAGAGGGGTTCGTGTAGGAGGCGGAGCTTGTGAACTTGCTGTAGTCCCTACTGATATTATTGTATTTCACACAAAATAAATCCTAACTAGTTGGCAAAACATTGGTGGCCTTCATTTCATCGTCTGTTTAATACGACACTGCCCCCTGGTGTTTTACTGACACACCCGCATGAGTTTGACTGTCGACCATGCACATACATTTTCACCTCATTCACACACACATGAAGAAGTGAACCTTCTCTAATGAAGACTTAGCTTCTTCAAATCAGTATGATAATAAAAAATCTCTATGACAGTTACTAATAATTAACACTACATGCTCTCTGTGTGGTAACTAAGAAGTCTATGACTTCTAGGCTAGTTCTGTTCAAGTACTTGAACACTGCCCAACAGGATCAGTAACAACCACCAAAGTTGTAGTATGTTCCATTTGCCGGTATACTTATATACTATCCATTATTTGTAAGAAAATTCCAGTAATCTGGGAAAATTTTAGCAATTTTGACTTTTACAGTTTGTTCCGATATCTGCTTTACACATTAGATCAACATATTATATAACTTTCTATAATCCTGAATATGTTTTCTAATTAGGATACCGTACCCAGAGGAGACATGGCACAGCTGTTTGTGTTCTTTATGCCAAAAAAGACAATTCTGCCTGAATTTAATAGTCTTGGACAGGTCACTTGGTAATCTGGGACACTTGTATTAGGCTTTAAAAAAAACAACTAAATCACCTTCTTTCACTTTTTGTATGCCAAGCTCAATATTGCCAATTTTTTTTAAATTTTATGTAAAAAAGCCTAACAAAATGTATATTGTTATTATTATTATTGTCATTAATTCATATTAACATGTAAAAGTCATCCTAAAGAAAATATTCATTTATAAATCATTAAAATTCAGCAAGCAACAATAACAGATTATTAATTCAGTGTCTATTTGGGCTACTCAGGAAACAAACAGTCCTTGCAGTTGAGAGACCCATCATCATCGATCACCTAATTGTCTTCTTCACATGTTACGTGAAACCAATGGTTGCAGACCGCAGAGGACAGCCACTCTTCTGTGTTTCAGATCATCTCTATCCTAGAGAGCTAACTTATTATGTGGTAGTTATCAGTTTAAACAGACGGGGACTGCATTTACCCTTAACTCCTGTCTGACAGATGCAACTCATATGATCCATCTCTTTATTTTATCTTTTTTTACTTCAGGTAGTCCCTAAATGCATATTTCCCCAATTACAGAACTTCAATAATTGTAACCAATGTATCCCACCCATATACCTACAATCATATCATATTTAAATGAATTATAATAGATATCCTTCTGTTTTAATGTCACAATGCCTGAAGAGATGCAAAAAGATGCTTAAATCACGAATTATTCAATTAGAAAATCTTAACTGATGTCAATTTTATAATTTGTTGAGAACAAAAGGACGTCACAATGGTCATGGGAAACCAAAATCATCAACCCCTTAAGGGCTGGATTCAAAACCACACCGAAAATCAAAGTAAAAAATTTCAATCACAGGCTGCGTGATTTCATGACGGCAACACATAAACTAACGCGTGCAGAGGTGTGCCTGTATGCAGCTGTATGCACTCTCAACAACATCTGGGCATGCTCCTGATGAGTTGGTGGATGGTGTCCCAGACCATCACTGAAGCCCCACCAAAATGGTCATGCTAGATGATGTTACACGCACGATAACTTTCACCACGGTGTCTCCAGACGACTGTCACATGTGCTCAGTGTGAACCTGCTCTCATCTGTGAAGAGAACAGTGCGCCAGTGGCGGACTTGCCAATTCTGGTGTTCTCTGGTGAGCTGCACGGTGCTGGTCATGCCATCCTCATGGAGTCTGTTTCTGGACAGTTTGGTCAGAAACATGCACACCAGTAGCCTGCTGGAGGTTATTTTGTCGGGCTCTGGCAGTGCTCCTCCTGTTCCTCCTCGCACAGAGGAGCAGATGCCGGTCCTGCTGCTGGGTTGATGCCCTTCTACGGCCCCATCTAGCTTTTCTTGTGTAACAGCCGGTCTCCTGGTATCTCCTCTATGCTCTTTAAACTGTGTTGGGAGACACAGCAAACCTTATTGCGACCGCCTGTATGAATCTGCCATCCTGGAGGTGCTGGACTGCCTGTGCAACCTGATTTGGCTGCAGGTTCGACCTCATGCTACCAGTAGTGAGAAGGATACTAGCAGATCACAAAACTAGAGAATAATCAGTCACGAAGGACAAGGAGAGAGCAGCTGTCTGTGGCCACCACATGTAAAACCATTCCCCTTTTGGGGGTTGTCTTGCTTTTGCCTCTCCATTGCACCTGTTGTCACTTTCATTTGCACCAAAGAAGGTGAAATGGATTCACAATCACTTGTGCTTCCTAAATGGACATTTTGATATCCCTGAAGTTTAAATATAAGATTAAATGTTCCCTTAATTTTTTTGAGAAGTGTGTATGTAATGTCCTAATCATATTTCACATTTTTTTGTTCATTTCCTATGCAGCTTTAACATTTTAATAATAATAATATATTTTATTTATAGGCACTCAAGGTCACCTTAAAAGGCAGAGATAAAAACACATCAACAAAAAACAATGTATCAAAAACATAAATAAAATGAACATGTAGTTTTGCAAAATGGAAGACAATCAAATTGAATATGCCTGTTTAAAATGATGAGTTTTTAGATGGGATCTAAAAATGGAGAGAGAGAATCAATGTGACAAACATCTGGTGGGAGGGAGTTCTAGAGGCGAGAAGCAGAGCTGCTGAAGGCTATAGATCCCATGATTGTCAAACGGGCAGGTGTTACAGTGAGGTGGATGTTAAGAAGAAGACCTGAGGGTGCAGGAGGGTGTGTCAATGTGCAGGAGTTCGGAGAGGTATGGAGGAGCGAGATTATGGATGGCCTTAAAGGCGACAGTGGGAAGCCTCTGGACTGGCTGCTTTTGTCCTTTAAACCTGGGTTAAATGGGTACTGCTGTAAACTAAGTGCATGCTCCTGATGTAGAAACTGTTTCCTGGTGTCTCTCCTGTTGTTACAGCGCAGGTAGATGATCTTGATTATGTTTAAAAGATCTGAAATGCCTGAGACTATAAGCATGAAGATGATGAAGACCCTCTTCTCTGTGGGACGAGAAAAATTACACTGGGCACAAGGTGGAGACATAGTACAGTGGAAGTAAGAGACCATAAACATAGGGCCAAGGATGTAGAACTGGCCCACACTGAATCCCACCTCCAGCTGGGTCTTGTAGGTATAGAGAAAGATGCCTTTAATCTTCACCTTCCCTCTGTTATCTGTTTACTTGGGTTTCTTCAGTGCACCTCTATCAGACCTGCCCTAAAGTTATGCCATCATCCTCTTTTTTTACATTACATTACATTTCATTTAGCTGACGCTTTTATCCACAGCGACTTACAATAAGTGCATCAACCATGAGGGTACAAACCCAGAACAACAAGAATCAAGAAAGTACATTTTTCTTCAGGAAATATTTTCTTTGTGGATGATGTGGACAGCATGGCCTAGGTAGGTCAGCGTGGGTGTAGACACAAAGGTGATCCTCAGTACTCAATAATGAATATAGGATATTGGGAACATCCAGTTGGAGCAGGCGTGTGTGCATCTGGCTCCAGGGAGTCACAGTAGAACTCTCACACTTAATCTCCTCCAGACTGTCTGCAGCAGCACCTAAAACAAAGGTCCTGAACAGGAAGAGAATACTCATCCAGATCTTCCCCACTAAAGTGGAGTGAGACTGGACCTTATCTAGCAGTGAGGACAGGTAAGACCAGTCACCCATGGCTGGAGACAAACATCTGAAGTGAGGGAGAAACACACAGAAAACAAACTTACAATTGTGGGTTGTAAAATAAATTTAAGTAGCACAACAATTATTAGGGCCCGAGCACCGACGCCTATTGTATTTCGAAGGATTTGTATTTCCCTTTTGGGGCTTTTTCAGGGCCTAGACATGCTCAAATTGTTACAAAGGTTCCAAAAAAATTCAAAACCCCAAAAAGTAATTGTATTCTGGAGTAATTTGAAATGGGCGTGGAAAAATGGCTCAACAGCGCCATCTAAGGAAAAGCCCCTCAGTTAGCTTTCACCGATCTTCACAAAAATTGTAGCCCATGTGTATCATGACCAGACAAACAAAAAATGTCAGAGGTGCAATTGGAAAAAAGCAACAGGAAGCCCGCCATTTTGACTTTAGTGGCCATATTGCCCATTTTCCACATTTTTATTTTGACGAACTTGTCCCAGGGCTTTCATCAGATCAACTTCATATGGAGATGTGTGTCATCACAACAAGATGGAGATAAAAACTACCTCAAAGATCAATTTTTCGTCACACGGTGTGACCGCGTCATGGCGTCAAAGTTTGATTACACGCCATCAAAACACGAGGTTCTGTATCTCAGACATATTTGGTCCAATCGAGTCCAAACTAGACATGTAAGACAAGAGTCCCGGCCTGATGACATCTACACAGAAATCATGACTTAAAATCACAGTGCCCCCTGGTGGAAACAGGAAATGTCTTGTTTTTGAAACGTCTTACACTTGGAAGTATTCCTCCTCATCTACTTAGCGCAACCATGTCAAACTGTATCAAACGGGTCTCAAGACATTGATAATGTAGGCATAAGATTACTGTGACTTTTTGTCAAACGCCATATTAGTGGCGTTGCGTCAAAGTTCATCAACTCGCCATGACACACGAAATGGCTATAAATTTCAGTGTTCGAGGTTCAACCTCCCTCAAACTACATTTGTGTAGCAACAGCCCCCCCCCTGCAGACATTCATAAGGTTTTGAGGAATGGGCGTGGCAAAATAACTGACTAGCGCCCCCTAAAGGGCAGCCCCGGCACTACGATTGGCCGACATGTACAAAAATCGATAGGGACATGTGTCTTTTCATGACAAACAAAAAAGTCTCTTGGATAGATATGCTAGACCAAACAGGAAGCCCGCCATTTTGGCTTTGGTTGCCATTTTGGCCATTTTCTACAATTTTACTCTGACGAACTTGTCCCAGGGCTTTCATCAGATCAACTTCAACTTCTGGGAATGTCATCTCAACAAGATGGAGATATGAACTACCTCAGTATATTTGATTTCATCACACGGTGTGACCGTGGCGTGGCGTAGCATTTTGATGACACGCCATCAAAACATGAGGTTCTGTATCTCGGACATATTTTGTCCAATCGAGTCCAAACTAGACATGTAAGACAAGAATCCCGGCCTGATGACATCTAAACAGAAATCATGGCTTAAAATCACAGCGCCACCTGCTGGCTACAGGAAGTGACATGTTTTATACTTTGATGAACTGCTCCTGGCTGCTTTACAATATACAGCTCAAATGAGCTGAGAGAAGTCAATGGACCATGGTCAGAATTGTGACATTTCCTCAAACCGTGTAAACATTGAGGTGCGGCGAAGGATCATCCTTCGCCAAAGGACACGATGTTGTCATAACTCCAGTGTGCATTGTCCTATCACCACCAAACTGATGTCTCATGATCAGAGTCCAAGCCTGAACAGCTCTATGTGTCAATATTTCCTCAGTGTCATAGCGCCACCTACTGATTCGCCATGAAACAGGAAGTACTTTGTAAATCCACTCTGCATTATCCAACCGGCTCCGAACTACTGACCTATGATCACAATCCTGACCTGAACACATCCATATATTAATATTAGTTCAGGGTCATAGCGCCACCTACTGATCAGTGTGAAAATTAAGTTGTTGTAACATTGTCCAATTGACACAAAATTGCTCATGCTACATCAGAGCCCCTACTTGAACACATATATTAGTCTGTAGGTAATAATAGTGATGGCACCACCTACTGGCAGCAGGAAGTAAGCTGTGTTTTACAACTATCATTCGATTTACATAGAATTGTCACAGTGTGATGTGCAATTGATAGCGTGGACCGTAATGAGCAATTAGCAGGCAAGGATCGACATCGCGTGACGGACGCAGGAAGTGAAGCGTTTATCCTTGCCGCAGTGCGCAAAATGCATGCAACGTGGAGACGTGCGCTTGGTCATTGATCGCTCTCTCCACCGACCGCAACAGGCTTCAAAATGCCTGTGCTCGGGCCCATTAGTGCTACAACGTAGCCCTAGTTAATCTTGTAATGTTGTCTTCCCTCTCAGAGAAAACCACATTAAAGTGACTGACAATCAGATACAAGGATGAACCCTAAATCTGCAATATAGTACACATTTTCTTTGTGATACATTATTTATAAAAGCCCATGTTTGTTTCTAGTTGCTCAAGGGTAGACATTTTATTTAGTAGTGAGGGTTATTCATCCCTATTGGAACTGAGGTAGGAACAGTTAAGACTCATCTTGTTCAAATGCAATATACATTTTTAATTAGTAAAAATTTGCAAAGCATGGAGGGTTGAATTATTGTTTTTCAGTATTCAGGAACTGAAGTTTGAAAAATGCAATGTATCTTCTACATATAGTTCCATAAATGTCTTTCTGACAGTATGTGGAAAACATACACTACCGTTCAAAAGTTTGGGGTCACCCAGACAAGTTCGTGTTTTCCATGAAAACTCACACTTTTATTTATCAAATGAGTTGCAAAATGAATAGAAAATATAGTCAAGACATTGACAAGGTTAGAAATAATGATTTTTATTTGAAATATTAATTTTGTTCTTCAAACTTTGCTTTCGTCAAAGAATGCTCCATTTGCAGCAATTACAGCATTGCAGACCTTTGGCATTCTAGCTGTTAATTTGTTGAGGTAATCTGTAGAAATGTCACCCCACGCTTCCTGAAGCCCCTCCCACAAGTTGGATTGGCTTGATGGGCACTTCTTGCGTACCATACGGTCAAGCTGCTCCCACAACAGCTCAATGGGGTTGAGATCTGGTGACTGCGCTGGCCACTCCATTACAGACAGCATACCAGCTGCCTGCTTCTTCCCTAAATAGTTCTTGCATAATTTGGATGTGTGCTTTGGGTCATTGTCCTGTTGTAGGAGGAAATTGGCTCCAATCAAGCGCTGCCCACAGGGTATGGCATGGCGTTGCAAAATGGAGTGATAGCCTTCCTTATTTAAAATCCCTTTTACCTTGTACAAATCTCCCACTTTACCAGCACCAAAGCAGCCCCAGACCATCACATTACCTCCACCATGCTTGACAGATGGCGTTAGGCACTCTTCCAGCATCTTTCCACCTGTTCTGCGTCTCACAAATGTTCTTCTGTGTGATCCAAACACCTCAAACTTTGATTCGTCTGTCCATAACACTTTTTTCCAATCTTCCTCTGTCCAATGTCTGTGTTCTTTTGCCCATATCAATCTTTTCTTTTTATTGGCCAGTCTCAGATATGGCTTTTTCTTTGCCACTCTGCCTAGAAGGCCAGCATCCCGGAGTCGCCTCTTCACTGTAGACGTTGACACTGGCGTTTTGCGGGTACCATTTAAAGAAGCTGCCAGTTGAGGACCTGTGAGGCGTCTATTTCTCAAACTAGAGACTCTAATATACTTGTCTTCTTGCTGAGTTGTGCACCGGGGCCTCCCACTTCTCTTTCTACTCTGGTTAGAGCCCGTTTGTGCTGTTCTCTGAAGGGAGTAGTACACACCGTTGTAGGACATTTTCAGTTTCTTCGCAATTTCTCGCATGGAATAGCCTTCATTTCTAAGAACAAGAATAGACTGGCGAGTTTCACATGAAAGTTCTCTTTTTCTGGCCCTTTTGAGAGTATAATCGAACCCACAAATGTGATGCTCCAGATACTCAACTAGCTCAAAGGAAGGCCAGTTTTATAGCTTCTCTCACCAGCAAAACAGTTTTCAGCTGTGCTAACATAATTGCACAAGGGTTTTCAAGGGTTTTCTAATCATCCATTAGTCTTCTAAGGCGATTAGCAAACACAATGTACCATTAGAACACTGGAGTGATAGTTGCTGGAAATGGGCCTCTATACACCTATGTAGATATTTCATTAAAAACCAGACGTTTCCACCTAGAATAGTAATTTACCACATTAACAATGTATAGAGTGTATTTCTGATTAATTTAATGTTATCTTCATTGAAAAAAAACAGTGCTTTTCTTTGAAAAATAAGGAAATTTCTAAGTGACCCCAAACTTTTGAACGGTAGTGTATGTTTGTTTTGTTAATGCCATACTTTATATGGAGGTGAATTACAAAGCTTTTGTTTTGAAAAGTTGTGAACTTTAGTTAAATAAATAATTCATAATCTTACATAAACCACACAATTGAACAATAATAAAGAAAATTCAGTTTAATTTAATAGAAAATATTGACAATCAAATCGTCATTGCAGATAAACCAGGCAGGATGAAAACAAAGTTTTCTAACTTAACTGCACCATAGACTGTTTATAAAAAGCTCTGCACACAACATCAAGCACACAAACAATGAAAAACAATGGTGTATTATTTAACTGTTTTAGGGAAAAATCTAAAGCATTACCAAAGATTAAATTAACTGCCCATGCCAAACAGGCAGGTTTAGAAAGGGCACTACACTACTGTTAACCTAAATGTTAACATACAACAGGCATTTCCTGGAGGTGTTGTGTGTCCTGACACTGTCTCAGTGTGATTTAATTTCGTGACTAAAATCAGTCTGATTTATTATGTGGAACAAAAACCTGGCATCTACAATCAGTAATATTGCTATCAATGTCAGCCAATAATTAAAATAAAAAATTGTTTAAGAACAAAATAAATAATGTGGCATTATGGGAAAACAATAATGCACGTATGAATTGCATAGGAATATTTATCTTATTCTGTCTATGATACTGTTGTTTACTTTTATCTGTTAAGTCAGGCTCTTTAATAATAATTCCAATGTGTGTCTGAGTGACTTTCACTTGTCCTGATTTGTCTCCATCTATTCAGCAAGTTGGACTTCTGTAACAGGAGTAATTTATCCATGCTCTCAGACTTGTAGCACGAAAAAGTCTTTAAAGTAAATGAAAAAGATTGGCTTTTGGGTAATTAGACATCAATACAAAAGCATGGGCCTCTTTAATTAATGCTTTTCTTACAGCTTTAAATCTCCATGTGGTCTGTCACTGTTTAAGGAGAGAAAAATAACCCTCAAGCTGATATTGGACGTCAGTGTCAAGGAAAGGTGTTAATGGCTTCTAGGCAACATGGATGGATGCAGTGATGGGTCTAAAGGTCCCAGTTCGGATAAATAATGATCTACCAGCTTGGGTAGTAATTCTGCTGGACCAGGACATCCAACCGCAGTGAAATGATGCTTCTGTAGAAACTTTCAACTGGCAAAATAAATAATTAATGACATATTTCTTAACCATTTTAAGCTTTTACAATAATTTTTAAAAAATACTCTTAACTCAAAAATATTCTTACATCTGATATGGTCCCAGTTAAGTTTTCTCCAGCTGTCACGGTGGAGCTGATTTTATGTAGAGCCGCTGTGTGTGCCTGTTGAGTACTATTTGTGCATTTGTTTGAGGACATATTTTGTCATTACACTTTTCAGGTCTATAAGGAAGCGGGTTAATGACTACTGAGCACTCATGGGTCAGAACATCACGAATATTCTTAGAGATTAAATACAACAGCAGGATGAACACCTGAACTTCTGGAACAATTGAAGAAGTTTATTGTCAGGGTAAGGGAGGTAACTAAATCTGAGTAAATTACTATTGTCCCAACCCATTTTGACATGGGCCTATGATTTCAAAGTTTGCCTCGGTTTGAAAACTCTTGGTCCCAGTCAGTGTCAAGAACATCATTGCTAAACTCAACCGAGTCAAACAGGGACAGTCCAGAGAATGGACCCTTAGAATCATGAACAATACTTGGTGGAGGGCCCATCTTAAAACACCTTCTCTTCTTCACATTGACTGTGCTTTCATACTCAAGATCATCATTCATCACTCTCTTTGCAGCATGTACAGTCTCCGTCTGCTTTGCTTTGCAATTTGTTCTAGTTGGTGACTCTGTCCCTTGCTTTCTTTTAAACAAACATTTTCCCACTTCTGTGGGAGGATTTGTTTCCACTTGCATTAGAGCAGTGGTCGTGGGTTTAGTTGTGCAGGTGAAAGAGAATCTTGAGAGTTTAGCAAGAGTTGAAGAGGGTATAGTGGACTTTGTGTGGACTGGATGGAATGGTGTGGAATCATTGATTTGAGTGCTTGCATTTAAATGTGGGCTGCCAGTAAAGTCATCTTCTGTAGTCATATCACTATTGTTGTCTCTGGTTCTTTGTTGCTGACACAGTTTTTCTGAATCATTCCTCTTCTTTATTCTACCAACCCTTTTGCCTTGGGCAGATTTTTCCTTTCCCAAAGAAAAAACATTCCTATCCAGCTCGACTGATGTGAAACAAGTACTATCTTCTGACCAACACTCAGCCACCTCACTTTTTCTACTGCACCTACCTTGCACAAGACTTTGGAACTGATTCAGTTTTTTCTTTCTTTCATTCTTCTCTGTGTCTGTAGGTGGTCTGGCTAACTCATCATGCCTAACTAATTTCTGTTTACCTATTCTGCTGCCTGTGTAGTCATGGAGATCTCTGCTGCCCAAGTTATATTCAGTTTGAAACTCTGCACTGACATTTGAGCTGGCAGTGTTGTTGTGATGTAATGTAAAATCTAACAATTCTTTAGTTGTGTCAGCTTCAGATGAAATCTTTTCCCTTTGAGCAGTGAAGATGTTCTTAGTCTCAGTCTGATTTATTTTGTCTTCTTTCTCAAATCTCCTTCGTTTGCCACAGGACTGATTCTTGTGCATTAGGTAATTAGAAGGCAGGTTTTTACCTGAAGACATTATGCTGCTTCTGTGGGAATCTGAAGTCGCATTTAAAACATGACTCACATTTTTACCTCTACCGTCTGAGAACACCACACTGTCTCCATGTCCCTGTCCTTCCACTTTGTTACACTGCAGATTATTTGACTCCTGCTCTCCGAGTCTTCTGTCTCTCAGATTCTTGGAGACCCTCTGAAACACACACCCCAATGACTTTGAATGTTGGTCATCTTTCTGTCTTTCAGGCTGATGTACCTCTTGGCAAATGGAGCTTTTTTCTTTGATGTATTCATTTTTCTCAGTTTTTTTGTTTTCTTCTTTGGATGCAGTGGTAACAGTTCCTTCATGGGTCAATGTTGAGCCTATGTTTTTTTGAAAGTCCTGCTCAGTTTGACAGGTTGGTTGTTTAATTGCAGTAGTTGTTTTTGCCCCAATTGAGTTTGGTTTTCTGTTCAGGTTTTCTTGAGTTGATGTTAATGTTGGGGTCAGATCATCTGGTGACCCTGATGAAGTGATGGAGTGGAACCAGTCCAAGCCACTCTCCACCGTGGCATCCCCCTTGTAGACAGTGGTCATGCCATGGACGTGTGTTTGGTTGTGGGTGTTTGTGTCCCCGGGGTGATGCTGGTAATGAGCAGTATGTGAATCAAACTGGGAGGCATCTGAGGTGTAGCTTTTTAGCCTAATGAATAGAGAAAACACACATGAACTACTGAGGTGTAGGAAGGAACCCTGATACAATTATCTTTTAGGAAACTCAGAGGTCACATAAGACATATTAAACAAGCAAGCCCAGATGCATCATGAAATGTATATCACAGTTTGCTGCGGAAGTAATGAGAAGAGAAAATATGGTCATTTAAATTAATGTTTAATGCTCATCAAATTCAACAAATCAGCAAAAGCAAAAGAGTGGGTGATATTAAAATATTTTTGGTACAAGTAGTTTAAAATTTCACACTCTGACACTACAAATGTAACAAGCAGTCAGTTACTCACCTGGCCAGTCTATCCATCTCCTTCTGAAGGAGCAGTGGCAGGTTCAGCCCTTCCAGTAGTACCTGAGACTGAGCTTCATACTGCTGACCAGGGTCCTCAGGGAATGAGGTCAGTAGTGCATTTACATTACCTAGCAGAGCACCGCCCTAAGAGAGGAAAGTTGTTACTGACTGCCAATGAGTACTACAAGCAATTCTTCTAGTCCTAACCATGACCTACAAGAACATGATTCAAAGTCAAATTGAATGCCTTTTTAGACCTTTGTAGGACCACAATAAATGAAATTTAAGACCCAAAAACTATTTCTTTGATAGAGTAGAGAATCTATTTAAAACTATTAATAAGCCAAATAAAATATCAGAATAATAACATCAAAATAACAACAACGGGATTGAATCCGAAACCCTGTGCGCAAGTGTAAGACGAAAACCTTACCACTGAGCTATGAATCTGCTCATAGTTTGAATGTGTGTGTGAATACAAAAAACACCATTGTCTTTCATTTGAAAACGCAGGCGCTCCTGGAAACGAAATTCAGCCAAACACACATGCAGTGATACCAACCTTTGCTAACACACACACACACACACAGCACGGCGCAAACAAGGATAAGTGTCCTAAGTAATTAGTAGCGCTTTTTGACATCTAGAGGATTATTATTATTACAGAGGAAACCGGATATAGTAATCACAGATATAGTGATCAACCGTTTATATGGATCAAAAAGCTTTGTCAGTAATTTACTGCTCCTTTCTGTGTCTCTATCATTCCCGCTGTGCAGTGCCAACCCAATCAAGCCGATTCGAGGTAAACCGAGTGCGCCCCGCCATCTTCTCTGACACATTAGTTGAGTTTACAAATTCTGTTGTTTTGACCCGGATGACACTGTTTGTGTGTGTGAGTGCATGTGTCGATGTAAGTGAGTGTCAGCGTGAGAGACGGACTGAATTAATGTATGAATGCACAGCTATGAGTTAAGATTTTACTAATTTAAGAAAAGTATCTATCATTTTGTGGTGATCAGTGTTGATATTGTGGCGACGTTTTAACTGTAGCGGGTCAGAGATGTCAGCTGAGTCGGTGTGTGTCTTTGTGTGTGTGGGTGTTAGAAACTGCTATTCAGCCAAAAAGTTTTGTTGAAAGTTGAAAGAAGAAAAGAGACAAAAGAACGTCAAAAGCCATTCACCTCCCATCTTTTCCCAACACCAACCCAAATGTTAATGTTGGGACTACTATCAGTATGTTTGTTTGATAATTTAAAAAATATTTAAGAGTGACAAATATACAAAAGTAGAGGAAAACAGGAGGGGTAAAATCCTTCTTAATACATATATGTACATATTTTTCTCAGGGAGGCTAATATTAAACAATCATGCAAAATCTATTGATGATCAATTTTTGTTTAGCAAAGAAGCTTGTTTTTTTTCTCCTTACCTGCATTGAGCACTCCATGACAGAGACAGCCATGACAGCATCCTCTATGGTCACTGTCTCTCTGTACATAAGCCTGGCATGTGCTGCAATGTTAAAAACATTTGTGTGATCATATACATATGCTGGTTTTAGCTCTTACATTTAAAGAAATGAAACTAGTTGACTTAGGTTAGTTAGAGCACTTTTCACAATTCTTCTAATCCTCACCTCAAGAATCAAACATATTTCAGTCACATCACATTACACAGAACACAATAGTGTGCATTCAACAACAGTTGCAAGAATTTCCTGCTCCAACCTGGTGTTACCATCTGTATCAAGTTATCCAATCACAAGTGGATAGCTCTAAATACAGGTGTGTATGCAACCAAGTAAAACTGAGATCCTACACTAAGAAACTACATTAAGAGGTGGTCTGGGATACATGGTTCCACATCTCTAACGCGCACGCACGCACCCACGTGGTTGGCAATAATTAGTGCAGTAGAACATAAAATGGATAATCTCCATCTTGTCCTATGTTCTGAAATGGGACAGCGTTTAGTTTAAAAAGGCATAGAGGTGGGAACGTTGTATAGCTCACCTGGTAGAGCTCCCGCCCCAACGAGGCTACACCTCACTTGCAGTGGCCTGGGTTCGATGCCGAACCGCGGCCCTTTGCTGCTTGATCTCCCCCACTTCCCCCCCACAGCCAGCTCCCTGTCCTATCAAAATTAAAGGCCATAAAAGCCCCCAAAATATACTCTTAACGTACTCTCAAGTTCATCCTGTATCGTTTATTACAAGGCCAAAACACTTGATGATGTGAAGGCGAACAACTGAGGTTATGTCCCTAACGTCCTCCTCAACACCTGCTAACATCCACTGGTATTCAATAACTTAAATTGTGCAGAAGACCTTCAAACATACAAGGGATATTCACCATTTAGTCCAATATTCAAAAATGACTGATACTCAAAGAGATTTTGTCAAATTTCCATGCTCACCTTCAGCCAGTCGGCTTAGACTCTCCAGCATGCGGATGGTGGTGCGAGCAGCATTGCGGCCATCACTTTGTCTCTGCAGCTGGTAATAACGTGTCAGGATGCTGTTGGCCTCGTCAGACACCTGTGGCTGCAGGCGTTTAATCGCACAGAAGTAAGCCTTCATTTTGTCCATGGGCCACAGGCTGGAAGACTCAGCAGCTAGTCCTGAGAGAAAACAACACCACTGACATTTCATGATATTAAATGCTTTGAAATATCACTAAAAGTTTTTAGATGGAACTTTAGCAAAAACAATATGAATTATTATTATTATTATTCATTATTATCCTATTCAGTCAATTTTATCAGTGTTCCCCTGAAACAACATTCTTCAAATTTACAATTAATCTGTGTTCATGGGTATTTAAGATGCATTTTAGAGCATATACTTTCTGTATTTACTAATATTATTTTTTCACTGATTGAATATAAAATATTTGACCGCTGTCGCATTTCATTTTTAAAAGCACAAGCTGTACCTCTGTCCTCCAGAATAAAAGAGGAGATGATGTGGTCCCACTCTGCATTTCTTGTGTCCAGCAGAACAAGGACCAGGTCAAAACGACTCAGCAGAGGACTGGCCAGAACTACATTCACAGACAGTGGCTCATTGGGATTGTACTGGCCTTTAGGGTTGGTAGCTGCCAGGATGGTGCAGCGAGTGTTCAGCTTACAAACCATACTTGAAGAAAGACAAGAGAATTTAGAGGAAAAATAGGTAAACATCTAGAAAAGAGTAGAAAACAGTCCATGTAAAAAACAGATTAGGCAAATACAGGATTTTCAGTTTTTCAGGATTATCAGTTTATCTCTACAATATAGTTGTGGAGCACTGGGCGAAGATAATGATTGTTTCTTGCCTAAAGTCTGTGTTGTCTTCCCTGAACAACATCTTGGCTGTGTAGAACACTGGCTGTATGTAGAATGTGGGGTTGGGAGGTATGTCGACTTTTTAAAATACATTAATATATTTTCAAAAGGGTACAGGATTAGGTAATCCTGTTTATATCAAGATAAAGCTGTGCTTGTGTTTACATATCTCCTGAGGAGAAGAGAAGAGTCTCCTCTATAACATACTACATGCAACCCCGCCCCCACTCTCCCTATGCATGTTCACAACACCACAAGGTCCCCCACTGGCACCCCGTTCTCTTCACAGATGAGAGCAGGTTCCCACTGAGCACATGTGACAGGTGTGAAAGGATCTGGAGACACCTTCGTGAACCTTATGCTGCTAACATCATCCAGCATGACTGGTTTTGTGGTGGGTCAGTGATGGTCTGTGTAGGCATATCCTTTGAGGGTCGCACAGAGATCCATGTCATAGCCAACGGTACCCTGACTGCTGTTAGGTAAATGGATGAAATCCTCAGAACGATTGTCAGACCTTAAGCTGGTGCAGTGGACCCTTGGTTCATCCTGGTGCAGGACAATGCCTGGTCTCATGAGGCCAGAGTGTGTAGGCAGTTCCTAGATGATGAAGGCATTGATGCCATTGACTGGCCCTCACGTTCCCTTGACCCGCCAAGTACCACTACAGACTGTCCAGGAGCTCACTTATGCCCTGATCCAGGTCTGGGAGGAGATCCCCCAGGACACCATCCACTGACTCATCAGGAATACGTCCAGATGTTGTCGGGAGTACATACAGGGACCCGGGGGCCTTACACACTACTGAGTCACATTATGCAAAAATTTCATTAAAAGGGGGGAAAGTTCAAGGTAAATAAACTTGGAATCAAGTATGAGCGGGACCTCGCCTGGCAACAGCAGGGAAGTGACATGACCGCACTGAGGCTGCTGCGTCCCAGCCAACGCAACTACAAAGAGGCACTTGCTTGGGACTCAACGGAAAGGATGTTAGAGCATATTCCTCCGTCTATCGGGTGGCGCTGGAGAATGCTTGCTGATTATGTCGCACGATATGTTCCTGTTCCCAGGTCGTTGGCTGTGACGTCGATGCCCATTCCTGGTCCCTTGACACCTGTTCCCGGTCCTGTTCCTACGTCAATGATGACACCAGCTCTGTTCCTGGTCCCACGTCGGAGGTGATGTTGACGCCAGCCGCTGTTCCTTGTACCTCGGCAGCCGTGAGGCCGACCCAAGCCCCTGTTCCATCCTCGGCTGTGATGTTAACTCTTGATCCTGATCCTGTTTGTGATCCCATGTCGGCGGTAATGTCAAAGCCAGCCCCTGTTCGTGGTCCCACGTCGACGCCAGCCCCTGTTCCTGGTCCCTCGTCGGCGATGAGACAAACGTTCATTCCACTGGTCCCATCCTCCCTGCCGACACCTTCTGCTGCGGATTGGAAAAGTCGGAGCTTGCTCTGTTGAGAAGCATCAGTTCATCCATCTTGTTGGCCAGTGAGCGTACATTCCCCAGGTGGATTGACAGCATCGCAGTTCGAAAACCCCAGTGAAACATTCGATAGAAAAACGGTGGAAAAGTTTGAGCAGTGGCTGGTTGGAGGTTTGGGATTTTATCTCTGCTGAATGTGTTCAGAGAGGGAGAACTGAGAACTGAACAAACCAACAAAAACAGATAGAATAGGAGCGAAACACAGAGGCATTGGTCTGCGGCACCATCCAATCAAACAAGCACACACATAGTGCAAATGGACACACACTCCCAACTTCACTCATCTTTAATATTTGCTTTTGTGTGGTATTTCAAGACTCTCATCAGTTATATATGTTTAAAGTTTCAGTAAGGGGCCACTTAATGCAAAATAGCCAACTTCCTGTTTGGTCTAGCATATTGACCTAGGAGAGTTCTTTGTTCGTAATGATATGACACATGTCCCTACCGATTTTTGTATACGTCAGTCAATCGTGGTGCTAGGGCTGCTCTTTAGGGGGCGCTGTTCAGCTATTTTGCCACGCCCATTCCTTAAAATCATATGAATATCTTTGGGGGGGCTGTTGTTACACACATAATGTTTAAGGGAGATTTAACAATGTACACTGAAGTTACAGCAATTTCATGTGTCACAATGGCCAAAATGGCCACTAAATCCCAAATGTCAGAATTCCTGTTGCGTTAGTCAAATAGGTGTCAGGATACACGTGTGTACCGAATTTCGTGAAGATTGCCACGACCATTTCCAATTACTCCAGAATATATACATTTTCACCATGTCTGACAGCGAAGTTCAAGCCGTCACAAATGCAAGTCATTTGCATGAAAAATCTCACGAAAAGCAATAGGGCCTTCGCACTGTCAGTGCTCTGGCCCTAAATTGATGCTGCATTATTGCATAGAATAGAATACTTGAGTGTGTGGAAATGCATACCCAGCTTTGGCCACACTTATAGATTGTTGCTCCATAGCTTCATGAATGCTGATGCGGTCATGTTCCTTGATGCTGTTGAATTCATCGATGCAGCACAAACCACCATCTGACAGGACCAGAGCTCCTGCCTCCAGGTGCCAATCCCCTCCATCTTTCACTGCTGCAACAGTCAGTCCTTCAAAAAATGTGTCAACATATTTAGTTAATCCAGTGAAACATAAACAGTTAGGTTAACACTTAGGGCAGAGTTAAAAAACCTCTGTGGTCCCTACAACTACCGTTAAACATGATACATACTATTTACATACTATACTAGTCATACTGTATGACTAATTTTGTTGAGCAAGTTGCAAGTTGCAAATTTCCCACTGTGTGACAAATAAATGATTATTTTGTCCGTCCTGATGATAAATATAAAATATTCATTCATTTTCTATTTTACCCCTTTAAATGCCACATTGTCTTTTCATGTTCACCTGATACAAGCATAGTTTCATATGAAAAACAAAGCATTACTTTCCATATACCAAATACTAGGTGGAAATATATGTATATTATATTTTTGAGATTACCAAAGCCTTAGATATGTCGATGATTAGAAACACACACATTCACACACACAGAAAGTTTAGCATGATGTAAATCATATAGAAAAAAAAAAAAATCACAACCAAATCAACGTTTCATTTGTTACATTCTATTTAGTGTTAGGCCTGCATGTACACATGAATGTTTGTGTGTGTGGTTGGATCGGTGATGGTGTGTGCATGTGTGTTAGAGACGGAGAGAGGAATTTTAACGCGCACGCGCACGCACACACACACACACACACACACACAGCCTCAAATGCACCGCCTTCAAATGTAATACTTTCCAGAAAATGTATGGTCAATTTAGGAGAATTTGAGACCTTAAGTTTGTGGAGTTTAAATTTAAGACTTTTTAAGGAGCCGCAGGAACCGTCTTCAGTATGCAGAGATTCAGTTTTTACATATACAAATCACAGATAAGAAAACATTGGTGAATGTCAGAATCTTTGTAAAAACTGCGTAAGTGAGTAAGAACGGTTGGTGAATGAGGCCCATTAGGTTTATGGGTTTCATTATACACAAATAATGCCACTACAGGAAACATGGATAAGTATCTATTTAACCCATATGTCAAATATGGTAAAATTAACTTGAAGCCAGGACCTCAAAATGAAAACCAAAAATGTCTCCATTAATAATACAGATAATATGTATAGTAAGAGTGTATATATCTATACCTGGTAAAAAGAAACCCCTGATGACCAATGGCTAATGGCTTATAAGGCACTGCAAGCAGACTCTTTGAAACTGAGAGCTGACAGTGAACCGGCCTTACCTGCACTTGTTGAGCCAATGCCAGCTGTGAGTACAGAACGAGGCATGATCTTAGCAGCATACTTCAAGAATTGAGACTTCCCTGTGCCTGGGTCACCAACCAGCAGCATATGACACTCACCTAGAAAGGAAATAATTTACTCAGAGAGACAGTATTTCACAGACAACCAGTTTACCAATTACAAAACCAAACAAATGGCAAACACTTTCCATATTGTGGTGAAATTGGCACCACTCTTTTTGACTTTGATAGACAATGAATGATAACCCTCACGTTTGAAGTATTTTGATTTAGTTTCTGTTTGCTTCTTGTTGTAAATGTAAAGTGAACTGAAATTGCCACAGCCACACAGTTGAGTAGACAACATTATGAGGCTGAGCTAACCACAATAATTAGCATTCCAAACATACAAGCGCAGACGAAAACACAACTTCCTTGGCCAACATTCCCCTTTTGAAACCACATTTAAATGTTATAGATTTGCATTATTTGTATCTGCACCAGTGCATGAATTATTACCTCCCTCGAGGAGGTTATGCCTTCGTGTTTTGTCTGATTGTCTGTTAGTCAGTAGGATTACACAAAAACTGCAGGAAAGATTATGGTATGGGTCAGGAAAGAACACATATAGGTTGGTGCAGATCCAGATAAAAGGGTGGAATTTTCTTTACCATTGCGAGATAGGGTGCTCCATATTTTCATTGATATCTCAGAAAACTAGAGGGGCATATACAACCCCAGATCAGAAAAAGTTGGGACGGTATGTTACATTTAAAATTAAAACTGAGAACAGCGATTTATAAATGATCTTTCACCTGTATTACAATAAAAACAATACAAAAGCACATTATTTGTATTGTTTTTTTCAAAATAACCACTTATTTTAATTTTGATTCTTGCAAACTATTTCAAAAAGAGTTGGGACGGTAAAGCATTTAGCACTTTATAATGTTGCCATTCCTTTTCACAACACTTAAAATATGTTTAGGGACTCAAGACACCAAGTGATAAAGTGTTTCAGGGGTCATTCTGTCCCATTCTTCCTGCAAACAAGTCTTAAGGTGTGCAACAGTACGGGGTCTCCGTTGTCGCATTTTGCGTTTCAAAATGCCCCACATATTCTCTATTGTGGCCAATTTGGGAAAGCAGGCAGGCCAGTCCAGCACCCCCACCCTCTTCTTCAGCAGCCATGCCATTGTAATGTGTGCAGAATGTGGTTTTGCATTGTCTTGTTGCAATATGCATGGATGTCTCTGGAAAAGATGTCGTCTTGAAGGCAGCAGATGCTGCTCCAAAATCTATATGTACTTTTCGGCATTAATGGTGCATCACAGAAGTGTAAGTTACCTTTAACGAGGGCACGGACACAACCCCATACCATGACAGACCATGGCTTTTGGACTTGTTGCTGGTAACAGTCTGGATAGTCATTTTCATCTTTGGTCTGGAGTACACAGCCAACATTTCTTCCAAAAAAAGACCGTAAATACTGACTCGTCTGACCGCACTGAAATTTCTCCAGATTCCCTAAATCTTTTAATAATGCTATGCACCATAGAGGATGAAATATCCAAATCCCTTCCTATCCTTCATTGAGGAACACTGTTTTTAAACATTTCACTAATCTTCTCACACATTTGTTGGCCTATCTTTGCTCCTAAAGAGCTAGGCCTTTCCTGGATGCTACTTTTGTACCAAGTCATGATTACAATCACCTGTTGACATCACCTATTTCAAATCACTTCATTTTTTATCATTCTACCTGATACTAGCCCTAAATTTCCCCCGTCCCACCTTTTTGGGGAATGTGTTGCAGGCCTGAATGGCAGGAATGGATGTATATTAACAAATAAAATGAAGTTGACCAGACAAAACTTAAAATATTAAGGGAAAACTTAAATCACGCATCAGATTTTGATGAACAAATTATTCAAGTTGAAAATCTTTACTGATGTACATTGTATAATTTGATGAGAACAAAACGTAACAAGGGTCAATGGAAACCAAAATCATCAACCCACTGAGAGCATGATTCAAAACCACATAAAAAGTAAAAAATGGAAATCACAGGCTGATCCAACTCCGTGGATTTCATCACGGCAACTCATAATGAGACTCAGTAGAGTGTTTGCCTCCACAGAAACAGACTCCATAAGGGTGGCATGAGGGCCCGACGCCCTCTACTGGAACCTGTGCTTACTGCCCAGCACTGTGCACAAAAATTGGCAGGTCCGCCACTGACGCCCCGTTCTCTTTACAGATAAGAGCATGTTCACACTGAGCACATGTGACAGGCATGAAAGAGTCTGGAGACGCCGTGGTGAACATTATGCTGCCTGTATCATCATCCAGCATGACCAGTTTAGCGGTGGGTCAGTGATGGTCTGGGGAGGCCTATCCTTGGTAAGTCGTACAGACCTCCATGTCATAGCCAACTGTACCCTGACTGCTGTTAGGTACCGGGATGAAATCCTCAGAGAAATTGTCAGAACTTATGCTGGTGCAGTGAGCCCTGGGTTCCTCTTGGTGCAGGCCAGAGTGTGTAGGCAGTTCCTGGATGACGAAGGCATTGATTCCATTGACTGGCACTCACGTTCCCCTGACCTAAATCAAATTGAGTACCTATTGGACGTTATGTCCAACGCCGCCAAGTACCCCCACAGACTGTCCAGGAGCTCACCAATGCCCAGATCCAGGTCCAGTAGGAGATCCCACAGGACACCACCCGCCGACTCATCAGGAGCATACCCAGACGTTGTCTGGAGTGCATACATGCACAATAGGGCCATACACACTACTGAGTCCTATTATGAGTTGCCATGATGAAATCAACACAAGTTGGATCAGCCTGTGATCTAACATCACATAACATCTTTGATTTTCAGTGTGGTTTTAAATCTAGCCCTCAATGGGTAATGATTTTGATTTCCATTGACAGTTGTAACATCATTTTGTTCTCAACATATTCTACAATGTACAATAGTAAAGATTTTCAACTTAAATAACTCATTCATCAAGGTCTGATGTGATTTAATTGTTCCCTCATTTTTTGAGCAATGCATATATTATATATATATTATGTGTGTGTCAAACTGGTGGCACATGCATAGGTCACTAACAATGGTGGTTATATGATTCAATGGCATGCGTATGTCTGAAAAAGGGGAACAGTGGGGGCTCTCTAGCTATGCAGAAGGATGTTTTTTCAAATTCTGGGGGAATTGCTGGATCTGCCCATTTATTAGGATCCAAAACAAAATCAAATGGGTTCTTCCCTTTCAGATACTTCATCCTTCCACCAAATTTCGTGGTCAACAGTCAAGTATTTTTTGCGTAATCCTTTTAAATATCAGACAGACTGACAAAGTGGAAAAACTAGAAAGGTACCTTGAGAGTTAATACATCTGCCAAGGCCAAACAGTCCCCCTATGAAACCATATTAAAAAATGTATTTGGATCTAGAATATTTAAATTGCACACACTCATAAATATCAGTCCTGAACATTCTCTGAAACCACATTGCAGGATCTGTCCCCTGATCCTGATCTATACCAAAATGTAATGGGTTCTACACTGACCAATCCCGCACACTTCCTCCAAGGTTCTGGTTAATCAGTCCAGTACTTTTTGCGTAATCCAGAAAACGAAACCAACAAACAAACGCAGATAAAAATATAAGCTCCTTGGCGGTAATAAAGTGAAGCTCTAAGTAAGCCCCTTTGCAGCCGCTTTAATTTAAACCACATTAGAAACAAGAGCAATACCCCTGATCTTGGTCCCAGAAGAATCTATCCTCTGCACTCCGCCAGCCAACACCATGGCCACTGCCAGTTTAATCACATACATGCCAAATACCTGTGGGCACAGGCTCAACAAGATCTGGTTTCTACCTAAAGAGAGGGGAGAGGATACAAATTTTAATCAAAATAAAACAAGAAATAAAAATATAGTAGGACTTTTGTTTTTCTAAGGGAAATTCTTACATACCAGCTATGGGATCATGTTTGTAATTATCCCAGAAAACAGCAAATTCTTGCTGAACATCCTTCATGAGCAGTGCAGCAGCAGTCT